>NC_063215.1:101089009-101411509 GCF_020740725.1 Corvus hawaiiensis | reverse complement strand
TTCTCAGATTTGCTGTCTCAGAACTGCTCTGCAGATCTGAGTGGATGTGATGTTCAATCAGCTCACTGTTGCTCTTAGGAGAGTGTCTAGATGGAGCTCACCATCAATGGTGTTGAATATAGACTTTGGGATATCTGACTGCTCTCTAGAGTCTACCATGTTTTGATTTTTTTTATCACTTGAATAAAAAAAAATAGCAATTTTGATTCAATTTTTGGATAAAATTTATAGTTGCCAAGAAAACTCTTTACATTCTCAGAGATTCTTGTACGTAACACAAGGAAACTTTCAGCTTTTCAGGCACTCAGACTTTCCAAAAAATGCAATGATCACAGATGAAATGTATATTTTTGAGATACATCTATTTATGTAGACCAAACAAGTTTGTTCTAAGTATTGTCTTTGTTAAAACAGATTTATGGAATTTTCATTCTGATAAACAAGACTTATGGGTCAAATGTTTGTGCAGATGAAATTAACCCCAGGTAAAGTGTATTAAGAGTATAGTTGATCAAAAATAAAAATATGAAGCAGAATACATTTGAAAACTTTTTCAGCTACAGTGAGGTTTCTCTTTATTTTTTTGTCCAGTGCTAAGCAAAAAAGAGCAATAAAATATTGATTATGGTGCCACTTCTAAAATTCAAACATATTCTAGAAGACAGTCTTATGACATGTTCAAATTACCCCTAGTGGTAATACATTAATGCCAAATTATTAGTATTTTAACTTCTGGTGATTGTCAGAAATAATTGCATAAATAAAAAATGCTCCATAAGCTAAGGGAATCAAAAGAGTGTCAAAGGATCTTGTATGTTTTCTAACAGTCTTCTGATACTGTGTTCAGTGGCTGTGGTTAGTTGTTCCTTTTTCTTTTTGCTGAAGCAAACATAAAACATTCTGCAGCTTTTCTCTCTTCAGTGATCTGCTCCCAGAAGAAAATGAAAGGCTGAATTTCAGCAACGTTTTCTGTTTGATTCTTTCTTTAAACAGCTGTGTGTAAGACACACAACCTTTCTTTGTACCACCATTTTTACTCCAATTCCTGTTTGAAAATGCCTAAATCATAGTCCCTTCTTCTGAGGTTTTGTGCTCAACTACAAAGACAAGAAAGTATGAGCTAAAATTTTCCATTTTTCATGCATGCACCCAGTTTTTTCTAGATGCAGGTTGGTTCGAATCAAGACTTTCTTTTGTACTTTGTCAGAAGTTCATGCACACAGTCTGCCTTCACTCTCAAGGTGCTTCTGAAGCTGGGCTTTCTGTCCTTAACACAATCTTTGTTTGTACTTAATTCTTTCTGCTGTCACAAAGATCAGTTGATATGGCTTTGCTGCGCTTATTGTCGTTTGAGACTGGAAGTATTCAGATACGTCCTGAGCAGTTTTTCAATACCTTCTCTCCTTTTAGAGTGAAAAACCTTTTTTTTAAATGATTTTTCAGTTAGTGCATGGGGTTTGTGATCTTAAGCCAAAGGCTTTTTTTGGGGAAGCTCTCTTGAAACTCTAGACAGGTTTGTTTCAAAGCCATTACTGACTTAGTTTTTCCTCAGTCTGTAACAGTCTTGTGAAAAAGGAAGGAACACTTTAGTCCCTTTATGATGTCTCTCTAATTTTCCTCTTAATACCTCATTCCACGCACTATTGAAGTCAATGAGCAATTGATTATGCATTTGTAGGTTGCTCCTTGGGATAACCCAGTCCTTTTCAGTAAGACCTCTGTTGTATTTTTACGCAGGAAAACACTGTTGGTTACAGGATATATGGACAGCTGGACAGTTCATGAACTTCTCTTACCTTTTCACGTGGTCTGATCACAAATCTTGTTGAAGTATAGGACTTAAGTTATGGTATAATTTGTTGTGGGTGGTAATAGGGGTTTACCATTGCCTGTTAATTACTGGTGCATAGTGCACTTCTATGTGTTTTTCTCTATGAAGGACATTTCCTTTCAAGTGTGTATTTACAAGCTTGCTTGGCACAAAGATCAATTTAAAATGAGCCTTCTCCCATCCTGGTTAAAGAGTGGTAAAGTTTGACTCCAAGGATGTATTTTTAAATTTTAACTCCCAGAGCATGCACGAGTATACTGAAATGACTGCTGATGCCTCTGTTGGCAGGCATAACATTTCTTCTTCTTTTTTTTTTTTTTAATAATGGGAGATACCTATTTCCTATCTCTAGCAGTGCTACTTCAACAGCAGTGTTGTTTTGTGTAGTAGGTTATCTTGCTCCAATGTATTAGAGATACAATTCCTGACATCCCACTTCTGGTAAGCTGTCTGTATTTCTGCAGATTAGAGAGAATAATTCATTGCTAGGACAGTCCTAAATACTACTCTTCTTTTTTTTTTTCTTTTTTAATGGGAGGAAAAAAAAAATCTCCCTTTAGAATATGGATGCTGAAAGAATTCTATTTTTTCTCATGACAAAATCCCAAACTTTGAAGAAATGGTGCCTCCAGCCCCCAGCTTCCAACACCTTTAGATTAATTCTCAGTATCTTTCTGCTTAAAATGACAAGGAAATTTAGATAAACTGTACTTTTCACATTTAAAAACTACACTGTAAGGTGTCAAAATTTAAAAGTGAAAGTGTTACTTCCAGAGCAAAGCTGTTAAGTGTTGAAAAGAGAAACAGAGACAGCAAAACACTCAAAATAGCTGAAGATGGATCTTTTCAAGTTCATGAATAATACGTGGCATGGTTTCTTGCAACAGGACAGACACACATGATTCAGAGAGTTTATTTCTTTCTAAGAGTTTTTATTTGCTGTTTCCTAAAGCTATTGCAGTAAAATGTTGGAGAAAAAAAATCTGATTCTTTTTCCTATGCTGCTTTCCTTTTGGTACATTTGTGCCAGCATAAAGTGTCTAAACATGGAAAATACTTCCACAAGTTTAAACTGAAAAAGAGGTTTAAAAAAGACACTTCTAAACTTTCCTCTTATGTCCCTTTTATCTTTATAAAACCATTTTATATTTTTTGGTTTCAAATAAAGGAAACATTTATATGCAGTCTATTACCAAACTTTAGGAATGATCAATTTTTACTGCCTTCTCTGGCAGCAAGAAATGGAAGTTCGTTTCTTCTGTCATGAGCAACTGTGAGAGGTTGGTTGCAGTGCTGAAGAGGTCTTCAGTTTTGTCTTTTACTGACTAAATTTAGACATTTGGATTTGTGTTAAAACCTTCTTTGTTAGATTCAGCCAGATGGCAAATGACAATGAAATGTTAACAATCCGCTCCTCTTTCTTCTTCTGTCTTCCTTTTATTGCAGAATGTCTCCTCATTTCAGTGTAAAATCCTACTATTTACATGCAAGTTCACACGAGGGCTGTGCTTGTCCTGGAGTGGGAGGTTTCTCCATATGGAGTAGGAGAAATGTGTCATTTCAAAGCCCATTACCTTGATGGTGGGATGGAGCAGCAGCAATTTTTGGTGTAGTTTTCCTGCTATTAATGACTCTGAACATTTATCTTGCGATTTTGGTCACTCACATGTCTCTGTGTGGAGCTGGGTCACTACTCCCAAGCACTGGCCCACTGCCCCTGGAAGGAAGAGCTAAATTAGGGTTTGAGGCTTCCATGCCTGGCTATTTAAAGAACTTTTTGGAGAACGAGTGCAATGTGTATCTAGCAATCTAGCAATAGCTAGATCCTTAATGTCCTGAGGGAATGGATGGGAATAGTTATAGTTGCAGAATTATTCAGAATAATCAGAATATAAATGTCCTCAAGGAAGGTTTGGGAGAGAATCTCAAATATAAGCCAGGCACAGGGAGAATTCTCATGACAGGTGGTTTCTGTTTTAAATATATATATTAGTGCACACTGAGAAAAGTTAATATGTCACACATACACACTGAATTCTGTATTAAGTAACTTCAAGAAAACAAAGATAGGGTGAATGCAATGAAAACCTCTGTTTCTGAAAAAATACAGACTGGGGAAAATATGTCTGAAAAAAAAGATCTAATCAAAACTGAGATTCCTGATCAGATTTTTAATGGAAGGACAGTCTTTTGGAAAGTCAGCTCAATGTCTTAGATTTGTGCTCTCAGAAAATCTTGAATCCAGTCATTTGGCTCTTCTGCATTGAAGGGTGCTGACATTCTCTAAGGGACTCTCCCCCACCATAAGTACAGGACCACTCTAATAAGACATCAGATTGATACATGTAAAATGACAATGCATTTAATTCAAAGATGGCCCTCAAATTAGAGCTGGAAACCAGAAATACAGAATTTCTAGAATATAATAGCTTTTGTATCTCTTGCTACACTTCATCTGTGAAATGCATCCAGCTGGAAACTCGACCGAGAAATGTTTCATATTTGAGACCTGAAAGCAAAATATGAGCTGCAAATTCAGTAGACACATTTCATTGGTCCCTATTTTTGTTTGGTTTACACATTATGAATTAGATTTTTTATAAGTTAAACATGGATGCCCAGCTGTTATTTCTAGTGCAACATTACCACAGTGAACAGCCAATTCAAGTGAACTTGTCTTTGGAACAAGGGATCTCGAGCCATTCTTTTCCTTCACTTCACATGTATGTGAATATGCTGTTAGAGAGAAACACACCTTGATATTTTTTTTCTTCACTATTTATTCCAGGAAGGGTGGAAATGACAATTGATATAACTAATAGTTCAGCAGCGGGTTTTTCAAAGCTGGAATTGATCTCTTTTCTGTGTCATTCTGCAGCATAATGATTATTTTTACTATTTCCATTTTTCACATGGCAAAAATTATTAATTCTTTTGAGAATGCTGCTCCTTGTGCAATAAATTGTATATCTGTGGAAACTGAGTGGCTGTATGTTGAGAACCTTTTAAGTGACTATAATTCTTTATCAAGTTTTGAACTTGGTCACTATGCAAATTCACTCTATAATGAATAAAAGGGACTTCCATTTGCTTAAGTGTGTACAATGAACTGTCTTGGTTTGGCCCTTAGTGAACAGGGAGAGCCTGCAGTGCTAATTTGGTGTATAAATGTGAAATAAAACTTGGCACTGTGGTCATCACCATAGTGCCTTCCTCCTATTTTCTCTGCATGGCTCCTATTTTCCATATTACTGGCACTTTATGCCACCTAGGCACTGTAAGATCACACAGTTGGGACATCTCCTTTTTTTCTGTTCTTTAGGTTTTTATGTGCACTCAATCTTTCAGGCTTAGCTAAAAGTACTAAAAACCCATATAGCCCATACCTGACTGCATGTCCTTGTTTCAACTCTGCTAAACTTTACTGGGATTTCTGATCCTTTTCCAGTCCCAAAGGTACCAAATTTAATTGGACTCTCTTGCTGTATTTAAGCAAGCTTTCAAACAAAAAAAGTCACTCATACTCAGAGAAATGTTACATCTCTATGGATTCATAGCTATACTACATTGACTTGTCCTTTCTAAAACTTCCAGGTTTTACTATGACAATCCTTTTCTCTTGAATGAAAAGGGGAAAAAAGATCAATTTAGTGTTCACTTCAGTGTTTATGGAAATGGACCTATGTATCAGTCTGTGCTTGACTTTCTGCTCCCAATCTGCAAATGAAAACTGAGAGACAGGAGGCTGATTTTAAGAAAAGCAGTGGATGCCTTCACAAAAGGAAATCTGTTATGGTTGACACAATATGTTGGGACATTTTTCCATATACAGCAGACTTGCTTTGCAACAGGAATTTTTGGTCAGAAATCCTAGATATTTTCAACGTGATTTAGACTAGCAAATGAGCAGATCTAATTCTGAAAGTCATTAAGTCACTTTACTAAGTCATAGCAAAGAATTGTGATGCCTCATGTTAGACTTAGGCACCTCTATTGGCATGTGACTCCTATCATGGTGCTTAAAGAAACACCTTGTCAGAGCTGTATCACATTTTAATAATTTTACCTGGTGTTGCAGTCTGGTTTTTAAGTCATAAAGGTCATAATCCAGATGCTTTAAAATGAAACCATTGTACCAGCCTGCTGCACAAGATTTTTATACATATTTATATGTAGAATATAAAAGACATTTTTGGGGTGTGGTGGAATGGAGTGTTGCAAGACATACATCTTAAAATGCCTTAATCTTCTCTGTATTTTTCATTTAGAAAGTACTGTATGTGCCATATGTCCCCCTTCCTAAAAAATAGGTTTTTTTCCTCAGTTTTCGTAATTTTTGTTCATTAACTTCTACTGGAATCAGAAATTCCTATTAATTGAAAATATTATTTCTAATATTTCAAGAAAGTATTTTGTAATGAACTTGTTAAGAAACTGTCTATTCAACTCTTTGAAAAATGCATTTTAGAAAATATTGGTGGGAACTGTACAAATGGCAGAGTACAATGGGTGAGACAAATGCAGACAAACAGCATGAACATCCACCTTTTAGATTTTTTCTCCTCCCACTCACCTTTATATTCCACAATGGGTGGAAAAAACGGTCATTTTTCCTCCTTTCAGCCCAGCAGCATAACATCTAAAATTACAACATATTTCTTCATAGTTTTGCATGCAAAGTGCCTAGATACATTCCTATATTAATTACTAAGAAATATGTACTATTAACAGATGGAGAAACAAATACTTATCTGGCAATTTCCATTTTTTCCTGGATAAACCAGGAATATTTCCTTTTTCATTATGCAACTTCCATTAAATCTCCACCTGTAATAATTTGCTGTGGTGTTAACAGGTTATTTTCTAGAGGAAATAAATTTATATAAAGTAAACACAGACAAAACCTTTCAGGATATGTCTTAGCTGTACTTAAGCACCTATTGCAGATGTATTTCAATTCTATGAATGCAGCCAATAAAACCTGTGCTCTGTAAGAACAATCAGCAAAGTATTTATTATGCAGGTTTATAAGACAATAAACTTTAATTTAAAGAACTGATATTTCCTCAGAAAAAAGTTTGTTGTCTGGAGAACCTGATAAGGAAAAAAATAATTTCTGATCAGATGCTTGAGGCAAGCAACAGCAGTAAATAATCTTTTTTTACAGTAATGGTGGGGAACAAAATTGTAATTACAGCTGCAATGTTTGATGAGTATATGGGCTGATTTCACTGAAAACAATTTTTTTTTCCTTTTTAGTTTAGATAGAAATATGTTTGAGAATCATATTCAGAGTTTGAACTTTGGTAGGGTATGAGTAATAATATTTTGATGCACTTTAAAAATGGAGAAAATTATATAAAGATAATAAATAGTAGAAATATATAAACATAAAGAAGGTAGAATGTGATTTAATTTTAGCAATACCTAGACATTTCCTACTAATGAATTAAAAATCAGAAGATTTTATTATGATCATGGGCTGCTGAGCTTCAATGTAATTGTTTGAGTTTTAATAGCAGCCTGCATCTACTCATGTGCTGTGCAATTCTAAGACTTCCAATGGGATTTTGACATTTTCTGTTACTCCTTTCTAGATTGTTTATTGCTTTACTGACATTTTACCCACTATATATTTAGTAGGAAAACACAGTTCAATATATTTCTGTGAAATTAAAGAGCAAACAGTCTTGAGAAATAGTTGTGACTGAATACTGTAAAAAAATTTTTTAAGGTTGTGGCAATTAAATTTCCAGATGCAAGGAAGGCACTGAAAGCTGGGCTTATAAACCCTGCACACCTTTAAAGTGCTTGCAAATCTGACAAAAACAAGCAAAAAACAACACAATTGTCTTGAAGTTGCTGCAACCTCAGGCTTCCTAACTGCAGGCATTGTGGTAGAACTGTTATGGTATAGAGACTGTTGGAAACCAATCTATTTCTTATCTCAGATTTTGTATGTGAATATGTAGATACACACTCACACATCTATATTGCAAATATATTTTTGCAGTCAGGAAAACCCAGAATTTACTTATATTGTCCAGAAAGTAACTGGTATAAAACTCTCAGAACAAGCAACATTAAAATGAATTTATATGCAGAAGGAAGGGGTGGGGGGAGAAATCAACAATCATTAATTTATTTAAGCTAAAATGGCAAGAATGGTGATCTGCTGGTTTGAAGAGAGTTTCAACTGAAGGGCTCCCAGACCCTTTTACATATAAGCTAAATGACACAACAGTGCAAGCTTGGCTTCATCTTCTGGCAGAGGAATTCATGAGAAAACGTAGCCAGGCTTTACAAAGCAATGAGGCTCCATTTTGTGTTACTGTCTCCACTGGCAGAGTAAGAGGCTTCTGAGCTTATTCACAGTGCACTTCCTTTTGGTAGGGAACAGTAGGGCTCTTTTCTGTGTAGGGCAATTAATGCAGCCAGAAGCTCTTATTATTCAGGGGAAAAAAAAACCCAAAAAATCCCCAGAAGATAATTCATGTGAACTTGTGCACCTGCATAATTAACAAATTCTAAAAAAGAGAAAAGCATGGTTAGAGTAGATGCCTCTGCAAATACCCGGGGGGTGGAATGGACAAAACAGATAACTATATCTTTTAAATGGTCTTTATCTACTACAAATGGAAACAAAAGAAGCCCACAGAAAACACAGAGAATCGGTGAAAGAACGTAAGAAGACAGAGTCAGTTTTGTAACTGCTACAAATGTTTCGTGTTGCTTCTTTTTCCTTCTTTGGGAAAAATTTCTCATTGCAGTGGATCTGAAGGGGAAGATGTAGAGAATGTATTCAATTTTTTTTAAAAGGGGCTAAGTGTAATTTATAAAGTAGAGAATTTGGGAAATATGTATCATTTAGGACAAATGATAACAAAATTTTTGAATGAGAGTAGATGTGAAATGTGCACCAGGAGACAGGTTTGCTAATCTAGTCCTGGTTAATAAATGTATTTCTTCTACTGCAACTCACCAGTTTCTTGATCTGAGTTGTTTCTAATTCATTTTTTGTGTCTGATGAGAATAGTTAATGTAAAATGATTTAGGTTTGTTTGGTTTTATTATTGTTTGCTGAAAAATTCAGGATCCATGGCTAAATAATTCACAAAATTCAAGCCAAATTCAAATCAAATAATCCTATCGGGGAAAAGAAAATGGGGAATAAGCAAAACATTCAGTATTAAAATCCTTGAAATTCAATATAAAATTTGAAAGGAATTCATTTAACACAGAAAATAATAGAAATTGTATAAAAATTAAAATAGTTAAACTGTAATACAGAAATAAATTTCTTTTTCAGTAGAACTCTGCTCTGGCTTTTTTGGCAAGAAATACATTAAGAAGTTAAACTAAGGTCAATTAAAACTAAGTTTCTTCAAATATCCCTTCAGTCAGAAACTTAAAGTTATTCAGCATACTTTACATCTAAGTCCCAGGGACGTTTTATTGCTTCAAGTTAAGAAATCACTCAAGCATTTTTGAACTTTTTACACTTAACAATTTGATTGAATATATATGCACACTGGTCATTTATTTGAACACTTTAAACCTTTACTATGCTTAGAAATACTTGTTTATTTTCCTGTGGTTGGCACCTACTGCCTAGTAAGAAGCCATGTAATTAATCAACAAATTAAAGGTTCTTTTTAGGTCAATGCTTTGCAAAAAATATTTTCGTTTAGTTCAAAATTTTTTAAATTAGTTTTATTGTCAAATTGGCTGCAAGACTGTTCCAGTATTCAAGTGTCACTTTGTACTTTACGTTCAGGCTCCCTCAGATCCATTTTGCTTTCACCATCTGTTTTGACAGCAAAGTTCTTCATGGCATAATTTTTCATATTTGGTTTTTATATCCAAGATCCCACTTGGAACAAGTCCCTTAAAGTGAGCAGTTGTTTTGCTGGCAAACAGTAGCAGAGATTGGTGATGGAACACATAAGCAATAGTTTGGGCAAAGTGCAATTTAAACTTTTTTAAAAAAGCTCGATTATATTTCTAGTTCGCTGTTCTCTCAAGCAAAGGAAATCAATGAATAAATACTAATGAAGCATTTCTAGTAGGTAGAATTCTTGTGTTTTCTTTTTGCATTGCAGTGAATTTCCTTGAGTGGCTCAGCTGCCCATGGGGAAGAAGGAGAATAGAAACACAAGTAAGCACCAGTAATGTATTAGCATAATAGCTGAGCTTGAAAAGTATGTGGGTTTTGCAGAGTGATGTCACATAATTTATCGATGGATTAATAAATGCTGGTGGAACATTTTTATTGCTCTGTGGCCACAAATAGCATGAGTGTGGTCAGTGTAAACAAACATGAAGTACAGGGGCATAAAAAGGGAGAAGAGAGTTCTGGGAGGGACCATCGTGGGCAGCAATCCTGTGCTGGAAGTAATCCATGTATAAAATCATCATTAGACAGATGGTCTGTGCTGGCATACAGCTGGAAGAAGCCCTTAATAGGACAGGGCATCAGGGCTAAGTAGAGGGGAGGGAAGGAAACAAAGCAGGAAAATAGGAAATGCAGCATTGTTTTTTTTCCATGGGAAAGCCAAAAAACCTCTATTTTCAGAAACTATGGTGCAATATACACTGTCTAGAATTCTTGCAGATATTTGGCATTTGGATAAGCAGTGTGACAGGTATGAATAATTATGCTTGAATCGAGGTTACCAATAAGTCTCCCAAACCCCACTAATGACTTTTGATTTTAAGTGAGATTTTATATTTGAATTGTCATTTTCGTTATACTTCAGGAATCATACCAATTCCCAAGAGATGAACACAGTAAAATAACCTTCAGCTTGATATCAGCTGAGGTGTCTGTCCATGGCAGATTGATGGAATTGAGAGGTGTTAAGAGCAATGGACAGAGGACTAGGTATGAAGGAAGGGGGAGATGTCCCTCCTTAATGAGAAGGACTGTGGGATTTTAGCTGAATTGTTCTTATTCATGGTGTCTCAGGAAGGATGTGTTTGTCAGGCTTCAGGTGATTTAAGAGAGGTAGGCTTAGAGAAAGGACACACACATATCAGCAGAATTGCTGTCCCCAGCCCATAAATAAACCTGCAGAACAATAAACCTTCTTTTAAATGGAAAAGCAGGTCTTTTTCTGTTGAGGGAGTAGGTAACTGGGAGGAGCTCTAGTTGATAGCTTACTTCAGCCCAGCAGACTAAGAGCAGCTGACAAAATCAGGTAATCTGTGTGGAGACAGAATCACTACATGCACCTTTTCTTTACAAGATTTCAACTAATTAGGGCCACAGAAAAACCATCAATTTCTGAACACCAAATTTTATAAGGGAATCTATGATTAAATGCTGACTTTGGAGGTTTTTTGCTGATGAGTTTTCCAGTCTGAATATCCCTATCTTTTCTTTCCCTAGGAAAGTCCTTTTCTAAATAGAAGTGTGAATGAATGCCTGTATTTCTAAGCCACTGACCAAACCTTTACTAGGAAAATTCAAGGACCAGCAATTAAAGTGAACAAATTTGTGGGAAAATTGCTTACCAAACCAAATAAATTTTGTCACCAAAATCTGGAAATATGACTACTTGAATTGCTTTAATAGCTGAGAAAGGGGATGATCTAAATCACACATACTTTTGGTTGTGCCCAAGAACTTAAGTAATTCAGAACACTTGTTTCATAACATTTAGGAAAGGAGAAATTGTTTAATATAAGTTTAGTCAACTCTCAAAATGCATGATAGAATAGTAAATTTTGGCTTTTGCAAGATGTACTTTCAGACCTAAATTTTAAATTTAAGTAAGAAAAGGTCTCCACTGAAGTGGATATTTTAGTTCTCGGGGGAAAATTGACCGGATCTTAGTGTGGGAAAATTCTGTTTCGCTTCCTACCTTCTTTCCTAGTGAATTTGCAACTAGTGCTGTTTTCCTTATTAAGTAGTATAAAAATGTTCCCATTTCCCATGGTTGCAGTCCAATATTAACTTTTCCCCTCAACATTTGACCAGTACTGAGTCCTATAGTGTCCCTATATGTTGTTTGGATTCACCATTTCAAGTTTCTTATAAATATTTGTTTCTTTAACTTGTAATTTTTAATACTAAGGTTTACCTTCCAGAAATACCAAAAAATACATAATGAATTCAAATAAAATATAAATATTGTTGGAAGTGGAAATATCAGAGGGGTTTAGCCCAAGTAAGGACTGCAAATTGCAATGTCTAAGATCCTGTTGCATTCTCCTGTGGCCATGAGCACAACTGGAGAATAAACTCTGAATTATTGAGCGCTGTGGTAACTCTGGCTTCATCTGGAAATTTTAAGAGCTGTGGCAGTAGTACACAGTCTCCAAAAGAAGGTCTAAGTAGATAGAGGTAGTTATGGCATCATCAATAGGGATTTAAATACAAGGAAGTTGGAGATGTGAGTCTGAAAGCTCTTTTATTTATTACAACTCTGTTGCGCACTTAATGCTTTGAGAAGGATTTTATTACTTTCTAAAAGCAGTTGCACATTAAATCTTTAACTTCTGTCCTGCTTGAATATAAGCATCTTCTCCACTGGGCAGGAGTTCAACAAGACAGAGACAAGAGAACTTTGAAGCTTTAGATGATACGATGACTGCTCCAAACTATCTCCAAACCTGCACTTCCAGTACACAAATTTACAGTTCACAGATTTACCTTAAGAGTGCTGATGAGAATTCCATGTTAATGCTTAGGATTTTTCTTCCTTTTCTTTATGCTCCATCACATTTTCCTGAATTCACTTTATGCCCTAACTTCCTTCATTCAAGCTTGCAAGCCAAAATTAAGCGAGTTTTGTGTTAAAGAGCAGTTGCCTGTCTCCCTGGGAAGCAGAACACAACCACTGTAATGCTCAACTGGAGGTATTCCATAGTAAGTTTATATCAGCAATCACCACCTAGCCAGAGCTTACAGGGAGTTTAGCTTTGGTTAATTGTCTTCCAAAAAGAAGTAAGAGGAAAAAAAACCTGGAGGTTGCTCTCATGGACAGGAAAAATACTGCCAGAAGATACAACTGAAAACAAAAAAAGGTGTCAGGAAAAAAAAAATCTCCCTTTCTCAGCTATGCTAAAAGCCATTTCTTCAGCTCTTTGCTCTACAAATCTTTAAAATATTGCTGCAAATATTCTTCCCCCTAGAAAAATATCGATGAAAGATCTAAACCCAAAATATTTCACTTTGAAAAGTTACCTTGCTGCTCTCTGGGACTATAATTCAGCAATTGTGTTTCCATTCTCTTGTCCATTATGGTCTTAAGTTGGGTTATATCTCCTGTGGTACCTATCTGTCAGTCCTCGTACAGATTTGGTGATTATAGTTGATCATGGGGAATATGTGCATGGAAGTGAAGCTCTCTACAGACAATGAAAACATTGAGAAGAAGAAAAATAGGTCCCCTGAGGTATTATAACTGTAAATTTCTGTTGGCAAAATCTTTTAATGAATTAAAAATGAATCCATGGAAAGCTAGCAATTTCTGTTTTAAAACGTGGTTTTAGTAGGAACCTGGTGTTTTTACTGAAGAGCTGTTTAGCAAGCTGATTGGAAATATGTGACCTAAAATTTATTTTGTGCTTGGAGATGTTACAAGATGTAGGTGCCAAGACACGATCCAGAAATTATCTGTGTCTACTCTGTCAGGGGAACATAACCAGTTGCTGAGCCCCAGATATGGCACTTTTTTCTCTCTTGGTGGTTTCACAGAGCCTTCTCCACTGACCAGAGAGCATCGATGGTGAAATTCTTCATGAAGAACTGGAGGAGAGTGAATTATCTTTCTTGTTGCTTCTGCATAGGGCCTTTCTGAGCATTTGGGGGGTGTGTGTTTGTGAGTGGAAGGGGATTGGAAACAAAGAGTAGCCAAAAGATTTGTACTGATCTGCTTATGACACTAAGTTGAGCTACCTTTACTATGCCTTTACTTGTGTCGCAGGTATGCCCGTTTCTCCTGAGGTCTCAGTCACTGAAAATAGCTTGTATGAGAAGAAAAAAATTGCCAAAACTTGGAAAATTCCCATTGATGCAAATTCCCATCATATTTTTTTTTTTGTCCTACTTGTCAGACGCATACACTGCTTATATGTCAATTGAGGATAGACCACAACAGGAAGCAGTGATCTGTAGCACTTATCCTGTCTTCAAATAGATCATTGACACGACTGGGTTGTTTAAAGAATCATTTGTCTTCCAGGATCTTCTAGGATGCTGGAGAAATGTGCCTGAATTGATTATTTTAATGTTACTGAGAATTAATTGCAATATTTATGGTGTATTAGGGTACCTAGAGCCTGGTACATCTCCCTTTCAGTAGTTCTTTAAAAGAAAGTAGAATACAACATATATTGATGTCTTTAGACCTCTTCTTATTTGCATACTTAAAAAATAATTGTTGTTGTCTCAAACATCACTGGCCAATTTCAAGTCTAATTAAGCTTAAGCCTTCTGTGTCTTCTTCCTGCACAAATGCACCTCAGCTCTGTGCTCTGTCTGCAAATCCTGACCTTGCTTCCAAAGATGGTACAATTTCTTTTTCCTCTTGAGCATCACAGGATGTTCCTTCCCTGTTCAGCCAAGCTGGTCATCTGCTCAGCTCACTTGATTTACAACACAGTGGAATTGCCTGGGATTGTAATATTAAGGAAGTAAACAGGCAAATTTATTTTTATCTTTCTGGAGTCCTAATGAGTGTAAGTTACTTAGAGCTGATTGTCTCTTCAAGTTCTCATAACCAGAAGCAAAGATAACATCCTCCCCAGGCAGGTTTGGGCCACCTTCAACGATCACAGAATCACAGAATGGATAGGCTTGAAAGGGACCATGAGGTCATCTGATCCAATAAGTGTCACTCAGAGCAGATAACTCAGGATTGTGTCTGTACAGCTTTTGAATATCTGCAATGAGGGAGATTCCACAACTTCTTTGGGCAATCTGTTCCCCAGTCACCCTCACTGTACTGAAGTTCTCATCATCATTCAGATGGAACCTCCTTGTGCATTAGTTTGTCCCTGTTCCATTTTGTCCTGTTACTCAGCGCACCAAAAAGAGCCTGGATCCATCTTCTTGACACCTGCCCTTCAAATACTCATATATATTGAGGAGGTCTCCTCTCAGTCTTCTCTTCAGGAGAAGCAGGCCCAGTTCCTCCAGCCTTTTCTCGTAAGTGAGGTGCTCAAGTTCTCTGGTCACCTTCATAGCCCTCCACTGAACCTGCTCCAGGAGCTCCATGTCTCTCTTGCCCTGAGGAGCCCAGAATTGGACACAGCACTCCAGATGTGCCTCACCAGGGCTGAGTAGAGGGGCAGCATCACCTCCCTTGACCTGCTGGCAATTCTATTCCTAAAGCTCCCCACGATCCCACTGGCCTTCTTTGCCCCAGGGGCACCCTTCTGGCTCATGGACAGCTTGTTGTCCACCAGCACCCCCAGGACCTTTTCTGCCAAGCTGCTCCCCACAAGGTCAGCCCTGAGCCTGTGCTGGTGCCTGGGGTTGTTCCTCCTCAGGTGCAGGATCACACACAGAAAACTACAGAAATCAAGCATTTTGTAGTCTGTGGGAAGTTTTATTTAGCTGATTTAATCAACTTGCTGTTCTAGGTCTTTGGGTGGTATGTTTATGCCCAAAATTTAAATTAACAGGGATTCAGGTACATAACAGTATTACCATAGCATGCAATGGCTTTGCCACCGCAAGAACACCATCAGCAAAGGACTGCATTTGTTTTCAGTCAGGGCTATCATGGCCCTAAACGTATGTGTGGCCCTTTAAGAGATCCCTGGATAAGGTTAATGTTTCAGAGAGGATAAACTGGAAAGATCAGATAATGACCTTAGTGTTAGAGAGGCTTAAGGTTTTAGCATTAGAGTAGATACAGAGACCACAAATAAAGGATTATAGTTATGAAGCATCATAATGGAATTGAGCAATGTCAGAAAATGCCTTAAAAATCAAGACAATATCATAAACTATGGAACTAAAAATGGATGAGCCTGCCTTTTTTGTCCATGAGTTTACAATCCTTTGCAAATTTTGCTTGCCAGTAACAGTATTTAATTTTTAACCTGGTTAAATCAGGTCTGTTGCAATTTTAATTCCAATCCAGCCATTTGGGAGCTATTTTGTATTGCCTTGCAAGTGTTTTTTTCTCTCTCTCTTTTTTTTTTTTTCTTCTGTAAAACCCAGCAGGTAATTCAAGATGGAAATTAACTTTGGTTACCTATTTCTCTGGGCTGCAAAAATGCCCTCCTAGAACTATCAGGTTTGTAAGTACATATAAAGACTTATTATTCATTAACTATAGAAATCTAAAATCAAACAAGAAATTATTAAGTTTTTTCTCTTCTCAGTTCTTCATCATTTGCTAGACACGAATTAGTGAGGACACACATAATGAAAGAGTGTCTGAGTTTCTATTTGTGTGAGTTTGCTGAACTCTATTGCATTCAACAGACCTGTAACAACCATCCCATATGAGAAAAAACCCCAATCTTTCCATATAGATTATCTGTTCAATGCTTTTTTCTTTTATTATTGATTTTAAACGGGGAAACAGCCATCATTCATGCTTGTTGTCTTTCTAAAAGCTGAAAACACATCACCTGTAAAACACACTTTGAAATAACTCTGCCCTTTTTTATATCTGGAAACTCTACAGGGATCAGTTATCTATAGCTACCAGGTTCACATTCCTTTTTACTTTTTTTTCAGAATAGGGTAAATTTGAACAGTCTGAATAGTTTAAGAGCACATTATCATTACAATTTAGAGGCAAACCAGAGGGGGGATGCACTATAGAATAGCCAATCCTGACACCATGTCTCAGCAGTCTAGGTGGTAGCTTATTGATCTTACTGTACATAAGAGACCAGGACTTGATTTCCCAGATCACTAGTTGAGAATTGAAACACAGGGTAATTAGCAGCCAGTTTTCAGATCTCAGTTTACTGAGCAAGCAAGTTAGAATAGTTCTCTCCTGGGAAGATGGGAAAACAAGTGAGGGAAATCAGAGGAATAGTTTCTGGATTGCATCTCAGGGAAAAACTAGCAAATCTGATTTACAGTGTCTGTGGCTGAATTTCTACAATTTATGGCACTAGGCAATACTTATTGTGAATGCCATAAACTTAAAAATTTCTACACTTGTGCCCTGACAAATGTGATTTCATGCAGCTGTAAGCATCTTTTGGGGGGGGGGGGGTTACTTTATCACACCAAGACAGATCAGAATTACTTATTTGTGTTGACTGAAGCAGTATGCCAGGATTCCTACCACCAAATATTCATGGGAATGTTTGACAGCTGCTGCCTGGCGAATTCCAACACAGTGATTCACTTCTTTGTTTTCCAGAGCTTCTCTGGGGCTGAAGTTTGCATGCCCAGGTTACACTTCACTGCCTGTGAAAATTCAGAGTGCCATTTGGGAGCCCAGCCTTATTGAAGCTATTGGAAGTTTTGCCACTGACTCATCGGAGCCAGGAATTTGCCCACAGTTTACAGAATCATATCAGAAGACCTTTTGTTTCTTTGTTTGTTTGTTTTCTCTGTCTTATAAACCAAACCTGCCTGGTCCTTATAGTAAGCCACAAGACCAGTATGACCCTGCATGTTTAAAACCACAACTCATTACTACAAAGTTTGCCTTTACAAACAGAGAGATGTGCAAAAAGCATCTTCAAGCCAATTCTAACTGGTAGATTGACCCACCAATGATTGTATTTGCTGGATTCTCTGAAAATGAAGTCTATTAAATGCGCAAGTAATAAAATAAGGATACCATGTGCATCATTTTAGTGTTGTGATCTTTGGGTTTGGTGCTTGTTTTGGGATTTTAGGGAGTTTTTTTTTTTTCCTCTCAAGATGTATATTGGTATATCATTTGAGAGCAACTGTGAGTTACAGGAGGAAAAGTGTATTTTTGAAATGTTCTCAGATTATGAGATTTCTTGCACTGCCTCCTTGCTTATGCTCTTTACTTCTGAAGCTCTGCATCTCTGTAAATTCAGCCAATTATATTTTGATGCATAAACAGTTGCCTGATTGCTCTGCATCCTCATTTTCCTGTGTGATGGATTGAATGTATGGCAGCTGTCCCCAGAGGCCATCCTGAAAAGAAGATGTTGCAGATCATGAGTTTATCCAAGTGAATAAAACTGAAAATATCTCATAAGTACACAGAATTTTTTTTTTTTTTTTAATTTCTTGTTAGTAAAGAGAGATTAACATACAATAGTATCTGTCACATAGGGGAAACTTCTTAAAATACCTGAGCCCATTTTAAAAATGTGGAAGTTGGGACATGCGTTGTGTACTGATAGCAGGGTGTCACCATGGACACCAACAGAGAAAAGTCAAATATGATGAAAGAGAGAAAAGAGAAAAAGAAGATGTAGTATCCATGACAACAAGTAGAAAAGAGTAAGACTTAAAAAAGTTTAAATCCCCATTCTTGTCTCTATTATCAAAATGAAATTTGCAAAGTTAGACACACATACAACATTATTTCTGTGTAGCTGGATTTTGTGCAAGTAGTCGGTGTCAGGCAGGTACAGAGGAGGTTCGGATGGTGCATGGATGTCTCCTGTTGTTTTTGTGTATCCCTGGAGTGATTTGTGTGACACCAAATGGCAGCTGGATGGACAGTGGAGATCAGATCCAGTTATCTTTGTATGGACATATGCACATACACGAGCCTGTCTTCAGCCCGAGTGTCTGCTCTGGCACATTGCAAATGTGGGTAACTGCCTGTAAATTCAGTATGATCTGAAGTAAAACAATGTGGGATGAAGAGATGAGCTGAATGGACTAAGAAATGCTGTTTTCTTCTCATGTGACAGGAGCTTTCCTTTTGAAGCTGGAGTGTGCAGTTTGAAGCAAGTGCAAGGGACAGAAAGAGTGACAGAAAAAGCCCAGAGGAGACTGTACATTTATGTCTCTGTGAAATATTTTGAGCAGCCCTCCACACACACAAATGGAACTGGTTTGCATTTGCTTCATCATATTTGATTTTACCTTTTGGAGCTCTAGCATGTAGTCCATGTGATGTTGTAATGCCCTCCTGCAGGGTTTTGAGACTTGAACTGATGTAATGGTGAATGTATCATTGCAGAATTTATCTCCTAAAATGTAACTCTTCAGCAAAAGATGTTTTTATACAAGTAGAAATAATGAGATTTTTCTATTTTTTTTTTAACATTACACTCCATGTCATTGTAGAAATACTTAAAAATATTATTCAGTAAAGAAAGGTTACATTAAAATTTGCTGGTGTTGAATTCAGGAATATGCAGCAAACCTCCTAAAAACATTTGTGAAAGATGGGGTTCTCTTATGTTCAGTGAGAGCTTGCATCCTCAAACAGCATGGAACAAGAGAACATTTTTATTTAAATTCCAACTGTGTCCCTCCAAAACCTAGGTCCAGTATTTAAGTAGATTTAAGATACTGATTAGTACAATTTTCAGGATATTTTTTGATGTATTTTATAGTCTAGGGCTTGTGTTCACATGAGCTTGCAAAAATGTTAATGAAAAACAATTTAGACTTTTTTTGTATACCAAAAGCCTTAATTTGGGAAAATATCTGCCAGTGTGATTTGAAATGTCCTGGAGAAGAAGAGTACTCCGTGGATGAATTTTGCATGGAGGGATTTTTGGGACAAGAAAATGAACATCCAGAATAAGCGGCTAAGCAGAGACAGAGGAGAATTGTTCAGGGACAAGAAATAGAAGGAACCTTTCTTTCCAATAACAGGCTTTTCCCTGTGTTTGGAATGGAGATGAAATTAACACGACTGTATTTGTGATCATGCTCCAGCACTGCTAATTAGATGAGAAGAGTTCCCAGAGGAGAGTGATTTTGGTTAACTGTTAAGGCAAGAGTGCAAACAGAGCAGAAAGCTTTCTTCTGAAAAGCGATGGGAAAGTTAGTTTGGTTTCTGTTCCACTTTGGACCCTAAGATCTGAAATGCATGGCAGCACCTCTTGGAAAAGGGAAGGAATAATTCAGCCTGGTGAAACAATAGAATTCTGTGCTTAAAAATAGCTTTCCACATTTCATATTTTAATTAGTGACTTAAAAGCAGACGGGTGTCAGACAAGCATGGAAGCGTAATTAGTACTAAAGGGAAAGCAGACGTGGAACACAGGAAATAATTTTATTCATCATCTTGGTTTGGAAAACTTTCCTGGTATCTAGAAAAATAGATGAGAAATATTTCTTCTTTGTTTTTATAAATAACACTTCTATCTTTTCTCTCTCTGTGATGTTCAATAATTTGCTAAAAGTTTTTCATATAGTGGGACAAAATCTCAGCAGCTGTAAATTATAATGTCTCTAACAACTTTATTACTGTAAATGCAGTTCACCCTATTGATTAATTTGTTGTTCTGCAAACAATCCCAGTTTATATGATTAAGAATACAATTTTTGAAAGGCAAACACATACACTTATGGCATGGATACAGTATATAGAATAGGTGTATTTTATTCCTTTGTGAATTCGCAGTTCCTTGTATTGCAAAACTTGACCTTGTCCCATGGCACTAGAAATCTAGTGGAAAAACCCACCCAAGAGCATATCTGAGGATGTGATCAAACTTCCTATTCTGGATGCAGCTGAGTAGCTTCCTAGATCACTGGCTTGGGTGGTTTCTTGCTGTCTCCTCTGTACCCTGTGTCTTTGTAAGGAGAATTTATCACCCTTTGGATCTGACAGCTTAACTATGCATCTGGTTCCCTCTCATCCCATCTGTGGTTTGTTGTGTTGCTTTTTTTTTTTAAACTCAGCCCCTTTGACAGAACTGGAGCAGGCAGAGACTCTGCTGCAATACCGGCTGACCTGCAGCAGTTGCCTTCTGAGAGGAGCAACAGGCACCCCCTCAAGAGGTTGAGCCGTAACCTCTTAACCCAGTATTTGTGACATGAGAGCTCTTTCTTTGGCTGAGTTCATGAAGGGAAGGGGGAACTGAAATGGTGTGATGTGTGTCCTCTGCGTTATGCAAAGTTTTGACACGTATCGTATTGCAGAGTGTAAGGCATAAGGATCAACCTCTAGACAAGTAATTCTGCATGCCAGAGTAATTCTTAGTTTGTGCTCTCCTAGGATAGTACAAAATGGAACACAAGGCCTCAGCCAACTAATAAAAAAAACCCCCAAGCCCAAGCTAAAGAAAGGCTGCTGAAGCAAAATGTGTTTTGTATTCTCTTCTGCTGGCTCAGAGAAGCAGATATAGACCTGCTGCTCCTATAAATGGGAAATGAAACTTAGGAAGCAAGTATCTTCAGGACAGCTGTAAGAAATGCAGTGTGAATGAGTTTGTGAGCTGGTTTCTATGAATTCTCTGGTGGGAATTCAAGCTACTATCCCTCATAAATTTTCAAGTTATATCAATCATCAAAACCCCCAAACTCTTGGGTTTTCTCTATTTCTTTGGGGGGCAGGGAGAGAAGATGACTTTCTGTCAAAGTTGAATCCACACTGAAATAGGGAATTCTGCAATTAATTATCAAATTATATTGATTACCAAATATTATTTCCATGGTCCAGCAGGCATCTGCTGCAATTTGAAGGATTCAGGTTCAAGTACTATCTCTTGAGTACAAATGAATTTTGTAATTGATAAGATTCTTTCTTAGCTGATCTGTTCCATTTGGTCTGCATGCTTAAATAATACTTCCCTCTGTGGGTATCTTGTAAAAGTATTTATAACTGTTGTGTGAAACTGCAAACACTTTTGCAGTTTCACGCAGCAGTTACAAATACTTTTCCAGGATATATTTTTAAAAGTACTTCCCTCTTTTTTAGAACTTTTACTTTACTAGAAACTGGCAGGAATATAAAAAAATAGGAAAATGATAACTTAGTGTAACGTTTAAAAACAAGAACCTCACCACAAACTTGCTGAAGTCACTGAAAATAATCCTTCTGCTTTTCAGCAATATTCATTATACATCTTGCAGTACCTCTGCAGCAGTTCACTTTTGTTCTTGCTGCTGTTTGACTACAGAGACGGCCACAGTTTAGTGAGGTAGATATGTCAAAAGAGTGTAAAATTCACGTGTATTGGCAGTTATGTGGAGAATACAGATCATGGGCATTGAGTGACTTAAACATAACGCTTCAGTGATCCAGAATTTGAGTGGTGTTCGCCCTGTGAAGAGGGGCAATTTTGCTCAGAGTTTTTAATGTGCTTCCATTTATCACTATCAAAGTATTTGCCATTTCTAAAAGAAATGGCTGTCACTACTCAAGCTTTGAAATCCAATCATTTATTAGAAACACTCGATTTTAATATCAATGATACATACAACAGTGGATGTTCTGAAGGCAGCCAGTAACAACTGACTAATTATTTGAGTTATATCTTAGGAAGAAAGATTTGGTTAATGCAAGAGCATGAGAAGGATTTTTTGTTTTATTACCTGAAAACCATTAATTCCTCTACAGTTTCCTTTCTAATCAGAACACAGCATGGCTTCTGCTGAAAATAATAGATTTCTTTTAGGAAGTCTTAAAAGACAGCACTGAGAAATGCAAGAAATGATTACAAGACAGAATGGAGTGAGATTTATTTGGAAAACTGTCATATAGAGTATCAGCCTGTCTCTGAGGCAGGAACGTGTTTCAGGTAAATGATGTCATACATTCCAGAGCCACTTTTTCATTGTCAGGTATTACAAATGAGTCTCCTTCACAGTTTTCAATGGAAAAAAGAAATAATATCCCATGTATTGACACTTGCTTAAGAATATGAATGCTGAAAAACTGTGTTTTTCACAGGAAAGGCTGGGATACAGTGGGGCAGGCAAAGCTTCAGGACTCTCCCCTCCCCCATGAATGATTTTGTAAACAAGTGTTTCCTGTGTCAAAACAAACAATATCTGTCACTCATGTGGTAGTCAAATTCTTTATTTTCTGTTCATGTCACCATCCATATTTTTTTTGCCCATATTTTTAAACCCAGTTAAATATACCAGCTAATTGGCAATGAAACTGCCTTACCTTGCCAGATATAATGGGCTTTTGGCTCGTACAACAACAATGAAAGTCAAGAAAAGCCCTCTGGGTTTTACAGTACCACAGCAGAGAAATCTTGTCTTTCAACCCATGAAAAAAAGGTCTATCACAACAGAAAAAAACCCCCTCTCTTAAAATTCAAGTTGCAAAGTAATTAATCCAAATGTATTCCAATAAATTAATTATAATATGCTAATACCAGCCATATAAATTTTTTTAAGTGAGGAAAACCATGAAGTATTTTAAATTTGATTCCTTTATGAAAGTACAACTATGCACACCTGTGCATTGAGGAGGTTATTTCAGGACCCAGGGTTAGAGGTGTGTTGCAGTGGGGATCCTGCAACACGCATATATCAAACCAGGAGTCCCGTGGAAAGGAAATATATATAGACAGACAGATTCTTGCTAGCTGTTTCAGAGATGTTTATTTCTCCAGCCGCATGGCCGGAGCTCTGCCCAGGAACTGTTCCAGTCACGGGACCAAGGGTCCTTCTGCCCGCGCAGGGAACACAAACCAACCAATGGGAACGAGGCTGAGCAGGGGCAGGGAAGCCCCGTGTCTGTGCCCTCAGGGCCCCTCTCCCAGGGCTACACGGCAGGGGAGGGACCCCAACACCTCACCCGTTTTATTTTAATAAAAGGAGAATGAAAACAACTGGATAAACATAACAAGAACAGTTTCAAAACAAAACAAGCCACCCTCCTGAGTCTTTAAATGTCCAAACAGATTCTCTGGAACATCTTAGGGCTGACAGAAGGGAGACAGAATTCTCTGAGCATGCTTTGTGGGGAAACTGAGGCAGGAGAGGGTTTAACTTCTTCCCTCCCCCTTTTCATCCCCCACTCGGCATTGGAAAGGGATTTTTGGGGAAACAATTGGCAAAAGCATGGTTTTGTGAGGGAAACCATGGATGAAAAAACGGATTGGGAATACACTGGGGGTAATAGGACATAGGGTAAAAGGGAAAGGTGGGATTAGGAAAGGGAAACTGTAGGGGGGGCTTACAATGGAGATACTGTCTAACATGACTACGATTTTTTGCATATATACTGCCTTTTACAGGAACACCATCAGGCCCAGTGACCTGCGATGCTTGTAACCCTTTTCTCCCTAGTACAATATTAAATTCCACCACTTCTCCATCTCCCAAGCTTGGGATGCATTTTTCAGGGTTATTCTTTTTAATAGCAGTTCTATGCACGAATATGTCTTGCTGGTTGTCATACCTTGTTATAAAACCATAATTTTGCTTAACATTATACCATTTTACTATCCCTAAGGTCTTAGTTGCTATGATCTTTTCCTTTTTTCGAGTGGCTGCTGTTTTCTGTCTCGCTGCGTCTTTGCTCTCTCCTTCGGTCGCTCCCGTGTTGGAATTCTCGGGGCTGCTGGTGCCTGCGCGCTCTTCCCGGGGTCGCGTTCGGGGCTGTGCGGGCCGGGCCGGGCCCCGCCGCTCAGTTCTCCGTGCGTCGCCTCCTCTGGTCGCAGCTTCGCTGCCGCTGCCGGGCGCTGCACACACGTCTCGGCCGGGCCCCCGAGCGACGACTCCCCCGCGCCCTGCTCCAGCGCGTGTCTCGGCTGGGCGCGGCTCCGCTCCACCGCCATCGCCGCCAGCCGCCGCCCGCGTGCCGCCCCTCTCGGTCGGGCGTTCACGGGGCTCGCTCCACCACGCGCTGCACAGGACCGGGCAGGCACCGCCGGGTCCCGCCGCTCCCCGCTCCGCCACCGACACTGCGGCTCGCGTGGCTCCGCCCGCGCGCGGGAACTGCCTCGCTGCTGCTCGCAGAGCGCTCGGTGCACGTGGCCTGGGCCGCACGGTCCCTGCGCCAGGCTTCCCTTCGCCAGGACACAGCTGACATTGCTCAACAGTCTCGGTAACTAAATAATATTCACGAAAATATTCTTCCATCGGCATATATTTTGACTCCAGTATTAACTGTGTCCAAACGGTTTTCCAAAAGCCCTTGGTAAGAATTAAATCCCAAGAAACATAGAAAAAGTTCTTAAACAACCATGCCAGGAAGTGTTTCAGTTCTTTTTGAGCTTGAATCAAGCTAAAATTTACAAATCGTTGTTCAAGAATCATTTTAAGTTTAAGATAAATGTCCATATGCGGCTCTGAGAGCCAAGAGTCTTCCCACGGTTCCTCCATAGTTCAGATATGGAATAGCAAAGCAAAACCAAGAAGAGGAATCCAAAGTTTCCAGGGTTTACTCACACAAATCAGTCGCTTAGGGATCGGGGATCGTTCTGCTCACAAATCTCCACCATTTGTTGCAGTGGGGATCCTGCAACACGCATATATCAAACCAGGAGTCCCGTGGAAAGGAAATATATATAGACAGACAGATTCTTGCTAGCTGTTTCAGAGATGTTTATTTCTCCAGCCGCATGGCCGGAGCTCTGCCCAGGAACTGTCCCAGTCACGGGACCAAGGGTCCTTCTGCCCGCGCAGGGGACACAAACCAACCAATGGGAACGAGGCTGAGCAGGGACAGGGTAGCCCCGTGTCTGTGCCCTCAGGGCCCCTCTCCCAGGGCTACACGGCAGGGGAAGGACTCCAACAGAGGTGTAGAATGTGTTTGGTGTGATATGCTGTGTAGCACATGTGTGTAGAGATATAACAAGCTGAGCTCCTGCAAATTACTGTGCCCTGAGCAGAAAGGAAGTGACCTGATGAGGTTACTTCCAGTCTCAATCATCCTACGACCCTTGATAAAACCAAAGCTGAAACCCAAGAAATGTAGCTGAAAGAGGCCACATTATTCAGGGACAGAATATCTTTTACCAGTATTGCTCA
Source organism: Corvus hawaiiensis (assembly GCF_020740725.1). Taxonomy (NCBI): domain Eukaryota; kingdom Metazoa; phylum Chordata; class Aves; order Passeriformes; family Corvidae; genus Corvus; species Corvus hawaiiensis. Next base: position 101,385,863 of record NC_063215.1, on the reverse strand, counting down.
GTGGCTGAGGTTTCAATATAGGCATCTCTTTCATCTTTGAAAGTTCAGTGGGAAAGTTTAACCTTTTACCAGGGTTTCACACAGAGTAGCCTTGAAATTGTGTAATATTTCCCAAAAAGTCTCAGACAAACTGTTCTTTCCTATTCAACAGAATATAAAATTGTGGTACAAGAGAACTGTAATTTCAACACCAGATATATGGCATTTCTCTAAGCACTTGCTCCATCACTCCCTCTGAATTCAGCTCCACACATAAAAATTATGCACATGAATGAATTGATTTTGATGTTTGCTTTGTTATGAAACACGAAGGTATCCCAAATAACCTTCTATAACACAAATTCTAGCAAGTGTGGGAGAGGAAAAATGGAGCTTAGTCCAAGAAAGTCATATAAGTATTGACGAGGTAAATTTTTGTGTAAAATCCTTACATTTACAATAATGGTAAAATTTCTATTTGCTTCATTGAAAATACAATTTCATCCGTGTTTGTAGAGAAAGTTCTTATATTTAAAGTGCTCCCTATAAGTATTCTTTAAGATTACTTAAAGACTCCATTAACACTGGGAATGTAGCAGACACATCTTGACTTGGTACAGAAGGCATCTTCCGAGGATTCATTTATCCAGATTAAGCTTTTGTTCAAGATGACTTTAATATTTTCTGAAAACTTGAATTTCTAAAAGTTAAAAGCTCTACTTTAAAAAGCAGCTCAAGTGTACAAAAGGTGAAGCCACTCAGGTTTGCTCAAAAAATGTTTGCTTTAGGAAAATTCACCTTTGGGTATGAATTCCCATGGTAAAAAATACTTGAGACTACCAACTCACCAGATAATTTTTTTTTTTAGCTTACACTTTTCTTTCCTTTTAGCATATCTGCACTGAGATTTTTTTTTTCTTTTAAAAAAGATATCAGCAGAGAGATAAGAGCTAAATTGAAGAGGAGGTTTGAACATTATCATTTGAGAGGTTAGAAAGAGAACATATGGTGTTACCTCAGCTAACAGCACTTTTCCACCAGGATTTTTATCCTGTCTGTTAAGACCTTTCTGCATGTGTGTGTTTCAGTTCTTTGCAACACTGATACTGTTTACCTTTTTTTTGAGTTACACTTCCAAATAAAGTGGGAAAAATATTGACTCTTTTTCCTTCCTCCAATTACAAATAAACTTGAGCCCCTCCCAAGAGACAACTTCTCTCTCCAATGAATTTTAAATCAAATCTGCCTCTGAAAACACAGCACAGATGTACCAGGAACACTTTTTCTTGTTTGCTGTTGTTTTGTATTCACTCTTCATATGAAGGGGTTTAGCTTCAATGAGACATTGAGGACAAATTATATTTAGTTTCACTTTTAGAATATAAATTGTGTTATTTTTCAGTGAATCAAAACAAAATCAAGCCAGAAGTTCTAGCAAATAATTCCAGTTTATGACAGTTAATTACAGAAAGCAAAATACTGAGGAGTTTTTTGTAGACAAAACAGAAAAAATTCAGGTAAAAAAGTGTCAATTACGAAAGTAGGAATTACTGCAACAACTCTTTCCCGTCTTCCTTTGGACAATAAAAAAAAAATCCCTTGCTAATTAACACTTTCAGGTAGTATATTGATTTGTTAGTTAGTTGTTACAAGAATCTGTCCCAGTTGCTAGAATCTGCTACCAGCTCAGGTCCTTTCCAAAGGACTGTAAATCAATGCAGCTCTCTCTTCATGGGAAGGAACTTTTCAGGATGAGTTAGTGAGGAGAGGTAGAGCTGATTTATTGCAGTGTGGAGTTGGCTTCACAGCTGAAATCACAGGGCTGGTGCCAGTTACAGAACTCCTGCTCAGCACAGTTAATTTCATTTACTAAAATGTTCATTTTTCACATTTCGTTTAGGTGACTCCCATAGACTGAGATCCTCTAAGTAATATTTACACTGCAAACTTATAGTAAGAAGATTTAAGATTATTTTGGTAAACTCAGTGGTCTCCCATTGTAGTGCAGCAAATGAAGGAGAAAATTAGTGTAGTTATATTAAAAAAAAGATAAAATAATTAATCTGTTGCATTCTGGGAGGAAACATAATAGTTGTGGTATTGTCTTACCTCTTGTCCTTTTGTCCTGTTGTCAGATATGAATGAAGATACAGCCTGACTAATAACAAGAAGATGTTAAAACAATTATTCCGAATTAGGTATTAATGAAGAGTTTGCCTGAAGGATTTGTCTTAAGGACAATGGTGTCGACTGATTAATCACACCGTTCAAACAAGTTTAATTTAGAGGTAGGATTGAAGAACTCATCATGTGTCACAGGAAACCATCAAAAATTCATGGAAACATTTCTGGGCCACACCCCGACAGTGGATGTGTAAATTAAAGAGCTGATGGGCCATGAGTTGAGTTAAAAAATAGGTATTTTCCTAAATCTCTTTCTAGTGTCAGTATTCTCTGAACTTCTTTTATTTGAAACTTTAATGATATAGTAAAAAAGGATTATAGCTCTTATACAAGCTACCTATCAGTCACAAGGATAAAGGTATTAATTATGGTAAATTGTGTAGCATTCCCAATAATTCATTTTTTTCCCTCACTTATAGATTTTCATGAGATGGTAAATATTGAAAAACTTCAAATTTTTAATATAAGGAACAGCTGCTAATACATCCTGAATCAGCCAGTAAAGTGTACATCCCCATAGCTACTGATTCAGTCTCCCTACAAACTCAGTCCATTATTTCTGTATGACCAAGAATGGATTGATATTTTTTGTGATCAAAGACTGAACTCTTTGCAGCTAATGAACATGAGTATAAAGTGGAGCAGGTGAGCTGAACAAGTGAGAGACATTTGACTGCTCCTGGGATATTGGCACAGGAATTTAATGCCAGGTTGTCAGCCTCTGAAAAAGACTGTGACAGTAAGATAGAATTGCTGCCTAGACAGAGGGTATTAAGGATCACCACTTGAGGCTCAGAAAAGGCAGACTTTTAAATTGTAATTTCCTATTGCTACTGATGTGTTTTTTCCTCTGCTTGTATTGCTGAGGGCCACTCAGCAGTAGTTGATGAGAAGAATTTTCCCCTTCCCCACCTCTCTAAACTTGAGAGAAATTGAAAAATGTGCCATAAATCTCTTGACAAAGATTATTACATATTGTGAAAGTGAATTATGATAATTTCTTACTGATTTTAGCAGGGAAGAACGTGTTCAGAGAGATACAGAGAATAAGACTACAAAGGTCTCTGCATCAGTGCATTGGCAGGGACTTTGAAGGGATATCCATGCTGTCTGAGGTGCTTTGTCTCTTGCATAGCTGTGCAATGGATCTGTGCTATGTTGGAGTTTGATCCCATTGCTCCCAAGAGTCACACAGGAGACTATCTCAGGTAAACCAGTGGGAAGTGATCAAGATAAATTATTTTCTGTCTTGGCCTATTTTTATTCTTTCTTTTGACACTGGTGTTTCAGTGCGACACATTGTCACACCTCTGAGTAAGACAGCTCCTGGGATTTTGCCATGGAGAAAATATCATTGATAAACTCTCTATGAAACTCATTTCCTCTACACTTCTGAGTGAAAAAGCATCAAAAAGAATGGCGTGACAAGCTGTCTTTCCAAGAATTTCACCAAGTTTAATCGAAACCCAAATGAGAAGACAAATATGTACTGTTTTCCTCCTTCCCTGTCTTCTGCAGAATCTTTGTCTGAAGCTATAAAATCTCACAGACCAAAGATGTGATCAGGCATGTGAATCTTGAATTCCAAAAGACTGTGGTTTTTCCAGTGAGTAGGCTCTGGGATTTAGGAGGAAACTATTAACTGCTGGGGAACTTACATCATGACTTTTACTTAAGGCATAATTGGTTGAAGGTAAAGGAAAAATTCAAGCAGAATCCAAAGAGAAACAGTCTGAAGGTGAAAAGTCTGTGGAGAATATACATGAGGGACACGGTGATACACCAGACAAAGAGGAAGGAAACCATTATCATGTGGATATACAACCTCAGGTAATATAAAAGGGTACTTTAAGCTACTTAAAGTGACTTGAAGGACACATTTTATATTGAGATAGGCATTTCCTCACAAGCTCTGTTTTGCTGAAAGGTTGTTGCATATGTGCTCTGGGCCATCCTCTCAGGGTTCATATGGAATTCTTGCCACATATTATACTCTCAAGGGCATATTTACAAATAAATGAAAACTTTAACTAGAAGAAAATTTGAAATAATAAACATGAGAGTGGGAACACAGCTTAAATGGAAGGTAATACCAATTTTTTTTTTTTTTTAATGAAAGTTACATTCTTCTATTTAGATTGGTCTTTGATTAAGGTAGGCTTTATGGAAAATCCTATTCCTGCAGGGTTTTTTTAACATGAGCAGGTATCAAGAGGCAGAAAAACCTTCTATTTCCTTGTCAGCTGAGGCCTTAGGTGCTCTGCACTTGCTGATGGAGATCAGGTTTTCCCGCTTTATCAACATCCAGCAACTCCCATTGAAATACTTATGACCAGACAACATTTTGTAAACTATAGTCAAGTTGAACATTTTGAGTTCTACTTATTTTCCTCAACATCCAAAAAGGGGGTTTGACAGACCTAAAACGTAAATCTTAGATTTTCAGAGAATTTTTTAAAAATCAGACTTAAACCAAACAAAGTACTCTAACAATGTTTCTGATCTGGAATTTTATTACACAAACATTAGAAAAGGGACAATTGAGCCCATGCCTTGAGAAACGAGATAAATCCAGTTCTATTTTTCTTAAAAACACTTTCCATGTGAAGCAGATCCAGTACGACAATGAAAATAGCCTTAAAATAATAATGAAAAATTAAAAACCCTATCCCATATCCTCAAATCTGTTTAATTCATTACCTGGGTACCTAAGGGTATATGTTAAATTTAGAGCAGAACACTTTAATTAAAATCTCATAAACTCATGAGCTTTGAAAGTTGCATTTTTTAAAGTAGGTTTGCTCATTAGTTAAGACCTTATAAATACCTGACTGTTATTTACTTATTGAATCTGGACTCCATTTAACCCTACACCTATTAGATAATACCCCTATTCATAAAGATGATTTAAAACCCACTACAGGTATTATCAACCTACAGATTGAGGGTCCTTTTTCATTCTTTATACTGTAGTGGCATACGAAACGTGAGGGGGTTTATATCAGTTATTTGGTTTGGACTAGGTGAAAATAAAAAGAGCTGTAGTGACTTTATATAATGAAAGTGTCTCGAGGCTGTTCCAGAATTCAGGTGGTTCAAACTAGATAAGTTTAGGGACACTCTTAGGCTGTAATCATGTACTAGAGAAGGATTTGAAGCAAGACATAGCTGGGGAAGGAAAAGTTCAGCTGCTTTTCTGTTGTAATAATGTGCTTAGCAAACATACCGTGATGTTAATGCCTCTATGTAAGTGAATGTGTTATTTGTTTTTTTTCTATTTGATGCTACTGAGTGGTCATTAATGTATTGTGAGAAAAAAAAAAAAATTAAAAATGTCAAAATTTATACATATTATTTTAAATTTTTAATGATTATATGACTGAATATATAAAGAATCATGCTTGCTGCTGAAAAAGTCTACTGGAGGCAAAACCACATGCAGTGTTACTTCTAAACACCACAGTTCATCACTGAAGTGATGTAGACTGCTAGAAATTTCCCTATTTTCTCAAACCTCTTTGCTTCCAAGATGCTCAAATCTATTCCTCCTTTTATATCCTGTATCTGAAATGAGGGAGGACTGTTTCTTTAGTACACAGCCTTTTTTAATGATTTAATTTGTGTCAATAATAAAGCAGAAACAGACGACCAAAATATCTCTTATAAGCCACCCCTGTCTAAGCAAGAATTTGAGGACTGAGTTCTGCATATGGACTTAGAAAATATTAGGATAAGCCTTAGTGTCCAAAGGATCACTTTTACTGGTGTTGGGGTTGTTCCATTTTATCACAGCTGAATTTCTGCCAATTTTTAATCTCTACTATGGTAGAGAGATAGGAAAATATTCTGGAAGGTCAGCTCAGTGCTTTATACAGTTATTTGCTTTGTGCTGACAATTGGGTACAGGAGGAAGCTCTTCGTAACACCTCGTAAAGCAACACTTCTAATTATTATCGTCTTATAATTATGTGTAAAAATCAAAGAAAAATCTAAAAATCCCTCAAAGCAAACTTTCATCTTTTATAAACTTACTGGTAATTCCAAAGCATCTACTAAAAGAAAATATTTTCCCTGCTTGTTTATCTTTCTTTTTGTTCTTAAAATACATTCAATTAACTGTTAATCTTGGGGTTTTTGTGCCACCTGATGTTGTGAAAAAGGTTTTCCAGACACTCAAAATGGGGGAAAATTGGCCACAAAAGAGGCAAATGCATTTATTTGTCTTCTTCCGTGAGGTGTCTCAACTGCTTCACCTATATTCTATAAATTCACTCATTTTTGCCTGGAAAACTACTGTTTCTCCAGATTCCAAACAATTTTTGGGGGAAGCAGAAGTGCTTTCTCTCCTGAAGATGCCTCTGCTCTCCTGTGCAGTGTTTTGAAGCTTTGTAATGGGAGCCATGCTGAATGTAAGGTCTGTTGCCATTAGTGCTGGCTGGAAAGTGCTTGAAATTGAGTTTGTCACCACCAGCCCTGACAGCTCCATGTGACAGTGACTAAGCAGCTTCAATAAAGTTCACTGATAAACTCTCAGCCCTGTAGAAGATATTTAAGCCTTTTTGTTTGGGGTTTTTTTCCCCTACCTTTAAGTCTTTCAAAACAAAACAAGTGATAACAGTTAATTGGTATTTTAGTAAGAAGAGAAAATCTATTTTACATTTATTCATCCATTTCCTTGGATGGCTCTGTTGACATTTTGGGCTTCAAAAGCTGGCTCTGCCTACCTGCATATTAAAAAAACCACCCTCCAGCAGATAAGGAGGGTGTTACTGCTGTGCTATCATACAGGTGGAATGCAGTTTAACTTGCATAATTTGTAAGAGCTTACAAATCCAACAGCTTCATGAGGTACAGGCTGCAAACTATTCTCTTCTGCTGAAGAGTCAGACTTACCTCTACTGCAGTCAGTTCAAAACCCAGTGAAATCAGTGGGGCTTCAGCAGATCCTGTTAGCAACAGCCAGATCCTCTCAGTTGTACCATTCACTTACCCTGAGCTCACTCTGTACTCCCTGCTTCCACTGCTGCAGGAAGGAAATGTTATAACTGAATTATTTCCTGGCTATTCCCAAACTCTGTGTGTTGGGAAATTCACACCTATTTTCTGATATGCTTGCATGGGCTCAACAGGATAAAACAGGGGAGAGTTTTCAATGCTGGCTTGCCAACCCACCCTTGAAAAAGGGGATGCAAAACCAAACTGAATTTAAGTCTTGAAAAAAGAAGTCAAATTGCACTGCCTGCATTCAGAATATTTTCCTTTTCAAAGCAGGAATAGAAATTTTCTTAGTGGGAAGTCTGGTGACAACAGAAACAAACAATCTCTCTAAGGCTTGTTTTCTTGTTTTGAAATGCATTTCACACCTATCCTAAAATGGAGCTCTTTTCACATATTTACATCAATTGCTCTATTAGTAACATGTAAAACTGTTCAGCTTGCATGTTGTGAAGTAAATGACAGAGAGTTTTCCACTTAAAATTATTTGTTGGCTTTTGTTATTTGTGTCATATTCCTAATTTTCTTGTTGTGTAGTTTTTTGCTGAGCATAAAATTTCATTCCTTCACAAATACCTTTTCAAAGACAAGTAAATTCTGACTTTGCAAGCCTCTTCTTGTCTAAAAGGAGTGTAGTTTTCTGTCTACATAATTTGTTTCTGTTTATGAATGCTGCAGTTGAAACAGAGTAACTGAAATCAGCAGAGTGGTACAAAGTCTGCTTTGGCAGTCTTCCTATGTCTATAAATCAATCCTGAATGCAATAGCAGCAATTTGCAAAAACAGACAGTTCTGCAAATAACAGAGTATTGTATATACTTGTGTAACCATTTAAAATAAATTGTTATTATGAAATATGCCAAATAGTTAACTTTGAAGATTAAAAACCCTCTACAGAACAGAAACAGAAATTCTTTATCTGCTGGGAGGGTGCAGGCATTCATCTGAGGTGAAATAATTTGTCATCTCTGTGTCTGTGCCTGAATGTGTGACTTGTGAGTGTAACAAGCTCAGTGATAGTTCTTATGCTCTTTTTCACCAAAGTAATAAAAATAAGGTTGATCACCGTCTTTTTCTGACTTCTCTTCTTTGAATTTTGAAGCAGCTTTTTTTTCATTCGAGATACTTTTGTAAGAGCAACATTTTTATTACACAGCAAATACATTGGCTCCTTCTGCTCTAAAACCATTGCATATAAGGACTGGGGCTCATCTGCTGCTGCTTCTGTTAATAAGGATTTTACTATGAGAGACTTCCTTCTATGAGCTTGTGTCTGTTTGTATAATGAAGTAGCTGGTGATTTTACTTTGATCCATCTCATCCATGGCCAATGTTTGAAATGAAGAACTACAAATCTCTTGTGAGGAAGGGTCTGAGAGGAGGGATCCATTAACTGTTGCAAAGCCAGCAGCAGTGGAATGAGAACTGAGATATGCGTGGGCACCACTGGCTGATAAGGAAAAGGGGGTGCAGACAAAGTGTGTTACTAAAGCTGTGATTCAAAATAAATGCAAGAAGAACATGGGAAAAAGAGAACTATTTAAAAGTTCTTTACTATGCCATCCATGATGACACCTGTTAATAACAATGGTTATTTTAGGGAGCAAGTAAAATTAATGTTTTTATTTTCAATTGTGCTCCTTCACATTCACTCACATTTCAGGAAGTTAATCAGCTTTGCTGTCCTTTTCATCTCATTTTAAAGTATTTAATAGACAACCAACTCAAGTTTTCATTTAAGCATTCTGTCCAATACTAAAAAAAACCCAAGCCAATATACTTTGTTTCAATACCAAGCATGCTAAAGTAGCCTGTGATTGTTTGATGTTTCCTTACAAAACATTTTATAACATATGTTGATGTATATCTCAGTATCTTCAAATAATCTCAGAGCAAATAAATTAGAAGAAAAAAAAAAGAAAAATTGTGATTTATTTGTAGGAGAGCCTAATTTTTATTCAGTTCTTATTATGGTTCTGTGTTGGATAATTCTTGATGAACCTCTGACAAACTCAACAAGTTGTGTCTCTTGAATATCTTTATGATGATGTTGACCACATAAAAATAATGGTTTCTTAGTAAATGTTCACAGTCCTTGGAAGCTGGTACTTGTCAAAAACCTTGAAGGAATCACTTCTGTTCAGCTTTGTTTCATTTCAGAGTGAAAACTAAGCTTATCCAAGGTTTTTGATGCATGAAAGAAAGAGAGAAATGTATTTCTCCTGTACCAAAGAATATAAAGAACAGTGAAAAAATTTAATTATTTTCCTGGAACTTCTTCCTGAGAAATCTTACCTTTCAAATATTAAATTAGATTTTTATTAGCAACTTCCATTGCAAGAACCATTTGTAGGATAAAATTTTTTTTTTTAATATTTGATTCCCTCTTCCTTTTCTCAAAGGTCAGTCTTTTCATATGCAGACAAGCTGCTTGATATGAATCAGGCACCAATCTGCAGGAAAGATTTGTTATATGCACTGATTTTGGACAGCATGTACAATTTGAACTTTCCTATGCCACTGAGGGTCATGGTGTAAATACTTTTTTTTTTAATTTAAGCACACAGGATCTTAAAAAAGAGTTATCAAAAGAATAATAAGCACAGTTCAGATTATTAATTGATTATTTATAGAGTGGGTTTTTTTCTTGAGACCATAACACATTAACATGAAATAATGAAGAATTTCAAAATAGTGTAATTCTCTGGGGTAAGCAATGTTTATTCTGAGTAATAGAAATCAATGTCAATGTTCTGTTTGGATTAATATGTTTTCCTTGAAAAGCAATAAATCATATCTAAAAAAGACACCTTTGGAATTCAGAAATATACCTTATTAGTGCTCCTGCCTCTTTAACTTGAAGAAACTTCAAAAATACTTTGAGGGCTGAGAAAAAAATCCCTTGATTAGAATTGCAGCCTTTTCAGTTCTCATGATAAAGTTCTCTACCCATCTTTTGAGCAAATTCGGTGTTCTTGTATTGAGTCTTTTAGTCAAGGAAGGTTTAGCCTGGGAAGTGGCAGTGATCTGTTGTGAATATTCATCACTTATAAGAGGTCACTTCCTCACTGGAGTTGTTTTTCTGACTGCAATTTTTATGGCATCATCAACTTTCTCCCTGGAAGGAGAAGCAGCATTCTGAATACTTTTTTGGTTGTATTAGTACCAGGTTGGGATAACATCATAATGGGATTTTTCCAAGTATGAGAGGTTTATATTTTATTGAGCATTAACAACAACAGCAAAATATCTACTCCCTAGATGTACTTTTAAATTCTATAATACAAAATATTTATTCTGATCTCAGAACAGACTTTATCTCTGGTAAAATGGCTTAGCAATTCTCTTAGCTTTATTTAGTGTGAGCTAACAGTGAAATTTTGGGACCATGTCAGGTTCTGCCAGCAGCTCACACAGCCTCCAGATATGCCCTGTGCTTTTGCCTGGCAGGTGGGAAACAAATTATTCCAAGCTTATTTTATGAAGTTTCTGATATTTCTGAGACAAGGTATTGGTAGATTTCAGGGTGTTGGTTTTTTTTTTTTCATGTGTTTGGATTTAATTTTTATTAGATACATACATTTTCAGGAATTTTGGATTAATCAACATTTAGTTTCTTAGCCAGGGAGATTATTTATTTTGTTAAACTTTTGTTTTGTTAAACTTGCGTTATATTTAACTATGGTATAAACAGAAATGAACAAGCAAATCACTTGCATCTGTGTCTCTTAAATATGCTATCTGTATGTTAATTTACATTTGAATTGGAGGATTCACATGCAATTAAACTACTCACTCTACTGCTAAATGAATTGTTAAACTGGTCTATAATTTTTCGTTTCCAAAGGCTCTTGGTTGCCTCTCACAGAATCGTTTACAAATGTTCTAGGAGTTCACTGGAAGTGCAATGATAACACATCTGTAATTGCTTCCCTTGTTGTGCATGTGTGTGCTTGCTCATGGGTCAAAGGCTTCAGTGTACCACTTCTCCAGCCAAGCACAAACAAGTGGAATTATCAGGACATTATGTAGTTACTGGGAAAAAGCACCTACTGATTAGTGCCACCCAGTATTTGGCAGGAAGACAGTTAAAGACAAAAAGTTTATCCTTGCTCCGTCATCCACATTTCTCCTCTGTTGCATTATTTGTACCAAAATCGGCCTGTTTAGAAGCAAGAGAGATGTTTTTGTAATGGAATCAGAGCAACTGGTTGTTTGTTTTTTTCTAAAATTCAAGTAAGCCATCTCTATAACTTTCTATAGCTTAATTTTGCTTCACTGGAATCAAGCCTGACACCCTACTGAGCAGAATGCTGTGCCTTTGTTGTCCAATATGCAAAATGTTTACTTTTGGAGAGGAGTGAGGGGGTAGTGGTTCGTAGGCTAAATGTTGTGCTTCCTCTTACATTTGATGAACTTGCAGATTCCTCTAAAGCCACCAAGCAGAAAGTCTTTAAAAGAAACTAGGATCTTATTCTGATAGCAGCTTGTGTCTAGAGTGATAAATACTTTGAAAACAGCCACAGACCCATGTTTATGAGGTTACTTTCTCTCATTTTGTGTGCCAGCCTGGATTCTACCTGCTTTTCTCACATCTAAGAACAGTGTAGTATTCTGATTTATATCAAAACTCAATATATGAAGGCACTGGGCTTCTTGGGGTGCATTTGTAAGTGCTTGCACTGATGGAATATGAAACTGAATATCTGATATATAACTGATATAATTTTGCAGAAATAGAGATTGGTTACTGAAGAACTTCTAGATGTTTCTGACTTTAAATACTTTGTGCTTTGTGACCACAAGCAGAGCATCAACATTCAAAGAGAGTTTTTGAGTTAAAGATACATTTGTGACAAAGAAAACCATATGCAGATAAACAATTGCCAAGAAGGGTGTTCATTAGAAAATTCACCAAATTTTTCATTGATATAAAAAAGTCAAAGGGATGGAATTTGTATTTCCTGTAAACTGACACAGGTCCTTGGAACTCGGGGCAGATACACTCATATTCAGGGGATCCATCTCCTTCAGAAGCTATTACACTCCAAGGAAAGTGGAGTCCCACAAGACTTCGCAAGGATGATATTTCATTTTCATCTCAAGATTATTGTAGTAGGTCATCAGCTTTGACTGTATGATAAAGCTACTTCTGGGATGTTACTTTCCTTGCAGAGAGCCTAAAGCAAACAAAGCCTGCTTTTTCAAAAGTGGATATCCATTTTGACAAGAAAATGGAATCAACTCTAATAAAACTAGGAGAGAAGGGGAAAAACTATTACTTGCAGGCTGAGGATTGAAAACTACTCTGACTGTTCTTGCTGCTTTGATTTTTAAAGGAAGCCTGATTGGGTTTTGGGTTAGTTTTGTTGTTGTTTTATTTTTGTTTTTCCCTCAACGGGGGAAAAAATATACCAACTTGAAGATTTTCTGTTCTCTGTAAGAAACACACCATAGAGTATCCTTTGTGGTTAAAATGTGATTTATGATTTTATGTTGAGTATTTAGCAGAGTGGTTTTTTCCCCTATTCTAAATAATATGGAACATATTGAAGCTTGTTTTTTAATGGAATTTGATTCTCCTGTAAAGTCAGTTTCTGATTCTTCCACAGGTTTCCCGAGTGACTTCCTAAGCCACAGTTTGTCACCTTGTAACACTGAATTAATTTGTTCCATATTTTAGAGGTCTTCTGAGAATAGATCTACATATTCATGTAAAGTGGCAAGATATTAAGTGATGACTATCCCTTTTTAGAGAAAAAAATCTATAAATAAAGAAACCCCCATAAGACTGCAGCATCTTAACACAATCAATTTTTTGTGAATGAATTTTTTTCTTCCTTGTTCCAGTCTAACAGATCACTGATTTTTATTAGGAAAGAAAGGCTATGATTACCAAGTACTGGAATGATTCGTGATCCAGTCTAACTTCCAGTAATGTTAACAGAACCTTCTCATTGCTATTGGAAGAGAAAATTGGGTACCCTTATTCTGCAAAACACTTCGCCATCTAAACAAGGAGTTACTTCTTCAGCAACAGCTATATTTGTGCTAGAAGTCTGAAAAATATTGTACCAGATTCAGATGTCCTGGATCATTCCCCAGCTCCATATTCATTTATAACGTTAACTATTGAGCTATAACAAAAAAAAAAAAAAATCAATTTTATACCTTTTACAATTACCTAAAAGCAAAATGCAAGTCTATTTTGAGTTTTCAGAATAAGTTGCCCCATTTCCTAGAGCAGTCAAATTGTGTGATTGGATATGACAAAAATTTTGTTTAGAACGACAGTAACGTATTATGCAATATCTCAGCATTTCGCTGAGGCACACTGTAAATGCACTCTGTGGTTAATCCCAATTGATCAATTTCTGATGGAGTCAGTGAAAATGTTTTCAATTATTTTACCGCAAATTTTGTCAGGTTACTAATATTTAAAGTGGGAAGAATGAAAATATTAACATAGTTCTAAAATATCTCAGAAAATACGAGGTTATATATATGCAAGAAATTTATATTTTTTGGAAAAATAGAGAGTGGCAGAGATAATATTGGCTTAAAGGTGTTAATGCTGAATTTCACACTTTGTAGGTGTGTTTCCTTGTCCCATAAATATATGATACATCATACAACTGTTTTTACAGTATTTTCATGTAAGAAAAACTCATTTTAAGCAAGCAGAAAAGAGATATCAAGAAAACAAATTAAATGTAACACTGAGAACTTGAGATAATTCAAGTATGAATTTAATTGCGGATGTACTGCAATTCTGGAGAAACTATTTTGACTTCCACACTTAAAACCAAAAAATAAATCTAAGTTACTAAGACAAAACCTGACAATTAATTTCTATTCACCTACTCATCAAACCTAATTAATTTAGAGAGAGGAATCTGAAGAAACAGGACGGATCATTCTGAAAGGAAAGACAATTATTCATGAGTCTGTGTGTCTGCCTATGCTTAGCAAAATCAACCTACAGAAAGTTATATAGATGGCTTACTTGAATTTCACAAATGTCTAATTCAGATAATTTAGGAGTTATGTAACTTAAATTTGTATTAAATATTCTCAACTGCATATGCAATATTTGCTGTTGTGGGTCTTAATATAACCTAGAGATTTCTGCTTTTAAAAATTAATCGAGTGTGCTGGTAGCTCTGATATCATATATTTTTTTCCTTCTATTTAAAGAAGGAAATAATATCCTTTCACATCCTCCAAGGCATCTTTCCAGTATTCTCAAGGCTTAAATGCTAGCTGTAAAGAATGGGACACAATGTGAATATTAATGTCCTGGTTGAGCTGACAAATGTGTTCTCTTTGGGCCGGGGCCAGACATGAGCATTCAAAGTATGGAACTAGTCCAGGAGGCTGAGATTTTCAGAGGATCTGGGGAAAAGCCTGCCAAAAGTGCTCAGCAGCTTCCCCATAAAGAGATTGCTCTAGAAATCTGCAATGTGTGGGTGAAAAAAAAAAAAATGAGTTGTGACAGGACTGGAATGAGTTGAAACTGCTCAGGATGGTGAAGGAGGACAAGGTTTCTGGTGCATCAGGACATGGACAAAGTGGGAATGACAGGTGAACTAAAGCACAAGAAGGTAAACTTTGCCATGGTTGGTTGCAGGGAAATGTTTGAAAATAGCTAAACATTTCACCATGTTCTAGATTTCACCAGTGCTACAAAGATCAGGCAGATTATTTGAACTTTTTAAATAATATTAATTTATTTTCCTGTACAACCAAGTCTGCTCCAGTGGTGTGCTGACCTTAAGAGGGATTTGGTAGTGAAATCAGTAATCCTATCACGTCTTTCACTGGAAATGGCAGAATTAAGGTCAGGGGGCTTGTAAAGGGAGCTGCCAAAAGACATCTTTCTCCTGTATCCTTTTGGACATCCATGTGCATAGAAGACCTTCTTAAACCACCCTTTGTACAAAATTCCCAAAGTCTGTAGGAAACTATGGCATAATATGAGGGCAGAGATGGCTCATTAGACCCTCCAATGAGTACAAATTAGGAAGTGTGTCCCCAGAGGGACGTGCAGAGAGGATTTAAGACATTACTCCAAAGAAAAGGTGCTCTTGGAACAGACAAGCAATTTAGAAATTTTGTCTGAAAGCCACTCAAACATTTCAGCAACAGGGAAAACTTGCTGCCTCTATCAAGCTTAGGTTGGAATTACATCTCTCTACACTCTCCTTCTGTGTTTCCAGCCTTCATTTTTGCTGATTACTTCCCTCTGCTTATATTCACACACTGGGAAGGTCAACTTGCTAGGTAAAAGGTAAAATATCTTTTACCACCAGGGTATATGTTTGTGAATATATCTTTTAGCCAGATCATAAAGGTATTCTGATTCACAAGAAAGGTGCCTGGCCTCTATGAACATTTCATGGGAACTGCTACTCTCATTCTCAAAACAGGAGAACATATGCTGATATTAGGAGGGGGGAAAAAAGCTAGGTAGAAGTTCAGCTCTCTGAAACCTTATTCACTCCCTCATATGAGCAGTTCTTTATTCCCCAGCTCAAAGGTCACCTGAGATTCACTAATTTTTAGTTGGTTTTTTTTTCCCCTTCAGAAGTCTACATCTAATTTGTTTGGCCAAGTCTTTGCAGTAAATGGAGTAGTCTTGCTCTGACAAAATCACAAGGACTTTGGCAGACAAATTTTTGATCCTTCTTTCTCAGAAATCCCCTTCCTTCTTATTTTTTGCAATGCAGGTGCTCGACAAATTTCCTCCATGTTTTATTCTAAAATTCATAAATTCTTGCTGCAAAGAAAGTGCTTTATTTTAATTCTACAGACAAGGAATGTTTTTCTTTCACTGTTCCATGCTGAGAGGCCCTTCACATGTCACAGGCTGCTCAGAAGCCAAGCTCTGTAGTGACTGCACTAGATTTTTTGTAGGAATGCTCAGTGAGCATGTATCCTAGGGTAAAACACTGAAATCATCCCAGATGTGTGTGTTCATTCCTCACCTTTCTTCTAGATGTTGAGATTAGCTTCAGTTCAGCAAAATGCATCAACAGGAGGTACAGATGTAATTTTTAAAGGCAGGTCTTCGTCTGTTAAAAGCAAATTTTTAGGCCTGACTCTTCTGGGCAAACTACAACTTTTATATACAGTCCAAGCTTAAGTTTAGAAACTTTGGTATCCAGTTTCCAAGCTGGCTTTCCACTTACAGGGTCTGTATTCAGAATTTACCTTATCCTAGTCTTCCAAACAGACAAAACATAAAGGGAAATGTGCAACCAGCTGGTGAAAGATGCAGCCTGTGGGATGTAGAAGCATCTAGGGAGGCTGATCACAAACTGAACAATTGGAAGAAAGGAAGGACCCTTGCAACAGCACAATACTGAATACAAGAAAAACGTAAATACTTAGTAGTGAGGAGAAGAGCAAAATTGCTAATAAAAATAAAATTTCCCAACTCACCCAAACCTGGGTTTTATTAGTCATTGTTTTGATTCAGGCTCATTAAAATGAGGGGCTTTGCAAACAATTAAACTTGCCTGATTTCTTTCTATGTATTCATTCATTTGCCCCCCCCCAAAAAAGGCCCAAACCCAGAAAAACAACAACAGAAGAAAAACCAAACCAAACCAAAAAACAACAACAAAAGCAACAACAAAAAAATCCACAATTTTTTTTCTAATAGCCCCACTGGTATTCTGACACAGTTTTTTTGTGAAATAAGATGAAGTATTAGGAAAAAATTTTGTTCTCTCCTTGATATTGATATAAATGTCTTATGAGTTAAAAGTTGTCAAATCAGTTTATTTCCCAGTGCTTTGTTAATAACCAGAAGGATAGGAAAGAACAGAAATATTATGCATTGCCTCATATAACGTCACAGAAAAATCCTTAAGATTTCAACAATTGTTCTGAAATTACAAGTATTAAAGGAAAAGATCTCATAATTTTTGAGATTACTGGTGCATAAATGTACATAATTGCTATTCTGGTTTGATGCTTGTCTGGTTAGCCTGTGATTTTTTAATGAAAACGTTAGCAACTACTGGCCTGGGTTGCCCAGTAAATAGTAATGACAACCTGTGGTGGAAATTAAAGGGACAATACTGACACATAATAAAAAACAGCAGTTGGTGAACCAAGGGGAAACAACACAAAAGAAATAAAGTAGGTGATCATTAGGTGGACTGGCTACCGGTACATTTTACAGATTACAAATGCTATTTTCTAAACATAGCTTTTAATGTGACCAAACTGTGCATAAAAATGGTTTGAGAAGACACTGATATTGATCCACGCTGACCTTTCTCAACATGACAAAGCAGCATTTAATTCATTAGATCTTGCATTACAGCCCACCCAATGCATTTAATGATGTGCAGTATCGTACAGTTATAAGCGATTTCCATAGCAATACTAGAAATCTTTTAACAGGACAAGCTGGAAAAGAGGACTTCTGCTGT
Source organism: Corvus hawaiiensis (assembly GCF_020740725.1). Classification (NCBI taxonomy): domain Eukaryota; kingdom Metazoa; phylum Chordata; class Aves; order Passeriformes; family Corvidae; genus Corvus; species Corvus hawaiiensis. The sequence goes on along the minus strand of NC_063215.1, from coordinate 101,368,260 downwards.
GATCCCCCTTCTGGTGTATCATTAAAGTTAAAAATTTCCCCTCAGCACTTAGCAATGACAAATGTTACAACCTTGGGAGAAGGGTTTCAGATTGATAAGTGGAATGACTCCTTTCATGCAAAGTGCTCTTCCCACTGTATTGCTAGAGGGAAATTTATTAAGTTTGAAGCTTAAGGACGTGTTCTTTTATTCATTTGGGAGCATATTCTCAGGCCAGATGCAGTCTTCCATGCCATGCTGTTATGTAAGCAAAGTTTTAAAACTGTTTCTATTGTAAGATTTTAAAGGAACTCTTAAGGGGTGTTGCTGATGTTGTTCTATAAACATTCCTGACAAGGCAATTTAAGGCTCTGAATCAAACGTCAGATCCTAAACTGTATACTTTGCAACTTACATCATTATAGTTTGTCAGAAAGGTCTTCAAATAGTAATCATGCTTTTTACTGAAGACTTAACTTAAGCACTTGCTATATAAGTCAGGAAAAGAGACTTGATGAGTACATCTCTTATCTTCAAAACAAGTAACTTAACTGCAAAACTTGTAGATAATCTAAAGTATGAGTATACCCTTCTCCCCTTTACCTTCAGTCATTATTCATTATAGCAGGGATCCTGGCTCTGAGTGTTTTAAATGGAATAGCAGGGCCTCTGTGCTCTGATAAAATTTTATCTTTATAATTTGTCAAAAGGTCCCTGTCTCCCATGACCTACTTTTGGGTGCAATTCTAACCTCATATGTGGCTAAGTTAGGATAGTATCTTGAACTTGATGTTCCTATTCCTAGGCAATGCCCCAGTAACCAGCAATAAAGTGACAAAAGGATGCAGTCTTTACCCTCTACTATCTGGCAATTAGGAAGAAAATAATGAGCTGTGATGGGGCTCATTGTGAGGCAGTAGTGAAAGAGATGGATATCAATCAGCTGACATTACTTCAGTCCATGCCTCTTCATATAAATAGTAATTACACACTGGTTGAAATACTGTTGAAAAAATAATTTCTGTGTTAGCTTTTATGTTTTCTCTGTTCTATGTATTTTTAATGTAAAAATGTAGATATATACCTTTGGAGGCTCCTATGGCAAATTACTTTCAGCTTTACTTAGGTTTTTATTTATATTTACCAAGGTTACATGATTTACAATGGATTTACCATTCCATGGTTAAATGACCTGATGAGCATTCCATACAAAACATTAAAATTAGGTTATTTTGCAAATATAATTATGATACAATCAAGTTAACAACAGCATACACAGGTGTATGTATAGATGCAGAGCATAGATGCAGTCATATATTAGTCTCATTCGCATTTATACAAAGTCAAGTTCAAAGGACAAATTTAAACTTCTTTAACTGTATTTCAAGAATATGGATAATTTTTTTCAGGTGGATGAGATGCTTCACTGAGACTAGTTTAGTAAAAATTCAGTCAGCAAATACATGGTAACATTTTTTTTTTAAATAATTGCATACAAGAGCTAAGTGTTGGAAGATTCTCTTGCACTTTCTGTCTTGATAACAAAACATTTTAGGTCTTAAACCAGTTTTTGCTGGAGTCAGTACCTTTGCTTTCAAAGGGTGTCAGCATGTGGCACAGACTATTGTATTCTGAGTAATATTTTTAAAGGTTTAGTACAATACTGGTTCTGCTAATATTAGAAAATTTCACATTTGTGCAATGATGCACTGTTATCTACCACCTTTCCCCATGTACTTAATTTTAGGGAATAAATGGTTCTTTTCCTTTTGTTACAAGGCACAGCACATTGTTGCTCCAGTTTTAGAATTGAAGGAATATTAATAGATTTTACACTGCCAATTTCTTTTTATCTGTGTATAGAATAATTTAACATTCCTAAGACTGTTTCCATGCCATGAATGAGTTGCAGATGCATGCTCAGTATCAGTAGGTCAGCTTTGTTAAGGTGGAGAAACTGTCAATAATTCTGATGAAAAGAATCCAGGGAATATGAAATGTGTCGAGGTATATTAGGTATATGGGTTAGAATGTGGTTTGGAGTAAACATTTAAGGGGTAAGAGAAAATAAAAGAAAAAATGTTAGTTGATTATTTTAGGTACATTTAAAAATATTTTGATACAGCTTGTGACAGTCATTGGCAATGCTATATTCCACTTTATAAAAAAAACTTATTATGAGGTAAGTGTCAAGAGGTAAATGGCTACTTTCACAGAGAGTTCTTAAATAAATCCCCTCTTATTAACAGAATGAATCAGTTTTAAATAAGAAAATTAGCTTCCAACAGTACATGTTGATAATAGCCCTAAAAAGTGCTCTGCAGCTGTCTAAGCAGGGATGGCAATGAGCTAATAAACTATTATTTTCTTTTTCAAATCTGACATAATTTTTTTAAAAAGTTAAAAATTCAGCATCAATATAAATATTTAACATCAAAAATATTTAGCATCAAAGTAATTTGCAAATTGCATCTGGCATAAGGTGAATGGGACATGATTCCTCCATACATTCACTAAGAAGTGAATCATACCAACCCTTAAGTTCACATAATTCCAAGTACATGAGTAGACCAAATTAAGTCACCTGGATTAGTCACATTTGTAGAATTAGGAAGATGCAAAAGCTCTAAAATTGAGCTAAAATTTAATGTTCTGTCTCATAAATATAGGGAAGCATTTTATTACTGGAACACTGTTTTCTAACAACTGAAAGCTGGTCTCTCCCTTGTCTATAGTATTGAGGGCTTATATGTCTTCAATGTGTTTTAAAACAACAGCTACCTCTATTAGTTTGTCAAGGAAACATTGCCTTTCAATTTCTCCTTCAACTGCCAAACCTTCTGGATAATTAGAAGTCAGTAAGGGGTGATCAATACATATATTGTATACATGCAATATATATAAAGTAAAATGTGATATGGATTTAAATTGAAAAAAAATGCATGTCCTCACTACACTATTCAAGTCTTAACCCATTAAATACCTGATTCAGCTGAATTTTATATCAGAATGCCTGCAAAAGCTTACCAAAGACTCCACACTCATTAGCCTCTTAGTAAAGCTGCTTTAAAAAGTGTTTTGGGAAAAATTGTAGCAGAGCTGATAGCATTAGATAGCTTTCTTTCGCTACTTTCTTCAAATTTTGCCTGTAAAAATCATACCACCTCCTGCTGCATGCAAACTTTAAAGCTCATTTTATTCCTTCAGTCAAAGCAACCGTTCCCTGCATTCTGCAAAGTCCATGATCACACATAATTCCCCTCATAGGTGCTATGAATCTTGTTCCAGATCACAGGGAATGCTAGAACGCTCCAAGTTAGCTGAGCACTCCGAGGCAATGTGGCCAACCATTTCAGTGATGCCTTTTCCTGGTCTTAAAAATTAAGAGCCAGACATGGTTAAGGGTAAAAGGGTTTTTACCTCAGTATTTAATAAGGATCTTTATGGTGCACCACTTTGCCAAGGTGGAATGCACCTAAATGCACACACACGATAGATCACGTATACAATTTATAGACTTTTGCAAATTGGCATATCTAACAAAGATTCCCCAATGAGAGGCTTCAATGATTAGCATGGTATCTCCCCATCCTGAGGAATTGCCCCTGGATGGACTATCTTATTTTACAGGATGTGCTCTAGAGAGGACCTTGGTTTCTCAGGATAGCGTAGGGCTTTCTGGCCTCCAACTGCAAGGCTTGTAGGATGTTTGGTTTCCTGGCTTAACAGAACACTATGATTATGCTAAGTTATTGGACTTAAGGAATCACAAGTATGTATGCTAAGAGCAGAGGATACATAAAAGCTATATAAAAGATATATAAAGGGTATATAAAAGAAAAGACAAAAAGTCATCATGGCATCATCAGGAAAAGGCTTAATCATCTTCAAAAGCAGTTTTCCTTGTTTGATGGATCTTCCAGTTAATTTTGAAGTTGAAAATTTTCCATCTTCAATCAGATTGAGATGAAAACTGTTGAAATGGTATCTTTTAACAAAAACCAAAGGGAGGTATCCACCAACTGATGGCTGAAAATTCATCTGCAAATCACAGACTGGAGATGTATTTTCTAGCCCTCACCTCTTCTGTCAAATGCCCCTAAATCCTAGTTTATTTAGAAGAGGTTTCTAAACTTTTAACTTGAAAATTCAGCTAGAGCCTGGGAAAAATTCACCTGATGTGTTGAAGTGAATATCTTCTTATCGTATCTTTTTATCAACCCAGCTTCAAGAACTCAGTGAATATTTGCCAGTGTCAAAGTCTTTGCATTATTAATGCCTCTTTCTTCTGAACACAGTCCCACTGGGATTTGTTTATGCTGAGCAATGGCCAATACCAGTTGCTGGCTGAAAGGACTTCTTTCCTTTCCTCCAGAGGCCTAGGGCTCCCCTACCTGTGGATGTGCTGTGCCAAAAGAGCATCCTGTGAGTTCTCTAAAAATAAAACTCTGTGTAACACAGCCACTCACAAAAGAACTGCCTGTAAAATGTTTTTTGATGGGTTGTCAGTGCTGAAAAACGTGCTGTGTTCAGGCCTGCCAGGTCCACCAATACGAGCAGCAAGCTGTGGCTTTGAGGGTTCAAACAACCAATTTGAGAGCTAGTCTACTGCCCTGCTGCTTCTGGCAAAGAGCTGTTGCCTTTGAGGGAGTCTGGCAAGCCAGGCTGGAGATATTTGGAAGTACTGGGCAAATGGATGTTGTGTGTAGTAGGTTTGACACCAGAAAAGTTGGAGCTGCTGCTGTTGGTTCTGCCAGCTCTGTCAGAGCTGTAGACAGTACTTTTCCAGCATGGATTGTTCATTTTCAATGCACGTATGTTCCAGCTTTTCAGGAGAATGTCTCTCATCTGCAGAGCAGATGCCCAGGGATATTTGTGTGAGTTGGGGAAGGTTAGCAGTGCTCACCTTTAGAGGAATTTGCCACACTAGAGCCAGTGAGCAGAGTCTCTGAACTGCAAGATTGTGTTCAATTACTGGGCATGAAGAGACTTCAGCAACAGATTGGAAGCTGAAAGAGTGGAGCAGATTGTTCGTAAAGGGTTTCAAAGTTACCAAGATTTGAAAACAATATGTTTTCTAACCTTAATATAATATGAAAGAATCAGGATAATTAAGTATAAATTTTATTTTAAATGACAAAACGAAAAGTTTAGTAAGAAAGTTAAGACGCTTAATTTACAAAAGGACCATTTTTAGAAACATCTGAGTATATCTGACCTTCTCCCACTGCATGCTGCTTCTTTCAATTTATTATAAAAACCTCTTAGGGTAACTCAAATGTAAACCATGTTGCTGATCACTTCAAATAGACCCAGACAAATTGAGGCCCAGACAACGTGGATGTGTTTTAACAGAAGTGAAAGGTAGAGCTTAATCAACCCCCCCTGTACTATGTACCACTAAACTGCTGCTGGAGTGTTATGGCAGGGGCTTTTAATGATACTGTTACAAAACTCAAAACTGAGTTTTCAATAGAATTGGATAGATTCTTAAATGCATTTATGCTACACTGTTCATAGGATCCATCACATCTTGAAAAACTTAGCAGGTCAGTTCATCATACAGGCAATCACTGGGTCATATACCTTAGGCATGGTATGTAAGTCCAAAAGTCTATTCAATAGATACTGCCTTGAATAGAATTTGTGATCTGTTGTCCAATTGTTAATGGCAGAGGAGATTTCAGGTCATGTTGTTCATATTTGAACAAAATACTCAGATTTACTGAACATACTTTGGTTTTGATAGGTCAATTATAGTGTAAAAAAGAACTGATAGTCTCCTCGCTAGATAGAAGATAATGCCAAGTGCCTTCCAACCAACAGAGTGTATGAGAGTAATAAATATTGAAAACAGATAAAAATACTTGCTTTAACTTTGGATGTCAAGAGGCATTAAAATTTCAGTGATGTGTTTTGTCAACATACTTCTACCTGCAGTCCTAGTACGCTTAGAAAAGAATTATCACCATCTGGAGTGTTACAGAAGTATGAAGTTGTTATCTGTTGTTTTCACCAAAACTTCAAATAAAACGGTGGCAGCAGGATCCATTTAATCAAATTTATCACTGAGTTCATATTTTTGGTAGCAGCAGATGGGTGGCAGTCTGGAAGACTTACCTAGAAAAGACTTGGGGTAGTTTTGAATATTTTCTTAGCATTTCAGCATATGCTGGAAGTGAGTGAGTTCCCACACTTTAGCAAGTTACCACTCATTAGTAGAAGCTGTGGAAAGTGATCATGTGCAGATTTAGTCCATGCAATTGCAAAGCATAAAACACATTAGACTGTGGAGCTCATATTATGAGTAGGTTTTAAAGATGTTAAAGTTGATCTGAGGGAATGGTTCCCATGATGTAACTGGAACAGACTAAGAGCAGTCTGGTTATCAGATTTATAATACATTAAAAAATAGCAGATATAATACATTTACTTTTCAGTGTTGATCTGTGCACTCTGACTGAGGAAGAATGTGGGGAGTCACTGGAGACCGAAATTCTCTTCTCCCCTTTGCCACTAAATTATTTCCTGAACCCTAAAGTTATTTATATTTTCTGCCTTTTTTTTCCCCTGAAAATTTGAGTATAGGAAGGATTTTCTATCACTTTTAGTATTGTCTTCCTTTTAAGTAGATAATTGCATTTCTGAAAACACTTGCCTTTTAAATGCCTGTGTAAAACTAGAAAGGTGCAAATTTTATATATAGTTTTTGTATAGTTATTATAGTTTGAAAACTGAGACAGGAACAATTGTGTTAATTGATGTTAAGGTATAAATTCAGCAAAATACAAAACCCTTTCAATCTGAAAGGATTTAGTATTAAAAAGATTGTAAGAATTTTGAAAGTTTTTATTCCAAAAATTTGTGCCAGCACAAGTTCTGATTTTTCAGTTCAAAAAATACAGGTTCCCTTCTGTTTCCATGGACCCCCTCTGACTTTCATACATCCATGCATGTAGTGAGTAACATGCTTTACCATTGTGCAGTGAATACCAAGGCCAGAAATCTGACAAAAATCTGCTTTCTTTGTTGCATACTTTCACTGCAAAGAAATGTACAGTGCAAAACTGGCACCACCACCAGTACATCCAAATGCCTTACGCCAAATTTTCTTAAAGCCTCAGAGGAGTTTTATAAATACGTTACAGAATTCAGAAATGAGCCCTGCCATTGCAAATTATAATTCAATGTGTCTTCTTCCTTTCTGCCTTCCTCTCTTCCACCTTCCCTCTTCTTTTCCTCTTGTCCCTCTCCTTCTTCCTCTTGCTCCCTTCCCAGCTGCATCCCAAAGATGTCTCTGCCTATGACACCAATCACAATCCCCACCAACAGGTTGTTATGCAGTTTTTTTTCAATTTCCACCACTGTCTAAATGAAATACCTGTTGATGCAGCTGCTAGTGACAGGCTTTTGCCATTTGTCTTTATGTGGGGACTCTGGTGCCACCCCATTCTTGTATTTTGGAGGCCTCTATTAAGAATTTCTGATATCTGCAGGCTTGAGGGTTTCTACCTTGTCTGTGTCAAAACAGCAGCATGGTTAATCAGGTTATGTTAAATAGTCAGACATTATGACCAGGTGGTGTTCAAGGACTCAGCAGGCTTTATTTCCATATGGAGTCCTTAAATTTTGTAACCTGTCTGAAGGTTTCTTGGAACACTCTGTGGAGGGTTTGTTAAAGCACACTTTGTAAAAGTCTACTTAGACTGAAAACCAAACCCTACAGGGCTTTATGATGATTTCTTTAAATAATTTAACCTCAATTTATTTTTAAAAAATAGTAATTCCTGAAAAGTTGCAATAGCTTTAAAATTGAACTCTGCTAGGGGAGATAGAATAATAAGGGGAGATATTATAGTCTATAAAATAGCAGCATATGCCATACTGTTAAATTTGAAGGATTTCTGGTATATGTAATGTAATTTCCAATTCTATGTCAAATACTTAATTTTTCTTGCATTAGTAGTCCTACACTTCCAGTAGTCAGACTGATATTTAAGACCACTTATGAGCAGACAAACTCAGATAACCTCGTGACTATAGTAGTTCAACTACTAAAATCTCCTTTTTTAAATCAAATTTGCTAGTTTTCTGAGACTTTGTTTTGCCTCTTCTTAGATTCATACCTGAGGGTGTCATAATACCTCTGTAGCTTGTCAGGAATTTTTCTTCTAAAAATGTCAGCAGATTAGGACCTTCTGATGGAGGCATAACTTTTGCAGTAATGTGCAGATTTTGGTGAATTGTCAGAAAGAAAAAATTATTAGGGTTCTCATAAATTGCTAATGAGAGAAAGAGGTCCTTTCTTACAGATGGCTGTATCAGTCTTCCATCTGAAGTTGGAGCTTGCATTTGCTAAAAAAAAAAGAAAAATTAAAACTGTCAAGTGCAAACTAAGATCAGGATTTCCGTGAAGTACGGCACCATTTCTCTGGAAGTTTTCCAAGAGTAGAAAAATGTTGATCCATGGCTGAGAAAAATATGCAGGAGGAAAAGAACTTGAGAAAAAGAGAGAGAACTTATGGAGAATTGATTGGCTTCACTAAATCCAAAATAGGATGAGGCTTCTGGCATGTCAAATTAGGAAACTTTTGGATAGAATCATTGAAATAAAAACTGCCTGCAAGTCAGGAAGTGCTTCATTCTCCACAGGTACATAAATTAGAAAAAAAAAAAAATTATGCTTAGCAACATTAGATAGGGCCAAAATCAATAAATGTAATGTAGGAAATATTAACAACATGAAACGGCAAAATTAAAATAAAAGATCCAGTGTACATCTACTTCTGTACAAATATCAGAACCCAGAAATAACGGAATTAACTGAAAAGCCTGATTTTAGATAAGGCTGATGCTACTTTGGGCACCAAAATAAAGACTTTTGTGAAAAATAAATTATAATCTACAGGATTATAATTTAATATAATGTAATTTAAATATTGTGGAGTAAAGCATTTAGAGATGCTGAAATTAACCGTAAAGAGTGGTTCCAAAAGATGAAGAAATGGAGAAAGCATGGAGTGAATGCAAACACTTGAAGAATATCAACAAGCACCATAGTGTTATCTGAGTCTGAAGATCCAGGGATAGCTCAAGGGAGTGTAACAGCAGTAATACAAGAATGTTTACCGCTACCAGTCGCCCTGTTAGGAGCAGAGTGGGCAGAATTCTCAAAAACCGAATTGAGGCAGATAAGAGATTTTTACCATTTCCCTGTAAATCGGCTACATTTTAAAAGATGGCTTCTCAGAGGAAGAGTTCAAAATCAAAATGCATCAGTAGTGTTTAGAAAGACATTACTTCTTCCTGGAAGTGACCAGATGGTACCCACATTTAAAATCACTGTAGGAAAGGAAAGAATCCACTACAACAATGTTTCACTTCAGAGAGGAAAATGAAGTGGTTGGCTGAAATATCTGTCTGAAAGGCTGGAAGAGCTGCAGGAGCACATTCATTAAAAGATGGGAGTGAATTTTCAGAATAGATGTGTTCCCCACACAAACAGAAGAAGGAGAAGGAAGTAGAGGAAAAAACTTGTATCTGTAACAGAATAGAAGAGAAAGATATTTGAAATATAAGATCTTATGATAAGAGAAGTGTCCAGCTGAAAGAAAAAGTAAAAGGCATACCAGGCAGTTAAAACTTCGACCTGGCAATTCTTTAACAAGGTAAGGAAAAACTTACTAAAGGAAAAAAAAAAACCACCAAAACCTATGAATAAAACTTCTTTTTCAAATTGACCATTACAGAATTTATATGGTTAAAAAATGGTCAAGAAATTAAAGGGTTACTCTTGGAAACTGGTCATTGTTAGTTTACTCTAGGGAAATTACCATTGATATTTTTGGTGGAATTGAATTTGACAAATTGTTTTAAATTTAGGCGACAATGGCAAAAGTTTGAGAGTAATAACTACTGACCATCCTGGATAGTATATGCACAAAACTAATAAAATTTTCCTTGACCTGTTACCTTTGTGTGGTTTCTGTGGCTTTCAAATCAGCCTCAGGACCTGAAGATCAGACAATTGTAGATGCAGTGTGACTTTTTTTTTGATGTTTTGGGGATAGGAGAGATTATTGAAGAGCAATAGACCAGAAAATCTGATTTATCTACTGGATAAACTGGAAGAAAATGAAATTAAAACCACAGATATAAGAAATATGGACAAATATGACACACAATGATTGTACAGTCAGCAATGCTTTTGCAAGAATGAAGTAATGTCTGTGAAATTTTATTAGGTTTCTCTGAACTCACAGCTGGAGAATGGAATAAAGGTGACCTGGCTGTTCTCAGGAATTAGGATATTCAAAAATGGTTTTGACAGGATGCCCCCCTAAAGCTCTCAGCTAAACTAAATTAATAGAAGCAAAGATCAAATCAAGAATTAATAACCAAATAAAAGAGAGGGGAGAAAACTGAGCAACACATGGTGGGCTCAAGTAACCAATGAGATCTGAAAGCACCCGTGATGGATCATTTCATATTTCTTTACTCTTGCATGTCTTCCTTAGTAATTTGAAGGTGGATAAGAGTAGTGAAACGACATTATTTGATGAAGATAACATTCTAGGTAGCAAAAAGCAAAACTGATTATTAAGCCTTGCAGAAAGATCTCTATTACTAAGTAATGTCAATGAATGTAATCTGCCATTTCCACGCAGGAATAGCTGAACCTTCATAAATAAAATGACAACCATATTGTCAAGTATGCAGACCAGACCCACTCCTTAGGGAAGACTGCTGCCTCCCGGGGGCCTGGTTGGAGGATGTGAAGAGAAAGTTTCCTGTGCTGGTAAGGCCCTCAGGTTATTTTCCATTATGGATTTCACAGGGAGATAGAAATTTGTGGGGTTTTGATCATGGCTCAGTTTACATGACACCACAGGCCTGCTGTCAGATGATGGGGGATACCCATCTCAAAGAGACAGAAAGGATCTTTGAACAGGCATTAGCAGGGCTCATTGACAGAGCTTTAAAGGAGGGGAAAGGGGTAAAATCAGGCTCACTAGGGATAAACCTGGGGGCAGCATGCCAGTGTTTGTGGAATAATTTTCTAGCAAGGTTGTCTGGTCTTCTGTCTCAGTGATCTTAAAGGTCTTTTCTTACCTAAATGATGAATATAACTCCAGATGCATCCATTTCTTGAGCATTGAGTGCACTGCATGTGTGATCATGGAATTATAGAAACATAGAATGGCTTGGATTGAAAGGGACCTTAAAGACTCTCTAATCCCACTGGCCATGGGCAGGGACATCTTCAACTAGATCAGACAACTCGGAGCTCCAACCAATCTGGCTTTGAATACTTCCAAGGATGGGACATCCACAGCTTCTCTGGGCAGCCAGTTCCACCACTCTCACAGTAAAGAAAAATATAGAATCTTCATGGATTTTCCAGGAGGTATTATCCTCAAAGACCCAACCCTGCTTAACTCATGTGAGCTGACAGGAATGCAGCCTGATCTGTCACACATGTGTAAAAAATTTATGGAAATGGTGAATCTGATTTATTTCAAATTTGAAGCTCAAATGGACTCTGGAGTTGAGCTATTCTTTGTCAAGTTTCAGCCCACAGAAAGATTATAAAGCTGAGCTCTGAACTAGTAAAAATAGAATTTGCAAATGAAGTGCTGACACAAGTCTCAGGCATAAGTAGGATGAGCACTATCATATATGAATGAGCCTTTCTCTCACAGTAGCATGCCATGCAATATGCAAATCACTGGGTTTAATGAACAGCTTCATTTAAAAAAAGAGTTCATGTGGTTAAACACTCAGAGACAGTTATTAATGTTTTAATTTTACGGACTGAACTAGGATCCATAAAATTAAATCCAATAAAACTCTAAAAATAATTAGAAAGAAGCCAGCTAAATGTAAATGATCATAAGAATGCTGGTTTCTGCTGGGTCGGGGTTTCAAAATTCAGGAAGCCAAAAGGAATATATCTTGCAGGGATTAAGCAATAAAAACATTCATACAAAAACCCATCAAAATAACTTTGGTTTGGTTAAAGAAGCTTGAGATGACTGAATGGTGGTATATAGGGATAAGGTATAGATATACACTAGATATATATAGGAAGAAGGATTAAAGTTACATAATACCTATACAGGTTACTGCTTTAGAGGAGTGAATATAACTTCACACACCTTTAAAGGAAGAGAATCTCAGTGAGAAGCTTTGAATAAAATAGACACACACAACAATATTGAGGGTCTAAACTCATTACAGAGGTACTTATATCCCAAATTTAAAGAAACAGAATAGATCTAAATAAACAAAGAAAACTCCCATGTATTTGCCTTGAGACTGTGAATGATATCTGTCCTACCAAATTAGAGTATTTTCCATGTGTTTCCATGCATGATTGCATCAGGGCTGCATCCAGGCACATATATGTGATAAACTACATCCCTCCTACCTGTATACATCTCTGATCTGAAGCAAACTATCTTGGTTTAAGATAATTTAAGGGGAACATTCCAAAATTAGTTCTCTCCTTTTATTTAAACCACTCACTTTCCACTAATAAGGAGAAATAAATATGAGTAGGTATATTAGTGAAAAAATAACAGTATACTAAAAAAACACTGAAATAGCAACCTTGCCCAAAATGCCACATCAGCTCCATCCCTTCCTGGGCCTGCCATGGTACCACTGCTCCAGCTAAAAATGTCATTTCAGGCATTCTTCGTCCCCTCCTTGGGCTCCACCTCATGTATATCTATTGCTGACTAAAAGAAATTATGTATTGATATTTCAACACCCTTTACAAAAAAAAGAAAGAAAGAGTTAATCAGGTGGTAGTGGACTCCTGCTAGAAGTTGAGGTCAGTCACTTACTATCTTGCAAAAACATTGTCCTCATTCTACTAATGACAATTACATGAAAATAGGAGAAGAAATTAATGTCATGCACAAAGAAGAGATGGAATAACAGTCTGCTTGGGGAAACTTTTGAGGGTGGTACCTTTCATACCCCACAGAATCCCGCCATAACAAAACAAATAGGAAGATTTGAATTGAAAAGTTTGTGCTGGCAGTAACGTAATAGGGGGGCAAAAAAGAAGGAGTCTTTTCAGTATCACAAAAATTTCAAATTATTAGGAATTTATTTTGGTATGAGAGTTTGAGAGCACCATGTAGGGCATAGAATATGCAAAAAAAACCCTCCTGCTTCCTATTTCAAATTTAACATAAGATACAATGCAATTAATACAATCCACCACACCTTTATCACTCTTTATTTTTCTCTGCATTCCTATTTCTTTTTAACCTTTTTCAAGCTTGTTTCCCCCAAATTGTTTCTATTTGTCTGTCATTCATCCAGCCACACTAATTTTGATATGAGCCAATATTTACAACTGATAACATCTCTATAATATTTTTACTTATTCGGAATCTAAGCAGGTCATGTTATCCACAATGTTCACATTATGGATCTAAAGACTGTGTCTAAAAATAAAATAAAATAAAATAAAAATCCCCAAAATTTTAGTATAAGATTTTCATGCTGGTGAGAGAAAAATTAATAGGATGGAGAAACAGAGACAGATGTCAGAGTTTAAGGATAACAACTGTTGTTTCATGCTGGGCTGGTAGCTGGATGTGAGGAACAGATGTGAGGCTGACAGGAAGACTGAGCCAGTAGATAAGAAAATTTTGGAGGTTTTGGAAAAAGGTTTTAAGAACAACTTGGCCTGTGCTGTCCTAAAGATGGCATAGGAAAAGCCACTGAATGAGTCTGGGATCAGGGAAAATAAAGTTGTCAGCAAAAACACAGACAAACCAGTCAATGCAGAACTGTGAAAGCAAAGAGTTGAAGAGTGTAGACCAGACAGAGCAAGCAAAAAGTAAAAAAGATTTTCCTTCCTTCTTGCTCGTTAGACCTAATAATGGATTCTCATTTTCAAGGAAGAATTTTTTCAGACAGTTGGAACAAATTCTTTAGGTACATTGATGTGAGGAAGCAGAAAAACTGTGCATTGGCAAGGGGAGTCTAAAGCAAGTTTTTAAAGCAAAGTTCTTTATGTTCTATAAAACCTGTGTTCTTCAACACTCGTTGGTCAGAGGGCTGGAACCAAAGGAAGTATGAAATAAAGCATAGAGGAAAGAAAAAATGACAGAAGATGCTAATATTAAAGGAAAACTTGATCCAGTTTGGAAAGGACAATAGTCACCAACTAGATTATAATAATTTCTGATTTATTTTATGGTTAAAATTAAAGTCATATTGCAGTGAAGGTGATCCCCCTAGTGTAGTGAAGAGAGAAATAGTGATCTAATGATCAAATCACAACCTTTGGTTTGCTGTGCTAATGGATCTCTCTCTGTGGCTGCTTGGAATCTAATGGCAAGTTCAAAACCTGAGCTGCACCATTGGTGCTCTGTTTTTTGGTCAATGTTTTCTAAGTCATTACAGCTCTGATGATTTGCATTTTAATATTACCATTTTAAAATTAATTTATTTTCTCTGAAATGATCTTAAAGCAAAGTTGACACTTGGAACCTTATGTTTTATTTAATTTAAGCCCAAATCACTAGTATAATTTGGAAACATAAGCACCTTGCAACTTTTTTTTAAAATTCAGTTAATTTTCTTCCTAACATGAAGATATAGTGAAATGTCTGTGTGATTCTAGAAGTGAATCAATCTACCACTTTCATTTAATGAAATGTCAGATTTATCAGATAGAAACAAATTTACCTCTGCTCTTAGTGAACAATGACAATTGCAGTAGACTCCCCCTCCCCCTCTCCCCATCAAAATGAAGCCAAATTAAATTGTAGACCCGAAATAGCTGTTGGACTTTGAACACTCCAAGCAGATTCTGGATGTAAACGTGCTAAGCAAAAGGCTTCAGTGATCCTGCTACTCTAAAATACTGAGGGGCTTCCCTGGGCTGCATTTCTTTAGGGTGTTTAAGAATCACAATGCAACAGAAGTTTAGAAAATCAAACATAGCCTATAAACTAGTCAACACAGACGAGAATCAAAAACCCTTGTGAATACCCAAACCCCTGCACATATGTAGAAACAGATGATTAGAGTGCTGTATCTGTCCTGTCTTTCAGTTGGAAGTGGTTAAATGTTCAGCTGAACTGCCTCTTGAGTAAATCTTTTTTGTAGTCCAGGTTTTAGCATTCCCCTAATCTTACAGGATGGTGCCTTGATGCATCTAAATGCTCTGGTTGGTTAATAAGAATAATGAGGAGCTGCTTGCCGTTCCATTCTTTTACTTCTGTTGATACGTTAAAATGTTCCTTTTCCAGGACATTCAGATGATCTTCCATAATCTTTGCTGTTGTTAATCCATGCCTCATTATTAGCTAGAAATTACTTTTTCAAATAGTTGCTTCAACAATTTACAAGTCATGTCATGGATACTATAAAAAACAGGCTGTAGGACAAATAAGAAATGAATAGACATTGTTTTCTTAAAAGAAATACCACATTTCTCACTTAAAATGGACTGATTTGGGGAGCTGAACAGCAGAGAATAAGTTACTTTGAAGACTGATGTGAAAAATAGCACAAGGTGGACTTTATCATTAAAAAATGTGGGGTTTTACAACAATTTGCTCATTAGAGGGTATTAAATAAGCATTTTGACACATAAAACATATTTCAAAAAGACAAAATTGGGAAATATCCTTTAAAGAGGTGATGAAGAGGACGATAAATCCAGCACAGTCTGTTCATTAGGAATAGTTCATAAGTTCAATATATTTACAGGATGCTTCTTTGGTTCAATAAAATGTCAGCTAAAATCAAGCTGTCAAGAAAAAAATTTTAACAGAACAAAATTATAAAATTCAATTTTTTTTTTTTAAATTTCCATTTTAGCTCATATGGTATGTAAAGTCAAAAAACCTGTTTTACAGTACAACCTTTAATTGAATGTGTTTGATTGCTTTCCAGTTCCTAGAAATTTCAAGAAATAAAATATATGCCTGCAAAGGGAGATTAAATGTGACTCCTTTTTCTCTGTTTATCTACCCATTTAGTAACAATATTTATAGAGAGAAAGTTCTGAATAAGAAAAATACCCTCCCTCCTATGTAATTAAAGAACCCAAATCAAACAGATTGACTGTATTTCTTTTTATAAGCCCATTATTTTCAGGTGATCAGATACAGAAAATTATGTATTTAACTATAATTCAGGTTAGTACTTTCTACTAGAAGATATTAAAATCTGAATATTAATGATGTTAGTTTCAAGGCTAAAAACAATGAAGATATTAGAATAGCTGTGAGCGGTAAAGTTTTGTCTAATAAAATATGAATTTTGAAAGTCAGGAAAGTTGTATAAGGTTATAGCTGTTGTAATAATGCTTTACTGTGCTGAGTTTTATGGGGAAAATTATTCTGTATTATTTGGATTTTGACCAGCAGACTTGTAAATACCAAGCAGTATTATTCAAGAAAATGAAAATATTGGATTAGGAGTTAACTCATTACTTCAACTTTAAGAGAAGTTAGGTTCAATGTGTTGCAAAGTTAAAATGTGCAATACTGTAAAGCTTGGACACCATCTGTCTCTACATGGCCCAGGTGAGTACATAAGAAATTCATGTCCTGAATTATTTGCCAAAGTGACTAAAAGTTGTAGCTCTTCTCTTTCATGAAATATGTTCAGTGAAAAATACCTCAGTGACTGGGGAAATAATGGAGGAGGAAGGTGATTTTTTAATATTGCTTTATTTGTGTGAGTTTGATAATATTTCTGTTCATTCCAGAATGAAAACACCAGTAGCTTCTTAATCTTTCCTGGCAGATATTTGACCTTGTTCCTGCAAACTTGAAAGAGCATGATTAACTTTACATGTACCAGCAGTCTGAGGAAATCGCTTGAACAGAATGGTAAACAGGGGATTTTGAGCAAATTTGGAGAAACAGAGTGGAGTTTCTCCCACTAACAGATGGCTTTGCAGCAGGTAGCAGAAGAAGATAATGAGTAATCAAGTGCAATGACTAAGCTGTCTTGGACAGGTTGTGTTTTCTATTCTGCTTCCCACTTCATCTCTCCTTCTCCCTGTATGTAGGTATTCAACCACTAACCTACATATTGGTGAAGCCCTCATCCTTAAAACAATTCCAAGTGAAAAAAGAAATTGCAGCAGCATAAGTATAATGTGTTAATTGTGAAGAAGAAGGTTGGTAATCTGGAATGAAAGCATTAACACACTATTTGGGAAAACCAAGTTTTCCCGAGATGACATAGTTTGAGATCCCTGCCAGAAACACTACAAAGAAAAAGAAACAGATTGGTGATTTGATAACCAACTGCTAAGGAGAGGTAGGAGGCCTTCTCTCTACCTAGGAATTTTACATTTTCATCATACATTTGATGAATCATATAGTGAGATAGCTGTTTTGGAAGGACAAAAGACAGAGTTACAGGGAATATATTTAGTGAACGTTATTTGGCATGAGGAAGCAGGTATTAAGGGAAGTTATTCAAGCATGTTAAAGAAGCAAGAAGTCATCAAGAGTTCTGTATTACAAATAGTTAAAAGAGGTCTTCTTTTTAGAAACAAAATAGAGAGTGCTCTACGCCTATGTAGTGGAAATCATAAAAGCAATTTTTGTCCAAAGTGTTAAGCCATTTTACAGAATGTTATATGGGATAGCAATTATAAATAAATTATGGAATCACATGAAACTGCAGACTTAAAAAACCTCTGTAGAAGTTGCAATTGCATGGGATAAAAATATGAACTGTCCTTGAAAAAGTCCTTATGGTTTCATAAAGAAGAAATAGATGGCAGAAAATACATGATTTAACTATTGTATGTATGGTCTGTGTATGTTTTGGGAGCACTGTCTTTTCTCTAGAAAAACAGCTGAGAGTGTGGGACAGCCTGTTCTCATAGTGACAGGCAAGCTGAATCGTCCTAGAGACCATTAAATAAACAAATCCTGTATAAATACAGGTTCACAAAATTGTGAAGAATGGCAGTTTCTAATTTGCTTTATCAGTGTTAAATAAAAAAAGAGGTAGAAACTCTCAGTGGTGTGAAATATTTTATGTAGGTGGTATTATCAAAGAAAATTATTGGAGTGATTCACATGACTAGAATAATTTAAACCCTTTTTCCTCAATCTGGAATTTAGAATACTTGTTTGTGTCTGTCTGAGAAAGAGACCTTCTCTGTTACAGAAATGATTACCTGATTTAAGGCTACTGAAAGCTCAGAAGTACTAGATCTTGAATGCCTGCAAAAGAATTTATTAATGAGCAAAGTTCAATGAGAAATGCAGAAAGGAGTCTTTTCTATACTGGTCAAATCAAATTAGAGAAAAGGATAAGCTACCTTTTTAAAACATAAGTTTAGTATTAATAGGGACTACTTACAGATATAAGCTGGAGAATGCCTGTAATAACTATTGTAAGAGGACTAGGTTTCAAGAATTGCAGTATTTCAAAGCTAAGAAGACTTTTGAGAGAGAAGTTGAGAGAGTGGGAAAAATTCAATGGGAATGTGAATAAATATTGAGAATGCTTGGTGCACCACAACTCCACAGCCCAGGATAAATGCTTAGATAAACCAGAGTAAGAATGCATCATTCTTGCATCATGCTTATCACTAGTAGATGTCAAATATCTTCATACAGAGGTGAAGGATTTTCTCTGAAATATCAATTTCAGGTTCAAGGCTTGTGTTCTCTTTCCACTTGTATGGCCAGTCAGTCTTCTCTTCTGTGGCCTTGGAGAAGTCTGCCTCTTTCTTCTCTGTACAGCTCAATCCACTGAAGAGCACAGGTGGTGAAATTAAGTCAAAAAAGAGTTATTAAAAAGTACCATATAGTCAAAGGAAAGAGGAGATAAGAAAAGGTCAGTGAAAATTAGAAGTTTGAAGCTGTAGAAACAAGAAGAGATATCAGGGAAGAAATCACTGACTCTTAATGCAAAGAAATAAAATAGTGGGCTGGGTGGGGGATTTTTGGACTCGATTTGGAACATAATAAAGCCCACTGGGTCATAAGTCAGACATCCCATGGAGATGATGAACCATTGAATAACAAAGTAGAAAAGGGACAGGTAGTCACTAATGACAAAACTTGTTTTCTCTTTGGGAAGCTGTGAAACTATGTGCGTGTGTCTGGTAATGTGATTGACAGCAATGAAGCACTTTCTAGTGCATTAGCAATAGCAGACAGTAAAAAGCAGTAAAAAGATACAATTTTTAATGTCACCAGGGCTAAAGAACTTGTGCTTTCAGGGATGATGTTTCTTAAGCTGCACTGGAACTCCTCTTTCTCCGTTTGGGATAGGACAGGAAGTAAATAAGATATTTTAAAACAAGTTTAAATACTCAATAAATCCTGAACTCTACACACCTTACAAATAGGCATGGCTGAAAATATATTTATTTTTTTTAGTTTTTAATATATCTGCTGCAATAGATATACTGAGGTAGCCCTACAAGGCTGATGTGTCTTTTTTAAAGAAAAGCAAGCAAGATAGGCTCCTATAAACTGATCAATCTGACAGGCTTTTAATAAAACACCTGAAATTAGCAAGGAAAACAAAAAAACACAAAGCCCCAAAAACCAAAACAAAAAAAGAAACAAACAAAATCCCAAACCACTACAGCACCAAAGAATGTAAAAAATATTCCATACACTATATGCAAAATGTGCCCTGCAACATAAAGTTATTTTCAGTATTTGAGAATGTTGTTTTGATGGATAAAGGTAACACTGTAATATATAATGTAGTTGTTTTCAGTGTTTGATAGAAAAATAGTGCTATTCACATAAAGACCATGTGAAATTAATTAAGTGGTAGGTAGTTGACAGATCTCAAAAGCAGTTTTCTCTGCTGATGTTTTCTAGCAGAATCTTGAAAAGACAAATAATAGGTCTAATATTATTTAGTATTCCTTCAATAGGCCAAATCACTTCAATAGGCCAAATCACTTAAAAGTCACTTATAAATGTTGCTGCACAGCTAAACTATTAACGTCAAGGAACCGTTTTGACTGACAGGTAAATTAGACCACTGAAAGAAAAAAAAGGTATTTTAAATTATGCACAGAGTAGCAAATAATCCTGGTAATGCCTACATGAAGGTGTAAGAGAAGAAAGAACAAGACACATGGTGGAGACAGTATGGAAACGAGGGTGATCAGAGCTGAAAAATAATTCAGCACGATCTCTCTGTGTGTTGTGGTAAATGAGGGTTCAATTTGATCTATGGTTGGATTTTAATAATATTGGAATATGTGCCTGCTTCTCCCATGATTATTGTCGCGGGTTCGGTTTGTAACCGGGCGGAAACACCAATTTAGTGTAGTGGTTTGGTCCAAAATACTCATTACTGTTTATCTGCTGTGAGATAAGAATTAGGAGAAATGCAAAACAGGCACCAAACTTGAAAGAATATAAAGAAGTTTATTAACAGACCTAAAAGAAGAAAAAAAAATTATACCACCTTCAGAACTCTCCTCCTCCCCCCACCTTCCTCCCTTCTCCCACTGACAATGTTCAAAGACAACCCTTAAGATGTTCAGTCTGTTTACCACTTCCATAATAACCTTGTTCAGTCCATTTAGAAAGAGAAGTCTCTTCTTGCTCATGCTATGAAAACATTATCACAACGAGACAGCCGCCCACTTCCAAATATCGTTCAGTCCATTTAGGAAGAGGAGTCTCTCTGCCTGCGTGTGAGTCCTTTCCCCCGGCTTGCAGCTTTTCCCGTAACTGCTTTCGAGGGTCCACTCTTGAAGTTTTTTGGGGTACAATTTTAAGGTTGAGCCGTTCAGAAACAGAAACAGAGGCCCTTCTCCTTCCCTGGGAACAAAGGGTCTTCATCATCTTCATCGTTAGGACTATCTCTGGGAGCATCTCTAGGAACTGAGGTTTTCTCCTTTCCCATTTGGAGCAAAAGTCCTCATCTGGTTCATCTCTAGGGACTGAGGTTTTCTCCTTTCCCGTTTGGAGCAAAAGTCCTCATCTGGTTCATCTCTCCCTGTCCAAACTTCTCATGAAATTACAGCTGCGGCAGCATCTGCCTATCTCAGTGCAGGTGCTTTTGCTTACGAGTTGAACACTCCACCCCCCATATCTTCATGAAATTACAACAGGATACTCTGATATATCATAGCTTCACAACAGAATTTCAGCTTTAAGCATCTCCTCTCTCTCTTCCCTCAGGTTTTCAGCTCTTCACAGCAATAAAAAGGGTTAATCTCACCTCGGCCTTGAAGCTTTGCAGCTGGAATGTTGAATTTTTCTTATCGCAGTGGAGAGGGGGGAGAGCCGAGCCGCTCCGGCTGCCCACGGCAAGGCAGTGGGGGGGGTTCCACGGCTGGAACAGGTCCATCAGCTCCAGGATGGCCGTGGCCCGGCCCGGCCTGGCCCAAGCAGGGCCTGGCCAGGCCCACTGGGCCCTGCTCGGGTCCTGCAGCCACCTGTGCCAGCGCCGGAAACGAGAGAGAGCTTGGGGGGGGAGTTTGCCTATTCTTAAATGTGGATCACAGAGGTGGTCACAACTTTAAGTGGCTTAGAGAATTGTCCATATTCAAACTGGCCAGCTGATAGGTTCTTTCAGTTCCCAGAGGAAACTGTAAGCACCCCTTAGCAAGGACGTCCCTTCCGGGACTATGCTTGCTAAGCTATGACAATTATGGAAAAAAATTAAATTTCAAAAATATGGGACCTATAAATAATGTTGAGAGCTTGGAGAAATGCACCAAATTACACTCTTAAATAAATAAAGATGTGATTGCACTGTGTTGACACTTCCATAGGAAGCAAATGTAGGATATGCTACAACAAAATAAAAAAAAGTTAAAAACATTATAATTTCAAACTGAAGCTAGGTAAACTTGAAAAACTAAAGCCAATGAGAACTTATACCAAACTAAAGATGGAATTAATATTTTCCTCACTTCTTTGTGCCTGGATTCCTTGTGTGAAACTCTAATTCCTTTATTTTTCTTCCTGTTTCAGGAGTAGAAATGGTTTGCTTGGAGTTTTGTGGATTTTTTCTTTCTCCTGAATTTCTATCTTCTCTGATATGTGCTGCAGCATATTGTCTGATTGCATCAATCACATTGTTTCTCCTGGAGTAAATAATATATTGTCAAGTTATGTATTATTCAGTGCTGAAGAGAGCCTTCACATGTGAGTACACAGGTATAAACTTACAACTTGTTGTGGTGCTGGAACCTATATTTACCAGATGTTATAAAGGAAGAGATGAGTGAATTCATTTTGTCTAGTGTTGGACTTAGTTCAATAGTGACTGAAAAGTTCAAGGTGAACTCTATTATCTGTTTAGAAGAGATTATTAAATGTTTGTAACGGCAATGTGTTTTCTGTTGTTTAATATCAATGCTATCAAATCAAAAAGCAAGCACTGAAGTATATTTTAAGACCCTCAGCTGTCTACATTTCATCTAACAATTATGAGGGTTAGGGTTGGAGGTTGTGTTATTCCTTTGATTTTTAAAATGGTAAATTCTTGTACATTTAAGGCTTAATCCGTTTCTTTTCCACGGGACTCCTGGTTTGATACATTGAGTTGCAGTGTCTGCACTGTAACACCATATCTGTTACTCCACTGAATCATTTCATCTGAGTCATGTAAACAGTAAATTTGAGGCCTCAAGGTTGTATATATTTACATTATCATATAGATCCCGTAAAGTTGTTCTCTGATAAGTTTCAGATTTGCGTTTAATGATTTATTCACGTGAGTCCCAGTGTCATTCACCCACTGGAAACTGAGCCTCACATAGTGGTTTATGGTGGTACCCAAAGGTTTCCTGGGTTTTGCCTTGGTTGAAAATCTGAATTTCACCACTTTATGTGGTAAAAAATCTGGTGTTGAGGAGCACTGTCTAAATTTCGCGGTTATAGTTCACTCTGATTTCGAGTAAAAGCCGTGTTCCAATTGTCAAAGTGGTAAATTTGCAAGTACAGCTTCTTATTTCCCCTGCATTACTCAGTATAGGAAACATTAAGCAAATTGAGAACTAAGAAGTTTGCTTATTAGCTTGATCAAAACCAACAGTCCCTTGAAGTACTGATGCCTGCTCTGCGTGAGTGAGTTATCCCTGACTAAGAAGCTGCATGCCGAAATGAGTACCAGCAGAAATATTGCTCGTACTGATGTTCAAACTCAGGTCCTTGCCTTGGCCTTTTTAGTCCTGCAGCACCAAAGAAAGAAGAACTTTCGAAGCTTCATTTGACAGTTTTTCTCCTTCCAGTCATCCCAGAACTAAGGTGGGAAAATGGATACATAGGGCCCCTGGTCATTGACGCATACAACTTGTGATAAGTCCCTGATAAGTGAGAGCACTTAAGTGCAGTGATTTATGTCACATGTGCCCTCATACTGACAGGATCAATGTTACTGCAGTGACAACAGGGCTAAAAGCTTTTTTAAAGATTATTCTCTTTTCTACATTTTAATTTCAATGCCAATATTTTAAAGTTCAGTCAAGAAATCAAATTACAAATCCTTAGTATTATTCCACTTAGCAATCTTTGAATGGTCTCTTTTGGGTTCTGTGGGTGTATTTATTATTTAGTTATTTGAGCAATATTTTTGTAGAATATGTGCAGCCTGTTAGTTGCCTGTAAACCCTTTTGCTGAGTACTTTCTGTCTGTTGTGCTTTGTTTATGATCATTGAATCCATGTTAATGTTGGTTTAGCAAGGAGGTAACAGATGTGTCAGGCAAGAGGACTGTGAAAGAATTCTGGATAATTAGAGCAAAAATTTTAGTTGTTGCTATTAAAGTCCAGTAACTGTCAAAATATTTACAGCTTGTTAATATAATTCCTGAGTGCATAACTATTACATACATAGTCTGGTGCTTTGTGTTAGAAAAATAATGTTTTTATTTAACCACATCATTACCTTGAAGTGAAGAGCTAAACCATCTGATTTCAAAACTATTAACTTAAATAACACATGCAATATTTACTTATGGATAAACATAAAGAAAAGAAAGATGATATCTTGTGATTAAAGACACTGAATTAAATTTTCATGTGATTGATATGTTTCATGTGATAAATATAAATATTTTTCTGGATTTGCCATAGGATTACAGTATAAGTCTGGAAGAATACAAGTTATTTTCTTTGTGTGCAAGACTTCAAACTATAAATTGGCATTCCAGGATTTGCTTTCAGAATTTTAATTTTAAGCTTTTACTGGAGTTATGACTTTTCAGTTACTGAGCTCAAGAGCAAAACTCTCACAGGTTTCCTAAAGTAACCGTGGGCACCACTTTAAGTGGTTTGATAGTTATGCATAGGTCTGAATGTCTGAATTTAATTGTGATGCAAACAAGTTGTAAAAAAACAGTGACTTATGGCTTACTCATAAAAATTATAACTTCACAATTAGACAACTTTAATATTCCAGACACCTTTGTATACAATACTTAGAATAAGCTGTTCAGGTGTGATATGTGTGCATTTCCAGAAAATTATATTTTACGTGTTTGATAACTCATTTACGTTAGAGAGCAGCTTATTCTCTTTTCAAAATGTCATTATTTGTTAAATTCAATTATAGATTAAACTGTTTAATGACATAAAAATAAAATTCAATGTTATGTAAGTCTGGAATTATAGGTTAATAGACTGTTAATTAAACACTACAGTTCCATAAAAAGCATGTACTTGAGGGGAAAAAATGAGCAAGAGTTTCTAGTGAAGAACTGTAAAAATATATTGAAAAATATTCCCCCAAAGTAGAATTTTAAACATTGCTGCAATTTTTTGAATCTAATTTTATTCAGCTTCAGCCTTTACATATTAAAAATATTAAACCTTTGACACTTTTGTTATACTGAAATGCTTGGATTTTACTCTTCCTACGCAAAATATCAGAACTTCCTAAGTTTCAATATTGACAAAGTCAATACTACTAATCAAAAAATATTTAGCAATAAATTCATCTAACTGAAGAAATATTTTGTGCATTTTGAGTCCCATAGTGTTTGTGTACTGCTGATTTTGGTGTTTATCATAGAACCATAGCATGGCTTGGGTTGGAAGGGACCTTAAAGGTCATCTTGTTCCGACCCTGCTGCCATGGGCAGAGATGCATTCCAGACCAGGTTGCTCAGAGCTCCATCCAACCTGACCTGGAACACTTCTAGGGATGGGGCATCCACAGCTTCTCTGGGCAACCTGTGCCAGTGCCTCACCACCCCCACAGAAAAGAATTTTTAATATCCTTTTTAACACCAGTCTTTCAGATTGAACCCATTACCCTTTTCCCTGTCACTACATGCTCTTGTAAAAAGTCCCTGACCCAGGTGCAGCACCTTGCACATGGTCTTACTAAACCTCATAAGATTCCCATTGGTCCACTGCTCAAGCTACTCCCTTTGGATGGGCTCCCATCTTCAGGTGTGTCATTATTGTGATATGGTGTTATGTTTATATGTTCAAAGCTAAAAAAATATATATTTTCATTTGATTGCATTTATTAACCAAATAGAATACATGAATATAATGCTACTACAATAATGTGTCATTGTAAGTTAAAAACTCTCTCTTAATATTTTGAATGGGATGTGGCTTTATTAAAATGAGTGCACTCATTGTGTTAAGCACTGAACTCATTTTAAAAATATTTACCATACCCAAGTTTCTAACATTTGAAGGATAATTTTACAAATGCAGAGAAGTACATATCTGTACAGCACAGAGCACGTTTGTTAGGCAGGATTAGCTCTCTGACACAGTCAACTTTCTGCTACAGATCCTTGACCAAAGTATTTTCAGAGTGCCACTGTGATCTCAGCTCTATGTATCATAGGTTGAAGACTTTTTTTTCTTTTTAAACTGTCACTAAATAAGCATCTGTGTGAGAGAAAATAAAATGTTTTAATGCTATCAATTGGTTTTATTATCCCATTCACAAGACATGACATTATTTGACAGAACTATAAACCAGGGAGAAGTAAACATTGCTATCATCCTCTAGAACAGTACCATGAGAAAAGACAGGGTGCTATTAAAGTGCTGCTAGCTTTCCTGAATGCCAAAGGCCAGCCAAGGTCCTTCTGAAAATTTCACACAAATTTCTTATTCAAAACAGTGAATTTTATGGAACAGAATGTCCACTGAATTAAAAAAAAATACACAAAGTGCTACAAGTATAACCTGTTATGAAACAGAAATATCACTGCTTTATAGTGATGTCTGGAATTTAATTTTACCTAATTCTAAGGAATTATTAAGAAGAAATTAATCTGTGACTACAATTTTTACTCCTATGTAACCATATACTATCTTTCCCTACTTACATGGTATCTGATGTGAACCATTATTCACTCTTTTGATCATGGCTCAAATAAAATCTAGGAGAGAAGTGCTAGGAAAGAAATTTTCTTGAAAGAGATGGTAATCTGAAGCTTTATGTTAAATGAACATAGAGTTTAATTTCATCTGAGTTTTGACTTTACTATTCACATTTGGGTTTTGGTGTTTTTTTTTTTTTTTGTTTTTTTGTCTAGAATTTGAAGCTTTTTTACTGCGTAGTACTGGATAGAGCAGGATAATGATAAGTCAGAAACACATCTCACCCTAAAGCAGTCAGACTGACGGCAGAGCAATATAGTAATGCAAATTATATTTGCTATTCTGGTATTTTTTTGTGATATACAACTATTTTAGGTCAGTCATGCTTGACCAACCTGATAGATTTCTAAAATGAGAAGACTGGCTCAGTGGATGAGGGGGAGAACCTTGAACACTGCTCATCTTGCCTGCAGCAAGGGTTGTGATGATGAAATACAGGGTAGGTGAGGGAAAGTTGGATTAAAATTGGCTGAACTGACGAGAGAGAGAAGGGTCCTAGTGGACAATGAGGTGAGCAGAAGCAAGTAATGAGCCTTTGAGCTGGCAGAGCATTTCCAACAGTTCAAGGGGGATGATCCTTCTCTTCTACTCAGCACTACTGATACGTGTCTGGAGTGTTGAATCCCGTTCTGGGCTCCCCAGTACAAAAGACATGGACATACTGGACAAAGACAGTTAAGCATTGGAGCTTCTCTCATAGGAGGAGAGGATGAGAGAGTTGGGACTATTCAGACTGAAATAGATAAAGCTCATGGGGTAATCTTTATGGTGGGTATAAATGCCTTGAAGGGAGAGGGAAGAACAACTGGGAGCCAGACTCTTCCCAGTGGTGTCCAGTGAAAACACAAAAGGCAACGGGGACAAATCAAAACACAGATGAAATTCCATTCAAGACTAAGGGGAAAAAAAAATAGTGTGAGAGTCCAGCTAGGAAAGATTACACAGGATGGTTGTAGAATCTCCATCTGTTGAGATATTTTAACATAACTGAACACAGTTCTGAGCAGCTCCTTAAAGTTGACCCTGCTCTGATCTGGAAGTTTGGTCTAGACAATCTTCAAATATGTATTCCAGGCTCAAACACTCTGTGATTCCATGCACTTCTGAATGTGAGTTTAACTCTACTTCAGAATGAAATCACATTAAAAAGCCAAGATCTTCGGAAGACAAAAACAATGTTGAATTAACTACTCTTTGAAGTAGATATTAAAACATATTTGTTGCAACTCAGGTGGTCCAAACCTTGGTCTTCTGTTTTGCATGGCATGTTTTTAATCTGATATTGTTTCTACCTTACAGAAACAAAGGACTGCAAGCTAATGCCAAGGGCCTTGCTCTTCCAGTGAGAATCTTTAATTTTATTCTTTTTATGTGAGCCTATGTCTGTGAGAGACCTTTCACTGATGATAGTGGGAGGATAACCTCCAGAAACACCGGCCCAGAGATGTTATCATCAGTTTTTTGGCTCAGAATTGGGCTTAATATATCAGGGAAGATCTGGCTTCTTTTGATGGTGTGAATCAGCTGGCCAGGAGTGCCATTATAAGCAAATACAATCAATCTTTGATTTTGTATAAAATTTTTAAAAGTGGCAAGACTGCTTCTAGGCAAATTGGTTTAGATTTGGTTTGCTTTGTGGTCCTGCTTTATTATAAATTATTATCTTCATTGATAGCAAACTCTCCTCTATAGACTGTGAGGACTGGCCAATCCTTATTTCTCTCCTGTGCTGGTTTTAACAACTACAGAGAAATAAATCTTCTCCCTTTCCCTCCACTCCTTCCAATAATTGAGGAACAATAAGAAGCAATTATAAATTGGAATAACAATTTATTAAAATCACAATAACTACAGCAATATTAATAACAAAGAACAGGGAAAAGAGATAGACTGTTTTACCCACAAAAGGATATTTACCTCCAAGAACAAACAAAGACACTTCCCAAAATTAGTGCTGCCCACATGGTCTGGAGACAGAGGCAATATTGAAGTAACTCACTGAAGGAATGGGAAATGGGAAAGGGACTGGTGACGGCAGAGTGCTGATCCCAACTCTTTTTCTCCAGAGATGGGCAAGATGGGGAATTTC
This sequence comes from Corvus hawaiiensis, assembly GCF_020740725.1. Classification (NCBI taxonomy): domain Eukaryota; kingdom Metazoa; phylum Chordata; class Aves; order Passeriformes; family Corvidae; genus Corvus; species Corvus hawaiiensis. The sequence goes on along the minus strand of NC_063215.1, from coordinate 101,339,839 downwards.
CAGTTCCCAGCACTCAGCTCTTCCTCAAGTAAACATGCTCCCAGCGATGATGTGGGTGGTATGGAACCGAAAAGTGACAGAAACTTCACCTCCTTTTCTCCATAACCAGGACATATCCGAAACAGGTTTTCATCATTGTGGGAAAGCCGATTCAGCTACCGGTCCTAAGTCATGTTCAGACTATAAAAAGTTTCCAAGAAAATCCTCTTCACTGCCAGATTTGCAGAGCAAGCTCAGTGTTGGGAACTCTGAGCTAAGCTAGGCATTTCTAATAATATAGAATTTATTCAATAGAGAATTCACCTTGTGTTTTTCTGAAAGCTGCAGACTCTTCCTTACAAGGAAGCTCTCTCAAGACTGGGTAGAGGCAGATTAGCACTGGGCTTGCCCCAGGCTACTAAATCCTGCAGAGAGACAGAAAATAATGTCTCAGCCCTGGGACTGCTTGTCTGGGTTTGTTAACATGCAAACTGCATTCACACAGCTTCCTGTTTGCTTTGCCCCATGACCCAGACACTCAAAAAGAGCCCAACTGCTGAATGCTCGTTGTTGCTGATGCCAATGTAATGGAATTACTCTTAAGTGCTGGTGTGAAATTTCCCCAGGGTTAACAAATACTTAGTCCATGACTACATGGCAAGTCTTTTAAGCCTATTGGCATAAGCTACTTTGAAAGTGCACACAAATAATCTGAAAGAAGCTATGCAAAAAGAAAAGAACGTGTGAAATGCAGGAGCAGTTTCAGTCTGATCTTACAGCCAGTGGGATGTCCAAAAACCTGCCAAAGGCTGAGAACCAACAAAGACAAAAGCACATTCCTGGGAGGGTCCCAGTGCTGCTATGAAGTTAAACTGAGGCATAAAGAATCCCCAAAGAAAGTCAAGACACCAGCTAGAGCTTAATAAGGCAAAGGCACAGGTTGAGCCAGATTTTCCTTCAAGGGACTACCACTGAGAAGCCTTGGGCTATGCTCACTCTCTCCTTGGTAGAAACTTTAGAGGTGACACCTGTCCATGGTTTTTGTCACTATTACAGCACTCCAGTAAATGGGGAATAAGAATACTGCTTGTCACAGTGTCTGAGCTTCAATATTGTCTGTGTCAATAAAGCTTTTTATTTCACAGCTGACATCTGCTTGCAAGTTTTCCATATACATCTTGCATTTAATGGCAGATTTTGCTAAAGTCAAATTCACATTTGTCCATTGTTTTCAGTCCTGTATTTTCTTTCTTTCCTCAGGCCCCCATAGAGTTCCCCACAATGGTGCCCAAGGTTAAAGGTAAATTCCTGTAAATGGTCTTGCATTTCATTTGCACTTATTACTACATCTATGTTGTTCCATTTCCTCCAGTGATCTTCCATGCTGCTTGATTTTCCTTAATTCCTTTGTATGACCGCTCTTCACTTTGAGGGAATGAAACCTTCAAGACAAAACCAATACATCTAAGGCAGGATTGCTTTAGAAAAGTTCCATCAAATATGCCACTAACTTGAGCAGTTAGAAGTACAACTGGATTGTTGTACTGAGTTATTTAGATTTTTATATACATAAAATTAAACAAATTACACAGAGTTCTCTGCTTCAACTAATTATGGTATTTTATTTTGATCTCTGCCATTGGGACTGTATCCTTGTTCTCCAGAAGTGTTCCAAGGATCCTCTAATTAGATAGGGAAGCTGATGAAGCTTTAAACAAAGGAATTGTAGGCATATTCTCGTCTTTGAGTATGCCTGCATGAATACATATTGTCAACTGCATTTTACTTTATATCAAAGCAGGTTTCAGTTATAGTTTTTCTAGACCTAAGAAGCAGCCAGGCTGTTTGATTTCTTGCATCTTCTCCAGCATTCTTCTTTCTCTTACTCTCAGTTATTTATTGCTTTTCATTACTAACCACTAAGTGCCTCCAGAATTATTGTCATGCTCATGTCTTCTGTTAGTAATTTCTTATCAAATCTTCAGCCCCATAATTCTATAAAATGCCTTCTTTTTCATAACAACATGTTAATTCATGTTCAAAGTATTGTACACTGCAATGTTTCGTAGCTTCCCATAAGCATTTTCTTTTGATTCAATTTATTTTTCATCACCTAGCAACCTCCAAATTCAGAAAACATAAAATGAATCTGCAACAGATATTTTATTAATTTTCAGGTCATTGTCAGAGGCATTTTACACTGTCCTGAGATGAAATTAGAAAGTTAGGGTTTGACTTTGAATAATGTATTTGTCAGGGAAGATTTTATTCCACTGGGGTTATGATTCATCAAATGAATTTATTTGCAGTTCAGCAGTCACCTGAGACATTCATTGAAAGTTCAGAACATCTGTGTTTCTGATCAGATTTAGCTGATAGCACATTTGGATTAATTCATAACAACTTGAAGAAAAGAATAATGTATTTATTTTTAATCTGCCTACACATTTAAAGGGATCTTGAATTAAGAATTGATGTACTATATGAAAGAGGAAAAAGAGGAAGATGCTCTTGGAAAACAGAGCAAAAAATCCTTTATTACTCAGAATGAGCTTTGTGTAGGGTCATTTGTTGAATTATATTTCAGGTTTAAAGGCAATAAGGAATACTTGTAAGGTAGAAGCAGAAGGTTATGAAGCTGGTACAGAATTATGATCTTTAAATGGAATTTGAACATTCCCAGTGGAATTTTATGTGAGAAAAGAACTCTTTAATCAAGGCTATGCTTCCATTTTCATTTTACAATACTAAGTTCTGTAGATTTTGCACACTTTGTTATTTGTACAGTTGTCAGATAATTTCTGTAGCAGCTTTTTTAACACAGCCGTACTGACCTTCTGCAGCAGAATTCAAAAGATCACAGCATAAAATTTCCTGTACTGCATACATGCTGTAAGATCAGACATTTGTGAATAGTGGTCATGAGAATGATACACCAAAAGCAGGGATTTCTCCAACATGCTGTAAGGAACAGAGCTGGAATTCTACCTCTGGCACAGGTCTGACTGCGCATGAGATCTGAATTGGCAGATTCCAACAGCTGTGGTTGCACAGGTGACCCTGTGGATTTGGTTGCCTTTCTCAATTTTCTCTTGAAAAATATCTCAGTGCATTTTTAGGGCTCTCTCAAAGGAAAGGTAACTCTAGTTTTATATCTCCATTAGCCTTAAGTGGTTCAAATCTGTATCTCCTGTCTCTGCCCAATCCTAGGTTTGATGGGTTACACTGGAAGGGAAATTTCTTTTGTCTGCTTTTTAAGAAAGTGCAGCTGAGATGGAGAAATGTTTTAAATTGGTTGCCCATCTCAGGAAGGGTGAAGGTTTTTTCACTGTTTTGCCCTTGGACCTAAAAACCAAAAAAAACTCCAGGAAAATAAAAAAGGGCAGGGGAAGAAATAAATAGAGAAATCATCAGAAAATGGTAAGTGTATGCTTATACACTTAATGGTAATTTAAGGTTTTGGGCATTTATTTTGATTTAAATATTGTTTGCAACCTCACAATTCTTCAGTGACCCCATCTATGTGGGCTTTTACAAAAGCAAGATTATGGGCCTGAAATATTCCCAGACTTAGGAGATGGTGTGGTCAAATGTGCAGTTGCAGCTGAGTCAGGGAAAGGGATTTTTGTCCCTCAGGCTGCCAATCCTCTCCCCAGACCTCATCCCTGGTCTGCTGGCAGGCTTTCATGTGCTGTAGTCCCTCTTCTCTACACAAACAGTCTCAGTTTCCACAAAAGCCAACCCAAAGGTTAATATTGACAGGATTTATGCCTACACAGGGTGCTTTGACGGGAGCAGATAAGGCAGTGACTGCATTTCAGTCTCTGGCCATCTGAGATGGTGCTTTCACCTGGAGCACAGGGATGGCTGGGAGGTGGCCTGGGGACAGCAGCCCTGCACCTGACTCAGCAGCCACAGGGACAGTGTGCCTACCTGCCAGCAATGACCTTTTTCTTTTCTTTTTTTTCAATTTTCTTAGCTTTAACAGTGCTGATAACAGTTGTGTCTCAAGCAGACACAGTAGCGATTTCTACCACAAATCAAAATAGCAGTTGCTGCAATTGCCAATTTGTGTGGTCTCTGAAATCCTGAATAAAAGGCAGCATTTTTCAAAGGTCAGTTCCTCACTGAGGAAAGAATGTGGATCATAAGATAAAAGAGAATGACTCTGAATGTTTGGTATATGATGTTAATCAATACTTCATAATTTATTGATTTTTACTTTTAAAAAATTCCTCTCAGTAATGTGTTTGTCTGCCACTGTTTTATTTAGGATTTGGAGGGAATAGGATTCTAGCACCATCAGAAGTCGTCTTCCTTTTTCACTCATTTGACAGAATTAAAACATTATAGTCACTGACAGTATCTTTATTTCACTCAGGAGATGCATTTTATGAAGGTAACACTTAAATCTAGCATAAACAAGCACCCATCACCATTCATAAAATTGAAAAAAAAAAAAGGTTCTTCATCTATTTGGGGTTTTTTTGTTTGTTTTTTGTGTTCCCAGCCTGTCATTTAGTAGTGATAGGACTAAACAGAGACAAGCTAGGAAAGCAAATTTAGCTGTGACGCCCTGTCAGTGAACTCTATTTGTTTATCAGAATAACATATGTTTTGTCACGCATCTGCAGCTTCACTCTTAATTCAACCTTTTTTGCCTGACTGATTTCATTGCCTCATTAAAAAAAAAAAAAAAAAAGATGGACAGGTCATATAGGTGAAACAATATACATAGCTCATTATGGATTATTATATATAAAGCATAAATTACAGTATTGGTAAACAACCTTACCATAAAATAAAAAATTATTTTAACCTTTCCCAACAAGATCACACTGTGGAACTCCTGTGCACATTCAGAAAATCAGACAGGGCACTATTTGGGAGACTTCAGTCAGCATCTACTATTTTTCAGATTTGCTCCACAAGTAAACAATTCTCTATGCCTTTAGAGGAGAAGTTCCTAGTATTTTGCAAACTTTTTTTTTGTTGCATTTTGGGAAATGTGGTCTTTTGAAGTAAATTCTTTAAAGATGTGAGGATATTTCAGGACCACACCATTCACTCTTAGGCACATCAAATTTTGGTGATAAAGAAATAGAGAAAATAAATGCAACTCTTCCCCCCCTCCCCAACAACAGTTGAGGACACTTGGCTACATCTTACTTGCCTAAGAAAAGCCATCTGTTCTTTGAGTTGGGTGGGTTGCCTCACTGGCCTGTTCTTTGACAAGCTGCTAAATTACCTGAATAAAGTAAAATTTTGAGTAAAGTCCACCAGGATTGTTTGAGAATAATATTTCTAAAAAACAAAATATCTAAGCATGCTTGTTTAATACCTAATCACAGAAGACCCAGATGAACTACTTGGGGCACTAGGTCAGAGACAATATCTTACCTCCATGTCCAGAAATATTTGTGTCAATGTGTTGATTGATGTGCTTCTTTTCACATTGACCTCTTAGCCTGTGTTTGCACTATATCTTCACCAGGAATATTCCTTTTTCTTCAGTAACATATATTAAACCACTTCAAATTTCTTGATTTTTCATTCTTCTGCTTCCTGCTGTCAACCACCTTTCTTAGGTGGTTATAAAGCAATAAAAAATGACAAAATGCCCTCCCAGTATTATGTTATTCCTGCACTCTGTTGTTTAATAATGTCTTAACTTGTGTTTTTACCTTCTGAGTGTTTATTTCCCAGCTAACTTAAGAATATTTTTTTCCAAACAGTTTGGATGAAGAATTTTGAATGAAAAAGGTGTTTGCTTTAATGACTCTGATTCATGAAAAATGCTGTTCTTCCTCAGCTCCTGCTTCTGCAAATATAAACATAAACACACGCAAACACACAGAGACACACAAAATATTTCCAGTTACTCTTTTGGCCACTGTTCTTATTAGAGCTGTAAGTTGTACATTTATGCCCAGGCTGGAGCTCATGCAGAAGCAGAGTCTCCTCTCCCTCCCCTCTGACCTGAGACAATGCCATTGCGTGGTGATGACAGAAACAAATTTTTCAGCTTCTGGACAAAGAAGAAATCTCACTCTTGGCAACTTGTCATCTTCATAGATTCTCTGCTACGTTTCGACAAATCTTGGCTGAGTCTGTGAGTTCTGTAGTAAGAAATGCTGCCTAATTTAGTCTGGCAGGTAGAACAGATGTGTTCATCAGAAGTTCTTTCTTTCCTGTAGTAAATTAAGACATGGCAGTGTGAGATGTTAAAGAGAAACCTGCCTCTTTGATGACTAAACCAATTCAAATTTACACAGGACAGATTAAATCTTTTATTCTACCAACAAGTTAAAGAATATAGTTAATAGTTCTGCAGGTCTTTTCTTCAACTGTTAAACTCATTCTGAGTATTTCACATTGTTTTGTCTTCACATTGTGTACTTTTGCTGACACTTATACGTTTCATAGGACTTGTACTCAAAACTCAGTCTACTGGCTGAGTTTTATCTGCTGTTCACTGTGACATAGTTTGCAGAAAAACTGCTAAAACCTTGTAAAATATTCATAAGAGTAACAATTTCTGACTAACTGCAAGAATCCCCTTGGTCTCAGCTGCAGAATATGTGGGGCTAATATTCTCTTCAATAATAAATAGGTACTTGCCTCCCCTAAAGTTGTTTAAATAATAATAAGTAAACTGAACTTCAGTATCTAGGGTGACATTCTATTGCTTTTTAATATTTACCTATTTTTTTTGTTTTTATTAATATTGATATGAATTCTTAAACCAGAATTTCAATTAAATGTTTTCACAGTTGTGAAAAAAAAAACTAAACCCAAACATTGAAGAAACATATTATTATGTGGAAGACATAATTTTCAGACAAAAGAAAACATTGTCTGAGATTATAATTGGTCTTTTAAGAGACATATGGGTAATAGTGGCCAAACCTATTTTGCAACTATGCAAAGAATAGCAGATGTTCCTTTCTGATTTCCCATCATCTCACAGAGTACAGTATCACCTTCTTAACTGACACTTTGCTAATCCTCATTCTTTATGAATCTGCACAAAAAAATTGGCAGTGTTTTCACTTCCACTGAGCAAAGATTTAAGATTAGGAAAAAGTGCTGAGAGAATGATTCATGTATTGCTGGGATGTCACTATCTTTAGAATATGAACTTAGTAGGATAAAGTACATTATTAAATAGCTGACATGTGTGACATACGTCCTTATTTTTTATTCTGCTTTCATGCCTGATAAATTTCTAAGCCTGGTACAGTATATGGACAACTCGATAGGTGTTGAAATTGCACAACTTTACCACACAGAATTCTTCATTCCTCCTTGCAGAACCGAGCCATAAACTGGGCATCAAGGTTTTGGAGGCTGTAATTTTGTGTGCAGTTGTGGTACATGAGCTGCACCGTGCATCTACTGAATTATAAATTATAGTTGAAATTATTAATGAGATTCCTCTTTTTAGTCTTACAGTAAAAACAATTTTTAGATAATTGCAGGTGATTTGATTAGGAATTTCTGCTTGCAATGATTTTTACTGACACGGACGTCATGGATAATTTTTTTCACCCTGCATATATTTTTTGATATTAAAAATGGTTATTTCTAGAGCTTCTAAATTCCATTTCGGGATGGGATTTTCTGGAATTCTGAGAATTTGTTGGGGCTTTTAGTTAAAATTAAAAGGCACATCTGAGTAGTGTGTGGATTTAAATTACTACTCCATTTCAATTTAGAGAACAGTCCCTTACTATAGAGATGAATGTCCTACAAAGTGATGTCAGATCATAACTTTCCTACACCCTATCTGGTTCACCTACCTTCATAGACCCTCTCATCCTCCTACAGCTTCATGCATTTTTTTTACTCTACAAATGCACTCAGGAATGGTATCCTGGATTTCAAACACTAAATAGGATTTAGTTTAAAACACTCACAGTTGCAGGTTTTGGAGGGAGGAAAGCAAGGTGCTATGAGGACAGAGTTGTCTAAATTGTCAGGCAACATGAGCATTACTATTTGTTCCAGTCAAAAGCAATTAATATTGTTTTTTTAAATTTTTAAGGAATCATGTAGGCTTACTTGTTAATTATGGTCAAGGATCTGTGGTCTGCTTGCCTTCAAAATATTCCTTGAAAGGGTTATTCTGGAGCGAAGGCTGTTACAGTTTACATCAAAACAATAAATACATATCCTTCAGAAATTATATAAGTAGTTACTTATGACCATGTGGTCACCCTTAAAACAAATACAGTTCATCATAATTTTTTTTCCAAGCAATTGAAAAATATGTAAACTACACTTGAATTCAAACATGTTGCATGTTAGGAAATTGCTTACTTAGATTTTTTTACATCAAGTTCATGAACTTCATAAGATTTGCCTTACCAGCTCTCCAAGATAACTAGAACAGAGTGTACCACAATCATGAATTGTTGATCAAGTCAAAATCTATATAACATTAATGCAGACTAATTCTAAAATTGTTTCTGAAGGAATCATATTATAGAGAGTATGTGTTTCTATTCTTATTTTTGCTTAAAAAGTTACCTCATTAAATGACGAATTACTCATTGTTTTAAGAACAAGACATACCTTCCTCTTTCATTTAGAATCTTACAGCAAGGGACATGTAACAGCAATCTCATGTGAGAATGCTCACATAACATTTGTTTGATATTTCTATTCTTTTCTAAGTCTCTGGCTAGATACATGACCTTTTTACAAGAATATCTAGCACTATGCTAACTTTTTGGCATTTGAGAATTGCCTTCCCTAATGTTTAAACAGAATATGTGTGTTGCAATTTAAGTAAAGCACATTTTATTTTTTTCTTGTCCTCTCTGAGAAGTCAGAATATTTGAAGCCTTTTTATAACATCCTTATTGTTATTTCCTGACAATTTGTTCTTCCTGAGTTACCTTTTCTTGACTCTAAGCATGCTCTTTTATCATCAGCTTCACTTTCCTAACTTTTAATCACTCTCTGTCATTCAAGGTTGTGAACTCTACTTTCTTTGTTCTCTTTTGGAACTGAGTCAAAAGGGTTGAGTCTGGGCCCTTAATAGTGTATAATAAAGGGAAGTATGCTAACTGCTGATTTTACACATAATGCTCCTAATAATGTAATTCAAATCTCCATTTGCTTTCTTGTTGCCTGTTTTGAAGTATAATCTGTGATCCAAGATCTTGGCATTGAGATAGTTATCCTCTATTTTCTACTGTTTCTTCAGAGCTCATTATTTGTCTCTATTTAAGTGTCTGTATACATCTTTATTCAACTGCATAATTGCTGCCAGTCTAATTTTTTCAATTTGTCAAGCTCTTATTATTATTCTTTTCCTGAAATATGTTTAATGTTTCATTTCCCAAGCTTTAAATAACTCATAAATTTGATTAGTATACTGCCTTCTTTTCAGTTCTCCAGTCTAAGTCTTTATTTGAATCCCGAGAATCCCTAGCTTGAATTTTCAAGGCCTAGATCAAAACTCAGTAGCCCAACATGGCTTCAGACACAAACGATGTTCCACTTGGACTGATATTTTTACTGGCTGCACTTTTCTGTGAGGGAGCTTAACTAATCCCTGATCTTTACATACTTCTAAAGGGTGTTTCAGGTAATTACCAAAACCTCCTGAGGGTATAATCTTCTGTCAGATCAGCTAAAGGGAATTAGCTGAGTAGCTGGATATAGTTGCAGGAATAATATGATGTAATACCTCTCTGCTGTGCCTCCTTTGTCTCTATTCCTGCTCAAAGACCTGGAGAAAGACCATTATGGCTGCCCTCCCTACTTCCCTATCCCCCACAACACTGTGCCACTGGACTGTGGACTTCCTTGCTAGCTGAGACTGAAAGGGCACCAGGGACCCAGGATGTCAGCAGAAGTCACTCTTCCATATTCCATATGATTCCCCAGCACTCTTTTAGGCATGGTAAGATGCAGACTCAGAGATTTTTTGCTTCCATACAAAAATTGCTTCAGCTGATCCCTGTGGTTCTGCACCCTTTCTCAGAAAGCCCCTGCTTTATACAACAGCATTTTTAGAAAGTGGTGCATCCAGAGACCACTGACTGCTTTCAGTCAGGAATCAAGCCCATGTTTTTCGTGGTGGATGAAAAGGAGAGCAATCCTCTGTGTCCCCTTCTTGGCCTCTTTTAGACAACACAGTAATAAAGCAACTGTGTGGGGTTTGGAGGCTAATCTTGGTGCATGTTTCCAGTGTTTATTTAGTATATTTCTGCAGAGTAATCTTCCTGACAGTGAGAACATCTTCAAGCAACCTTGATTCCCAGAGTGCCCATTCCTTACAGCTGGAGCTGTCAGGAGAGGAGCAGAGCTATTTCTGCTCTGGTTTCTGCCGAAGCTTTGCTGACAGTGGAAAGAGCTGCAGCTGCTGCAATGAGAGGTAATAATACCAATGGATTTACTCTGCAGTGTGAGGGCCTTCTTTCATGTCCAAATCATGAAGACCAGATCAGATCATCATGTCTTATAGGACCAGGTATAGATAAGTTGTGTTGGTGGTCTCAGTTTTCGTGAGGAGTTTGTTACATTTTGACACTCTTCAACACAGATTTCCCCTCTGTTCACAATGTCAGAGAGACTTTACTGGGTCTTCTCGATAAAGCCTCAAAGTCTTCCCCTCTTCGAGCTATCACTTATTAAATAAGTCTCTTACTAAAGTTACACAAGTTGATTTTTACACAAAACACTCTCTGCTTTGTCCTCTGCTCCTTTGCCCACAAATTATTTATTTTGATTTCTTTAAGGTTTTCTTCTTGTTAAGACTGTATTAAATACATTAGGATGACTCTATCCTGCAGTATGAGACAGAAAAAGAACACCAGACATTGTCTTGGCTGCTAATTTTTTCTATCTCTGAACCCCCAGCATGCCAATATAGGACTGACTTGTGAGGCAGAAGTCTTAAGTGAAAAATGTGCTGTGGAACTCCAGAGCTGCTGGAGGAAGGAGAGGAGCTCAGCTTAGTTACAATACACTTTGTTCAGGTACATTTGTTGTTAAAGTGAAGTGACAGCTAGTCAGACTAGCATGTAAACAGGTTAGGCAGAAAGGGGGGAAAAAAGGCTAGAGTGGCTGTAGGAGTTATTCAAAATTGCTGCCTCTTTGATGTAAAATAGCAACCAAGCAAAATCAGAAAAAATAAAAATGGGGCGGCATACGTGTGTGTGCTGTGTTTTCATTTTGTTTGTTTGTTGGCTTTTTGTTAGTCACCAGACATTCTACCAAAAAAAATTGAGCTTATGGGCAAAATTATTTTTATATTAAACAGATGAATCAAAAAGTCTATGAGAAAGTCCACATAGCCCCAAAGAAGTAAAGAAATTTTACCAGAAAGTTTGGCAAGCAACTAATAGGATGACTTGAGAAAAATACAGTGGAAAGCTTCACATGTGAAATCTGGGCTGGTCATTTTTGCAATATTACAGTGATGGCTCCAAAAGTTTGTCAACACTGTTAAGGAAAAATGGAAAAATCACTACAGGCATTGTAAACAACTCTTTTGAGCTTACAGTGGCACGAAGCTGAATTTTGATTTGCTGTATTCCTATAATTCTTTTTGGCTATTTCCATGTTAGTGCTTTTAGATTTTTGGAAGCTAACTAAGATTTGCTTTACTGCAGCTTAGGAAAGCAACAATTTGAGCATTAGCTAGTTACAGACTAAACTTCTGCTTCATCTCAGTGAAACTTTAGGGACCTATCTCAGTAGAAAAACTCAACCTAAACTGTTTTTTAATATATTCTATTTCCCTGTTAACTTAATAATCACCTCTAACCACTACTTAGATTTTGTGAGTCCCTCTGCGCTCTCCCCAATAAGAAGCTGTATGAAAAACTACTTTGTATTGATTACAAATATAATTCTTGGTATAATAGCTAGAAGTGTTGCCAAACTACTGGCACCACTGGAACATTTTGAAAATTATATAACTCCCAGGTAATAGGGAGTGTTCTTACATATCTTTCTTAGAATATGCACAAAACGACCATCAACATTATTTCAGATTTTGAGCTTAAAAAACAACTGGGGAGAGGAAGATCTTTGCAGACCCGCTTTCTGCCAACAGGTTTGGAAGATTAATATTTTCCATCACTCACGTAAGTTTTCTATTAATTTTATTGGAAGAAATGACCTGGTTCTTTCATCAATAATATAAGTCCCTACATGTGTAAAGAACTAAGTAAGCATTTTCTGCTGGTTTTGTACGTGCCATAGGAATGTTTGTGGATCAAATTGAGGGAGAATATTAATCAATTAAATGTTGGTAGCATAATTAAGAAACATTCTTACTTACATCTCTAATTGATTATGGACCAACTTAGACTTTTCTGCAAAAATAGCAGTAAAATTTGGGGACTTTATATGTGTATATATATATCTAGTTAACACCTTGAGCAGAATGCTTTCATGCTCTATTTCATTTTTTCTCAAAAAAATTTTTTCTAGCTTCTTGTGTACTACAATGAAATATGCTTACTGGAAATTTTCCTGGGGGGAAAAAAAAATCACTTTCCTAATATTTGCAAGGAGCACGCATATAAAATGAATATAACCTAGATGGATCAAACTTACCACCAGAAACCATTTATGTCCACCATATTTTGTGGCAGAATCACTTTTATTAGGTGATATTGGAACAGTGAGAATGAAATTAATGAAATTAATGATGAAATTAATTCTTTTAATATGCTAACCTTGTTTGAGCCCATTGGGGCGATTATTATGCAGTTGAATCCCGGAAAGGATGACACCATCAGGACACTGGTTGGCCTTTATGGCCCTGACTGGCTTCACCTGGGAGTTCCACCCACACCTACTGCCCCAGGGCTCCAGTTAAGCCCAGGCTTGAGACCTGTTTCTTTTCCAAGCTGTGTTACAGGAGTGTTAGTGCTTGTTTTTCCCTCTAGCTGCATGCTCTAAGTAGCTTCTCACCTGGATAGAGCCTTTAAATATCTGGTTTAGCCTTATCTCCAACTTCTGTTTTGGTAAATTTTTGTCTCTGGCCTAATAACCTTTTGTTCTTGCCTAGACATTGGACTCAGTTCCTTTTGAAGTGCCTGGGGCTGTCAATGGCCTTTGCTTCCACTGTCTATCCCAGCCCACCTGGCTCAGGTATTGGGGTCAGCACTCTGTTAGTAGGGCTTTGCCATAGCAGGAGTCATCTTCCCCTCCAGAACAGCCTGTCCTTGCTGCTCCCCATGAGACAGCAATTATCTGACTGGTGCTCAAGGAAAAATGGTCATATTTGCATTCAGAGAAAAATAGAAGAGTTTTGGAGAGTAGGACCTAATCAAATAAGTTCATCAAACAGATCTGTGCCCCACTAAATCTTCTGGGTGTCTTAGTTCAAGAGGAATAGCTTGTATGGATACAAGTCAAAAGACCATTCTAGCTCTTTAACTAACAAATTGCACGTTCTAAAACTATGTTTACAACTTAAGAGACAGAGACATTTAAATTATTTCAGTTACCATTGGGTTTATCCTCATCATCCAGTCTGGGTCAGGGTAATAAAGTAAATTCTGTGAGTGGAATATCATGCAAAGTATTTGTTTGACTAAAAACATAATGCTTTTAAGATTTGTGAACAGCAGCTTTAACTCGTAGGCACAGATTTGTAGTTTGTAACAGGAATTTTAGCATGACATGGGCACAAGAAAAATGAATTCTCTGTCTGTATGTGATGCACTTCAGAGGGAGACCCACCTGCGTATGTCCAGGGCAGAATTTGGCTATAAAACTATCCCAAAACATTGTCCAGCAACTACACTGATATGTTCTTTGACTATGTTGTAGTTCATCACTCTACAGTGCATGAGTACTCTACAGTACAACAGCAATATAGAAGAATTGAATTTCTCTCCTTTGTGACTGATTTTACTTGTGTTGTGTTCCTGTTCAGTGGCTAGTGGACTTGCACTGGAGATATAAAATCAGTAATAAATTTGCAGTCTTGTAAAAACAGTTTCAATGACTAAATATTCTTGTTTGAGTTTGACTAATTGAGAAAATAAATCTGTCAACCCTACTTGAACCATATCCCATAGGACTCTAATCTACCCAGTCAAGTCTGAAACAGACTATCTAGGAATTATTGAATAGAACAACACTGGAAAAAGGATAAGGGATTAATAAGGTCACAAAGAAACTATTTATTTTGAGACCCAAATTTACAAGGGCTTACCTGTAAATTCAACTTTGGCCCAGTGAATAGTGTTATCAAATTCAACTAAATGTCCCAAAACTTGGAGAGCTAAGTATGTAATATATCTTTGCAAGATCAGGACTTACTTCAGGCTACAATTCTGCACTTCAAAATAGCATATGAATTCTGTTTTAAAAACTTGTAGTAATAATAAAATGTTGAGTTTCAAGAGAAAACTATCAAACCCTCATTTCTCCCGCTTGGTCTTGACTTAAGGGACTCCAACATTACACTTCAGTCTGAAAAAGAAAAAAATGTATTTTTAAAGTGGAGGTGATCCATGAGATCTGGTCTGAGACCTCCAAAGAAAAATAGCAATTTTAGAAAGCTCAAATTTTTTGCATTGAAATTTTCATCTCAGCTGAACTTTCATAGCTCACATCCACAAAGCAGTCACCTGCAGGTTTGACAAAGAAAGAAAAATAAGAAATGACTGTAAGAAACTAAGCAAAAGGAATTAAATTATTTTACTAAAAGAAGGCAGTAAGCAAAGGGCAGAACTGGGATGAGAAATGAGGTTAGTTTCTCAGTACAACAGATTGCGCTTCAATTTGAATTGAGAATAGTTTGTGTTTTCAGTTCGTACTTTCTTATTTGCTTCTGTCGTGGGTTAGCAAGTATAGTCCCAGAAGTGATGTTCTTGCAAAGGGGTGCTTACAGCTCCTCTATGACCTGACAGAACCTATCAGCTGGCCAGTTTGAATATGGACAATTCTTTAAGGCACTTAGAATTTTGACCTCCTCTGTGGTCCACATTTAAGAATGGACAAAGCCTGGGAAGCTCTCTATTGCTTCCGGCTGGAGGACAGGTAACTGGGCTGGGCCCTGCTCGGGCCCAGTGGCCCTGCTGGGTCCTTCTGGGCCAGGCCACGGCCATTCTGGAGCCGATGGGACCCGTTGCACCCGCGGCCCCCCCCTAGACCTGCTACTTGCAGATGGAGCTGCCCAGCTCCCCATCTCCAGTGCGGCCAAAGAATTCAGCTGAAAGCTGCCTGCTGCCTGGCAAAGATCATGTGACCAACAGCGATAAGCGACATTCCAGCTGCAAGGCCTGGGTGAGATTAACCCTTTTAGTGCTGTGAAGAGCTGAAAACCTGAGGGAGGAGAAAGAGGAGATGCTTAAAGCTGAAATTCTGTTGTGAAGCTATGGTGGTGATGGACTATGATATATCAGAGTACCCGTTGTAATTTCATGAAAGTGTGGAGGGTGGAGTGTTCAACTTGTACTTGTGAGCAAAAGCACCTGTGCTGTGATGCCATGAAGATTTTTTGCCCTTTCTTTTATAACCCTGTTATACCTTTTACAACTTCTATATTCCTAGTGCTTTTTCCCTACATTCTTGGACTTGTTTGTTAAGCTAAGAGACTAAACATTTTAGAAGCTTCATAGCTAGGGATCAGTGTGCCCCAGACCCCAAGGTCCTCTCCAGAACACATTCTGTAAACCAAGATAGAACCATCCAGGGGAAGGTTCCTTGGGGAGGGGAGCTCACTTGAGCTTCTCATTGGGGAATCTTTGATAGATATGCTAATTAGTAAAACCTATAATGTTATACCCGATCTTTGGGGAGATACTCGGTGGGGTGCACTTTGATGCATATGACCTGGACGTGTACACCTAAGGATCCTTAAAATAAATACCAAGGTAAAATCCCTTTTCCCCTTCTAACTGTGTGTGACTCTTGATTTTAAGACCAAGAAAAGGCATCAGCTGGAATAAGCAAATGCTGAAGCAGCTGTAATTTGATGAGAAGGTTGCACAGAGAGAGATGGAAGTGATGAGGACTCTTGCTCCAATTGGAAGGAGAAGACCTCTGTTCCTAGAAATACTCCCAGAGATAGTCCTAGAGATGAAGATGATGAGGACCCTTTTCCTCCCAGGGAAGGGGAGGGCCTCTATTCTTAGAGATAAAATAACGCGGGGTTTGGTGCTCAAGGCACGAGCTCTGGCGTGCCCCAGGTCAGAGACAGTCCAGCTGCGTTACTTCTGGCCATCGCAGAAGCGACTTCGGCATCAGGAAAAGAGCTGCTTGCTGGGCTAGCTAGCTGGCTTCTCGGCAGAGGAAACATGGCAGGAGCCGATGATGTCGGCTCACGTTAGCTAGGAGACAAAGGAAGAAAGGACCTGTTCAGGTCTGGATTCTAACAGGTTTATTGTTAGAAGTTTCACAACCCAAACAGGCTGGAATCTGATGTGATGGGATGGAATCCGATGGGATTATGATGGGACGATGATGGGAGAGTGATGGGATGGCTCCTCGGAGCCTTGTCCTCAGTTTTACAGGGAATTTGAAAACCATGGGGAAAGGGGAAAACAACCAATGAGTTACAAGCCAGGGGGAGGATACAGTGTAACAAGAACCACTGGGGTAAACCGAGAGGCAGGGGTTATAACAAAACCAATGAACGACCGAGGAACCGAGAATTTTCCCGAACCGGGGGAGGCAGCTTGTACCTGGGCACGGCCCAGGGGGTGTGGCTTAGGCTTCTGAGCTGCCCCCTGAGTTTGACTCTTCGGGGAGCTCGATCCAGGGGAGGGGCTGGGCTTGATTGGCATTACGCAGCCCCAGCCCTGCAGTGGGCTGGGTCACCCCCGCAATAAAATGCTCCCAGAGATGGGTGAAGAGAACTTTTGTTTGTGAACGGCTCAACCTTAAAATTGTACCCCATTAGCTCAAGATTGGACCCTCAAAAGCAATTGTGGGAAAAGCTGCAAGTCGGGGGGGGAAGGGACTCACATGCGAGCAGAGAACCAACCCAGGCGGCTGTCATGTTGTGATAATGTCTCCATAGTATGAGCAAGAAAGACTCCTCTTCCTAAATGGACTGAACAAGGTTATTATGGAAGTGGTAAACAGACTGAACATCTCAAGGGTTGTCTTTTTACATTGTCAGTGGGAGAAGGGAGAAAGGTGGGGGGAGGAGAAGAGTTCTGAAGGTGTGGTACATATATATATATATATTTTTTTTTTTCCCCCTGCCCATTCTTTTAGGTCTATTAATAAACTTCTTTATATTCTTTCAAGTTTTGTGCCTGCTTTGCTTTTCTCCTAATTCTTATCTCACAGAAGGTAAATAGTGGTGAGTAGTATTTTGGACCAGACCACTACAGCTTCATGAATCTTGCTGAGAATCTTATTGTTTTAGAAATGTATGTATTTTTATTTACTGGGTCTCTAATATCAGTAATTTCATATTTATATGTATATTAGACAAGAAATACCCCTAAAAATGTAGTTGAGATCAACTGGCATGCCCCACTAGGACCTAAAACCCCTTGTTAGCAGTAAGATATTTCTGTAAATTGAGATTTTAGTGAATAACCTGTTCTGGGCAATGGTAGAATCATTTAAGTATTCCCTTCTAAGATTTCTAAGTGGCCTCATGTATCCTGAAAAAAATGTATGTTTCTCCTATGAACAGTAGTTTTCTCTCTGACAGCATGGCTCTTCTAATTTCAAATGAGTTCCTCTGTTTCCAGAATGTAAATTATACTAAATTAAATATTGTTAAACTATATTCCATTTCAGAATGGAATTATACTTCAGATTTTGGGTGGGATATATCACTGAAAAATAAATCTGTTTATTATCCTTTTGTCACTGTTCATGAAATATGATGTGCCTACTAAACATTTAATCATTAAGGTGTATTAATATGGTGTATTGAAGGAGCAACATAAAACCAAAAAATCTGCAGTAATACACTTCACATCAAGTGATACGAGATGAGAAGCTCATATAGTCTTTAATCAGAAATATTATATTTATTATTTTTTCCAAGTGTCCTGAGAATGTTGTAATTTAATGGTTAGAACTTGTTCAAAGCTGGCCTAAGCATATCCTGAAACAGAAATGAGAAGCCTAAATTACCTTCTGTGATATATTTCTGCTGGAAATAATGATGTTTTTGTCTGCCTTGCAGGCACTTAAATGTATGAGAACCTGAATCAAAATATTCTTAGTACACACTAGCATTGTCTAAAATAAATCATATTATCAGTTGTATGTCTAGGGAATGTGTGGTTTTAAATAGCTAAAGAAAAAAATGAATTCTTTTAGTTCAAAACGCTGAGGTGCAGTATAACAGAACTTTGTTGCTCAAGAGCATTTCCTACTAACCTTAGTTATGATTAAAGCTGACAGTTTATTTTTTTTTCTTTAAATCCTATTAAATCTCTTTTGTCCCTGAAAGAGCAAGTTTTCCAGGAAGCTTAGAAAAGAGTCTATTTCTGCATTGCATTACTGTTATTTAGAAATTTTACAAAGGCTATTTTGAAGAAAACTCCAAAGGAAGCCTTTCTTTCACAAAATGTTATGACTTGAACAGAAGCTATGCCTCTGTTACTCACCATCCATCTTCTTTTATTGAGCAGTTTGGCCTCCTACAAAAATTACATATGAAAAATTATGAAAATTACAGTTCTGTCACGTTAGAAAGCTTTCCCTGAAAAATTACTTTATTTATCCTTTTCCTTTTAAAATGCCCTTTTCCTGCCAAAGGAAGGGAATGTTCAGCAACACCATGGAGATCCTCCAATGTGTAGCAGAAATACTGGGGGGAGAATGTCACTAAGAATTACAGGAACATAGACCTTACTAAAAGGTCTCTTGCCATAGCCTGCTATTTCTATAAACGCTTGGCAATGTCCCTTCTTAATGGAATGATGAAAAATATGTACTTTACAAAGATCCAGGCTCATTGGACAAACAATTCAACACATATGATTACATTTCAGTAAGGCACACGAGTGCCATTTTCAGTAGCTCGATATTTTGCCCATTTCTACTCCCTTGACACCTTACACACAGGTTATTTTGTCTGGTCAAGTGTGGCCAGCATGAGTCAATGACACCTGATCTGGAAATCTTACTTGACAATTTGTACTAGAATCTGTGTTCTGTTCCAGAACCAGCACTCTGCAGATTGGTGGCTAAAGAAGAAAATGTACATGAGTTTTCTTTATCAAGGAAGAAAAGAAAGGTAAAATGGAAGCATCTGTGGACTGGAACTCAAAAAAAAATACAAAAGCAAAATATGTTTGAAGAGTAAGATGCAGGTCTAAATTACAAAAGACTTTAGTATACTTGTTTAGGATTTCTCACTGGGTTAACTACCTTTTTTTTTTTTTAAGTCAGCTGTCTCTTAAATATATTAAACCATCTTTAAAGACAGAGCCTTTCTTTTCTGATGTTTTATCTCCATTTTCTGTGCTTTTCTGACTACCACTGATGGGCTGGCTGGTTGATGATTACAGATCCATTACTCATTGTTGATCATGTTTTCCTGTGGAACCACTCTTCACCAGACTACTGTCACTTCAGCTGAAGGCTTTATCTGCATTTGCTTTTCCAAAGAAGATAGCAAAAAGCATGGCTGAGATTAATCTTAGATGTTTATGAACCTTCCTGGTCTTAGAATATTAGAAAAAATTCTCAACAGAGGATAAGAAGTATTAGAGAAGGACAAATGAAGAACAAAGGCACAAGCAATCATAAAGCAATATGTATTTGTCAGGTTTCCTGCTAAGTTACTCTAAATAAATGTCCCATATTACATCTCAGAGGACACCGTTATATTTTGTACTTTATCGCTACACCCAATTGCATCTTGAATGAAACAGTTTTTCTGTACGTTCTTGGGGATCAGCTGTTAATGACTAATCTCCATCTCTCCACTCCCCAACCCCCCCTTTTTTTTCTTGAAACTAAATGCAAAATAAAGTCTTGTGCTCAGCAGAAATAGATATGAATGAAAACACCACGTTATTGTAATGTCAAGCATCCAGGAGGAAGGTCAATGATAGGAGGCACTTTGACATGAGAGAGGATTATTCTGCTGCTTTGCAAACACTTTGATACCAGAGAATATCCATAAGTAAAATGCAAATTCATGACTGTAGATATTAATGTGAATTCGAATTTCTACTGACACAAGCAAGAAAATGGAATTTTGAATATACACTGCATTTATTTTTGTGCTCAGGTTAGATTTTTGTGGCTGAGTTGCAGAGTTAACTGTTGAAATTAATGATAAAAATTGTTTCAAGTGATAAATATACCAGAGAAAGTGTGGTCTTCTTTGGGGGCTTTCTGCAATCAGAGAGAAAGACAGCAATTTGCTCAATTATGCACCTTATTCTAATATTGGCTATTGGTGTACTCTGTGTTGGGAGAAAGGAATTTTGGTTCTCAGTGTGCTTCCCAGCTGGAAATGTCTACAGCAGGGATATCTATGCTTCACTTGATAGCAGCCTCACCAGACAAGGTCTTATACACCTGGTAATCATTTCCTACCTTGATGCCTTAGGTTTTAACTTTTATATTTTTAAAATCTTGTACTGTAACTCTGAAGTTTCCTGTAGCCTGTTAACTCCTGCTCGCTCGTGCTAGGTAGACATAGCAAAGCCTCTCCAGGCCTGCTCTCCAGGAACACTCTGACTGTCCTAGGCCCAAAAAGTATAAACCAAAGAGCCTCAAAGGGGGGGGTAAGCTGAGGGGAATTACTTCATTAAACTGAAGCTTTAATTGGAGAATTAACCCTGATATGCAAATGAACCAAACCTATAAAAGTGTGAAGAACTCGTGACCCATCATCCATCTTGGGTCCATTTTGAGAGTAGCCTCTGGCCCCCCAGGGTGTACCTTTGAAGGCCCTTCAAATAAACACCTACTTTTATTCCCTTACTCCTGTCTAGTCTCTGTGTCTAGGAGGCCTCTTAAGGCATCAACCTGATGGTGACCCCCAGGAATAAACAACATGGCACAAAGGAGTAGAAGCAGTAGTATTGAATTTGCTTCCTAGAAGATCTTGTAAGAAAAATGAGGAAACCACATGTAAAGCCTATGTGATAACATAGAAGACATCATAATGATACAATGGAACATCATTCACCTGCCTCTTTCTTACACCTCTTAATGCCTTCCCCTGGGAGGCCACACCAGGAGGAACACCACACTTTTGAAACCTAGACTGTATTTAATGTAAGTTAAATTATGGCTTCTATCCCATCTTTATCTGGCTGTCTATCAGATTATTATTGTAAAATAAAATTCTCCCAGCATTTCATACAGCACGTCCTATCCTTGATTTATTTACTGGCATCAGTAATAGTTGCTGAACTCTGTCTAGATCATTACAATCAGAGGCTGGGTCTCCACAAAAGCACTAAAGAGGACATTTTTTAAGCTTACAGTAATAGAAGAAAAATCTTAACAAATCTGAATAAGGCTGTTTTGTTCCTTTTCCTCTCTTCTTCCTTATTTTGTACAAAGAGGTCTTAGCACTTCACAAGAGCTCATATGGAGGTAATGGTAATAGAAATAAATAAGGGTTAGGCTGGTCACCAGAGCTGACAGAACATGCAAGAATTCCAACAACTGGTCGACATGTACAATATATCAAAATAGGGACGAATTGAGGTGGTCTTTATCATACATCATTTTCATTACTTCTTTTTTTCCACATTGAGAAAAGATAGAAGATAGAAAATCCTAACAGTTTCTCCTATTATAAAAATCACAGGCAGCCCTCTGGTGATGTAAGTCTCTAAAATAGTTATAATTATTGATAATTAAAATAATTTGCTAGTAATCTGCCTGTCAATTTCTAACAGTCAGGAATTGATTACTTCCTAAAAAAAAAGTTATAGTTGCTTTATTTTTTCCTTTTTGTGTGCCATTCTGAAATAGTTAGGAAGTATAAATTAAAACAAAATGTTATCATAAATATTAAAGTAAAACCATTTCAAAGTTCAACAATATCATGTGACCAACCTGAGTGGAAAAAATATTTCTTAAGGAAAAAAACTCCCACCAGAAACCTGGAAATATCCTTATCTTAATTCTTACTCACCTCTGGCTGTCCAATATTAATTTCCCCTTGTATTTGCTTCCATGCTTGAATGGTGGTGCTGCATTTTATTAAATTTTAACCCTTTTCTTTCTCTTTAAAAAATGTATTACTTATGTGGAGGCATTACAGTCTTTCTGTAAACATTTTTCAATGTGACTTTTAACCTCACTAACTTTACATGAGTAAATCAAACTATAAAAGCATTCTTTTTTAGTAATATCTCAAGACACGAAAGATACCTTGTAAGGTATGGTAAGACTCAGACATAATCATTCTAATGAGTCATCATTTGCTAAGTGGAGTCATAAAAGGTGAGGTGACATCTCAAAGAAACTACAAACTGTTTATTTGAACAGTTTATTTGGGAATTATTCTAAAATCAGAATATCTATCACTTCCAGGATTTTGTTGTCCAGGTTCAATGGGGCTCTGAGCAACATGTTCTAGTGGATGGTGTCCCTGGCCATGGCAGGGTTGTTTGAACACAATGGTCTTTAAGGTCATTTCCAACTCAAAACATTCTATGATTCAATGATTCAATGATACTGATTCTTTTTTACACTGCTGCCATGTAAAGCCTTGATCCTTGGCAATTTGCTGTTTACAAATGATGTGTTAAATTTCAAACACCGTCTAAATTTAAACCTAAATGATGGTAAGCAATCTCCAACAAAAATTCAAGCCCCCATTACCTAAAATTTAAGCTGAGTTCTACAGAATGGTCTTCTGAAGGTGGTCAATGATCAAAAAATTAGGGAAGCACTGCTGAAAGCAGATGCCATCTATGGCAATTTGTGTTTTAATTGACAGAGGTTTAGTGTTTACTGAAGTAACACTGAGATGTACAACTGTCCTCTGATACTGCAGAAGTACTTCAGGAAACATTTTTTGCTCTGATTTTGAGTGCCTGTGTCAAAACACGATCATCCAAATGCAAATGACATTGCAATTGCTGGATTTCAATGATGCCCCTGACAGGAAAAGCGGGGTAAGAATGTGGATCCATATATTCATTTATTACTCTTTCTCAGAATATTCTTCAACATCAAGCAGTCCTTGATCAAGAACTTCCTGAGCAAGAAGTGGTATGTTTTTTTTAATGGCTATGTAAAGAAGGTTTTACATATGTCTATATGAATATGAAGACACATTAAATGTAAAGCGAGTTTTAAAAGCTTGTACCATTTTATAAACACTTTGAAGCCACAGCTGTGTGCATCTAAATCTGAGACAACATCTTTAATAGTCTAATTAATGATAGAGAGGAGTGGGGCAATTACAAAAATAGAACTCTAATTTAGGCAGAGTCACAGCCTCTTTGCCAGGTTCTCTATCAAAAGTAGTTTTTTCCTCCTTTTTCACTGAAACAGAATCAATCCTCAACCCAAGAGATTCTACTGAGGCAGGTGCCTGCAGATTTATACCACCCATCCCCATAATTTTTCTGAAGCAACCTCATCGTGTGTACCACCTGAGAAGCTCTTTCAAAATGTGTTCAATTTATATATTGTTATTTGCCCTAATGGGATATAAACCATTTTCCAAATTACCTTATCTTTGGTTTGTTTGGTTTTTTTTTTCCCCCACAGAAACACAGCTGGCTCTGGAGATGTAAAACAGTTCTTTTGGTGGCAGGTAACAGGACTTGGACAAGAAGTAAGAACTGTATCCAGTCTACAATAAGAATAAGCACTAGGATGTCAATTTGGTTAAGGTATTTGGACTAATGCACTACTAATAAGCACAATGCTTTGAATTTTTGGGGGACCAGGTGAATAGTAGCATTTATTTACAAATACTTGGCAGATATACTTCTGCAGAAAAGATTAGCTGGCTTTCTTGCCAGTCAATTTTTAGTACAAAGGAAGATACTAAAGGCATACTTGGATCATCTTTGCTGGCTTGAGTAAAATTCCAAGAAGATATTAAATTTGATTTGTTTTCAATTTAGAAAAAAAACAACCAAACTATATTTCAAAATAAAATATTCAAGCTAGAATTGATAAAGGCAAATCTGTATATGTGAGAAATACATTTTTTTTATTGTGGTTCTTTGTTGACGTCAGGTGAGACTGTTTAAGAACTGTGGGTTCCAGTAAAAAAATGTGGAATCTAAACTAGACTGATGGACTACTTCATTGAAAACACACTAGGAGAGAAAAATATGGAATGCTGTAGACTTTAAACTGGTCAAGGAATACTTTTAGGGCTTTTATCTAAAATACAGATGTGTGAAGTTCAATAGCTGACTTTAAAATTCCTGTGAGAACGCAGAATAAAAGTATTATTCTGAAGTCACTGTATTGTCTTAATCTGTCCACTACATATGTTATAATTTTAATATATAATATTATATCTGGAATATATTATATATAAATGCATATAATTAATATCACCAACATTAAATATTCTGATTAAACTATTTATATGTACTTAAGTAAAATTATTTTGTGATACTTTTTTTACATTACTACCTTTCTAGGACAAATTAGTACAAAATCATATAAAAATCAGCAGAATAGAAAGCTGCACATTTGGTGTGTCCTGTTGCATATCTTTCTGCTCACAGACTGTGGCTTGATGTAGGATCTGAATGGTGCAGGTGGGATTTTTTTTAAGTAGAGTTGGGTTTCCACCACTTTCCACTGAATTTTGATTACATTCTAGGTACTTGCTCTGTATCTACCATATCAGTTTCCTGCTCATGTCTCATTTCTGCAAGCAGGTAGCAGAAGCACTGCACAGTGTTTGCCTAGCACTGGTTTTCCATGGTGAAAACTCAAGGAGGAAAAGCAAGGATCAGTTTGTACATAACAGATCCATTTACAGTGGACCGGTGAATCCCCATTTTTCTTGCCTCTGTCAGAGAAAGAAAGCTGTTTAAGGGAGTGTGCTGGCAAATCTGACTTTGGGGTTCAGTTTCTGTCAAGGTGTTGGGAACAGTGTCCAAAAAACCCAACCATACTGGTTTGTACCACTTGAGTCTCCCTGAAAACTTAAAGTTTTGATGTGTGTATAAGGAAAACTTATACACACGTTAAAAAATAAGAATTTTATGCATAAAAAACTTGAGAATTAATTTCCATATACCATCCCACTGAGCAATGTGTCATTACTGAATCCTCATAAAGATACATGCTGAGCTATTTACAGGATGAACCAAAGTAATTAGCTCTATCTGTTGTAATTAGGAGTCAGTCAGTATGTCATCTGAGATAATTATGTTGCAATATAGATAATTTTCCTGAACAGTAGATATTGCATGGAATTATTTGTCTACTAGTATGATGATACTTCTCCAGGTAAAAATTTCAGTGATGGCTGGGAGAATAAGATATTGCAATGACTGATAAAAACGTCATTAAATTGAGTTAATTTCAACATTGTTTCTATTATTCATATGATTGTAATAATTCTACCTTTATGTTTTTATGGTTTTGTTACAGAAACACAGTTGTAGTATTTAAGCAAGAAGAAGAATGAAAATTCATCTCTTCGTAGAACTTCACTGGAGTCAGCAGAAGTAGAACAACCTTGACTTTTTTCAGATTTCTTATTTCAGGTATGGGACCCTAGATAAACTTTGTTCGTTGTAGTACTAGGGGTTATCATTAAGGAAAAATCAATTTGAAAATGCAAATTGTTTGCATAGCAACACTTAATAGTTTTCATAGGTTCTTATTGAAGAACTCATGAAGTTTTTGCATGTAATGTGACTTGATTAGATGTCTCATACGCTAAAACATTTATTTGCATGAAAATCAGATAAATAGTTGTAGTGGGTTGACCCTGGCTGGATGTCAGACATGCACCAAGCCTCTCCATCACTCCTCTCCACAGCTGGGCAGGTGAGAGAAGAAAATATAGCAGAGGGTCCATGGGTTGAGATAAGGATGGAGAGACATCGTTCACCAAATACCATCATGAGCAAAACAGGCTCAAATTGCAGATATTAATTTAATTTATTGCTAACAAAATCAGAGCAGAATAAGGAGCAGTAAAAACAGAGCTTAAAAACATCTTTCCCCCACCTGTCCCTCCTTCCCAGCTCTACCTCCTACCTACCCCAGTGGTGCAGGGACATGGAACGGGGGTTGTGGTCAGTTCATCACCCCTGGTTTCTCCCCTTGCTCAGGGAGAGGACTCTTTCCCCTGCTCCAGCACGAGGTGCCTCGCATAGGAGATAGCTCTCCATGAACTTTTCCAATGTGAGTCCATCCCATGGGAAAGAGTTCTCTGCAAACTGGTGCCATATGACTTCATCCTCATGGCAATATTTCTCCATGAACTGCTGCAATGTGGGTCACTCTTCCACGGGGTGCAGTCCTTCAGGGACAGGCTGCTCCAGTGTGGGTCCCCCATGAGGTCACAAGTCCTACCAGGAAACCTTCTCCAGTGTGGTCTTCTGCTCTCTCCATGGGTCTGCAGGTCCTGTCAGGAGCCTGTCCCAGCACAGGTCTCCCACTGGATCACAGCCTCCTCCCAGGCATCCACCTGCTCCAGTGTGGGGCTCCACCATGGGCTGCAGGTGGATCTCTGCATCCCCGTGGTCCTTCATGGGCTGCAGGGGCACAGCTGCCTCACCATGGTCTGTACCACGAGCTGCAGAGGGATCTCAACTCTGGCACCCAAAGCACCTCCTGCGCTGCCTTCTCCACTGACCTGGGTGTCTGCAGAGCTGCTCCTCTCACATGTTCTCACCCTGCTTTTCTCCGGCCACAGTTACGACTGTACAACAACATTTTTTTCCTTCTTAAATCTGTTATCACAGAGGTGTTGCCACCATTTCTAATTGGCCCAGCCTTGACCAGCAGCATATTTGTCTTGGAGCCACCAGGGATTGACTCTGCTGGACATGGACATCATGAGGACACTGTGATCTGGAAGAAGTATTATCTGTTGAGAAATTTCTCATCTGTAGGCTCCCCTGTGGTCTTTGACTTAGGCTTGGTGTAATAACAGAGTTAATGCAGAAATAGTTCTGCTTTTATTTATTTGGGCTATCATGCCCCTGGCTGATGGTGGCAGCTGTATTTGGAACATGGTTTATTTTCATGGAAGCTCTCCCTGGTTACTTTGAATTAGGAGTTTCTAGTTCCAAAGCCGAAAGGCTTTTCTTCCTGCCAGTAGTCAGCACTTTAAATTAAACATTTCTGGGTAGATTTCCAGCTGGTGAATACAGATACCTGTGGCAGAATTCAACACTTAAAAATAACATAATTATTGCAGCAGCAGGGTGTCGCAGCCCAGCTGAATTAATTACCTGCGTGTGTGGCAAAAATGAGGCCTTTCTTACAGGGGGATTGAGGAAACTCAAGGTTTGGACAAGGAAACGCCAAGATCTACAATAAATTCTTGAAGCACCAAGATAAAAGTTATGTACCTGTGTGTACTTCTGGATGTTCAGTGATGAGATCTGCAACCGTTTAGCAAGGAAGAAGGCAGCAACTGGCACCTCTTTTTTTAATAGTCAAGCAATGGCCGGTGTATGACAGCACATAACAGGAGGTCCTGTTTTTTAAGTGGCCTCTGGCTAGGAAAGCATGAATCTTCATCCCAGCTTCTATATCCTAAGTAGGCAGCATAAGTATCAGACTGGCCCATACAAGCAAGGTTGTCTCATTTTAAGACAATTATATGGGTCAGAGACCGCAAAATGATCTACCTCCCCTTCAGTTTTAACCACTCTCCTTTCACCAATAAAGACACAACTGAGAGAAGACATAAGTGAAAAGAAAGCAGTTTACTAAAAAACAAAATAGCAACAACCAAGATAACAGTAATGAGCACCAGATAAAAAGGTGCTGAATCCCATGGACTCCCTGGGAACAAAGAAAATGAAATATTGGCCTCTGTAGAAGCCAAACACAAGATGGAGAAGCCTTCTCCAAACTATGTGGTGGAGAGAGAATTGAAAGGAAAAATGACACAGCAACCAAGCCTCCACAATTACAGAGCTCCCTCTTCACGTAGAAAACAACAGGAACAAACCTGAAAACCCGGAAGAACTATTTTTTTGTCTGAAAACAAGAGTCAGTGCTGCTGGACTGCCTGCTCCACACCACCTGACAGGGGCTCTCCTGGTGGCAGCGGTCCCATTGGCAATGGTGGCTGGAACTGGGACAACAGCTAAAAAACTTGTGGAGAGAAGAGTCTGACATCCCAGCATAGCCGTCCCAAGTAGCAGTAGTGAAAAGGTCCAAAGAAAACATCTTCCCCTAGTCCAGGAACAGGGTTGCTGTGGTGGCCAAAAAGGTATTATGAAATTCTTCATAGCCCAAAAGAGAGCCTCTGCCTCTCATGGCCTGGGCTCGAAGAACCTGCCCCAGGCAACTCTCTTGGCAGCACAGAGAGAATCTAAAGAGCCTTTGCCTCTGCTCCAAAGCCAGAAGGGAACAAAAAGAGGGCACTGTGTGAGTGTTCCCTGTCTCTTAAATGGACCCCGAACCACTTGGTGTGAAACACCTCAGATCTGCTTCTGGACCCTGGGTCTCAATGGGACAGCAATTATCTTGAGCAGGTTGGCACAGAGATGCAGAATACAATACACATTTTTTATGGGTTATCCAGGACAAGGATTCAAAAGGCTAGAAGAAGCCAGACAAGAAGATGTACATTTCTCCCTTTTGGGCAGGGCTTTGAACAGGAAAGATGAACTTTTCTTTTGACTCCATTTGTCTCTATGCATTTTTATTCAAGTTCAGTATCATTTTAAATGTCCTTCCCCTATAGCTTGGATGTTGTGACACTTCTCTATGGTAAGAGAAGTTCGGATCTGAAACTAATGTGCTTTGGATACTGAAGACTTCTCCATAAGTCTATTGTGAAATAAGGTGAGGAACTTTCTCTACTTTGTCAGTCATGGTTTGAGAAAAAATGATTATTCTCTGCATCTTATGGGAAATTAGCATTTAGGTGTGTCTCTGGACAAGATTGAATTGCCACAAGGCTTAAAACCAGTCAAATTCGAAAAATTCTACGCAACAGAACCAAGCTCTAACAAACAATTTTTATGTTGATGAACTCAGCCAGGAGCAGTAGCGCATGAAAGAGGATGTTGAGTACCTAATAGAAGGGTAATCCTACCTCTAAGTAAAATTATTTCTGTAGCAGGAAAAAGTTTTTAAAAATCTATTCCATGAACAAAAAGGCACATATGGTGGGGAATTTTATCTGTGTCTTCTAGAATGGGATTTTTGCAATGTGATGCTAACGGACACAGAGGCATATATCCCACAGGCCTGCTTTTAGCTTTTAAATGCACTTTTGTAAGACCATGGAGAAACCAAATTATTTTTAAAACTACATACAATAGATTATAAATCACATAGTATCCATATTATACTGTTTAGCTGATTGACTTTATGAATATGCAGCTCTCAGTTTGGCCTAAAATAAAAGCTGATAACTATTTTGGTTTTAAAAAAAGGTGGGGAGATTATCTGTAACTGATTGTTAGTTCTGACAGATGGTTCCCAGTTATTCAGCTATATCCTGTCACCCTGACAGGAATGCTTTTTGTGTTAGCCTTCAATTTTCCTCTATGAACCCAGTGAGAATGTCCAGTAAAATCACAGCCTACTAGAGAGCAGAGTAACCTTTATCATGTCATCTGTGCTTAAGTGGTCTTTAAGGAAACTTACTGACCTTGTCTGGATTTCTTTTGGGTTCAATTTGTGACAAAATAAACTCAAACTTGTTTAGGATCCTCATGAAGAACTGCACCACATACTGTTATTGTTTTCTTCCCGTCACCTTCAAATGTGGTGCTTGAAACTGATTAATTGCCTCTCTTTTCTCTTTACCAGGTGCATTTGCCAGGTCTCATCTCTGATAACAGATGCCACTATCTGTGTTTTTTCAGTTTTTTGTGATACTGAATTAACTGTTTCTGCTCTAAATCCCTCATAGCCTAAACTGTAACTCAGAATTTAACAGAGCCTGTGCTGCACACATGACTGAGGGGTTGGGCATATGGCCATAAAGGCTCATTCAGGTCACTCCCTCTGTAGGCTGCCGCTTCTCACCGCACAGCAGTGGGATTAACTTAATGAAATAAGACAAAAATGTTGTGTTGATACAAGCAGTGTATGGATCAAACTTATAAAATACAGTGAAATCGTAGCTGCACTGGCATGCTTCTAATCCTCATATACTCACACCACAAACATTTACAGTGTGTGCATGGCATTTTTGCTTCCACCTGCTCCCTTCAGCATTATGCTCAGAGTGGGTCTGAAATTGATTCCTGTCAACTTTCAGTGTTTCTGGGGAAAAAAAAATCCAAATATTTATTAAATATGTACTATTTATTTTAAATTTTTGAACAATATTCATTAGTCTGAAGCTACAAAAGATGCATAAAATTGAAAATTATTCTTCAGATATATTATCAAAATGCCAAGATTCCTTTTAGCACAGAAACGTGAACTGGATAATGATGTGCCTTTATTAAAAAAAATGAATAAATCTGAGATTACAGATTGCAATAGACAGACAGGGAAAACACTCTGTATTCTACAAGTCCTATCCGTAGCATGTCCTGATGGGATGTTCCCTCCTATTTTCTCCTTTTCTTTATTTAAGTGAATGTAATGCACTATGTTATTGAAAACAATCATTGTAAAAATGCTACTTTTTCCCCTTGCCTTGTGTGGTTTCATTTACTGTGTCACTGGCACCAATTTCTCTATTAATGACTCTCAATCTGTTGACCTTGATGAAGTTATTGATTGGCAAAGGTTTTTTCAGGTGTCTAATCTTGTGGCACTAACAGACTGGAACTTGGTAAACATGTTCTTCACTTTTCTTTTGTGAAATGTTAGGTAGTTTAAAAAGAAAAGTACTGATCCCCCAAATAATTATATTTCATACATATTCTGTCCTGAAAAGTAGAATTAGAAATACCCTGTTTATCCTTTTAACAACTTCTGGGCAAATCTGCCCCATTTACAGAGAAGTAGGTTTCAGTTATTATTTGTAAATGTGATGCCTGGAAATTGGCCTGAAGTCTAACTCCAGGCTCAGCAACAAAAGACATTTTCTCATGGAAGTTTAAAACAGCATCTCAGTCCTTTGATATCCACCCCTCTAAACTTCTGCAAGACTTGTATGCCCAATTCATTTAGACTATTTGAAAACCACCAGGCTGCAATAATTAAACTAATTATTTGGGTACCAAAGCAGCTTTCTCCCAGAGATGCCTTGTCTATTCAGTGCTAGCAGAAATAATATTATGTTCAGTCAGGTCAGTTGGGCCATGATAAAAAAAGAGATTACAGAGATGCCGTTTGATGAACAAATTGTTTGGTTCTTTTGGGGTTTAAGTTTGTTTGGGTTTTGTTGTTTGGTTTTTTTTTTTTTGCGAGGGGGGGGAGTTTTTGGTTTCTTGCCTGTGTTTTTTGGTTTGGTTTTGTTTTGTGTTATTTTGTTTTGTTGGTTTTGTTTTTGGTTGTTTGTTTGGTTGGTTTTTTTTAAGCCCCTGTCACTGGAATTATTAATTGAAAATAGTGCTAGAGGTGGCTCTGTGATATTTCCACTCAGTGAAGAATCAAGATGAATTTATCAAGCTTTGTAAGAACAGGATCTGGGGATAGTGGTTGGTTCAAATATCAGTTACTTGTTTCTTCTGGGAGAATGCTGAGAGCTTTTGAAATCCTACCTGGTAAAAAACCAATTTTTTATTAAATTATCCCAAACACTGAATGTATTTTCTAAAGAGATAACTAAGCATCATCACTGTCTCACCTGTGCTTACAGCATTTACCCCTATGTGTCCCCAAGGCTTATTTTAAACCTTTCTTCACTTCCCACATTTGTCTTTAGTGTAGTGAGGCTACAAAAAATTAAAAGTGGAATTTACCCCATTCTGATGGTGATAAAAACTAGACACCTTTTTTTTTACACCTTGTTCCTACACTATGTGTGTTTCTGTTCACATAGAGTAAACTGTTTAAACTCTGTAGATGCTCTTGGAAGAGTTGGATGCAGAGAGAAGACAATGGAGGGGATGGAGATAGTTGTATTGCACATCAGGAAATGCCAGCTTTTCTGCAGAACATGGAAATATGGGCAGAGGGTAGAATATCCCATCCCAGGAATCGCTAGTGACCTTACCTAAATTTTGTGGTTAACTTTGTTGAAAATTCATCAGAAAATAAATACCAAAAATTACTGCTTTAGCCAAGCCACCACAAAGATTCAGAAACATAAAAATTTTGGAAATGTGTCAGGGATCCAGCATTCAAAATATAAGTAGATGCTTTATGACTGAACTGTCTTTTATGGGCCTAAGTTGAATAGTGTGGAGGATGATGACTGGGAGTCCCAGGTGTCTCTGTCAAGAGGGGACTTGGCATTTTTTGGCTTGTAAAGAGAGCTATGACATTAGTTACCTGAATGGATGCCCCTGTGAGGCTTAGCCAAACTGTTTCTTAACACAGTTAAGTTGTACATTTTATGACTGAACATTTGGAGGTGTGGTTTGGGTTTTTTTCCTCAAATGCTGAAGAATCCCAGCAAGTCTAAAAAGAATATTTTCTTGCCCTAGAAGGAGTGCTATCATTTTCCTTCAGAAGTGAAATCACCTGCTATCTCATTAGGAGTTAGGTATCTCTGGAAGTTATGCAAATGTACTCCTCATCTACAACAGGGAACTTACAGTATAAAACCAGACCTTGCAAATGCTTTCTTTCAAGAGTCTGAATCAAAAGCCTGGGCACCAAAATTTGCATTTGATCTCCACAAATCAGAATTACATCTGTCTCCGACCTTTACTAGTTGCCAGAAGGGTAACTTACTTGAGGTCTGACAGGGTAAGATTTGAATTAGCTCAACTTCTGTATCTTCTTGATGTCTCTCCACTGCAATTTGTCATTCCTGCATAGCTCTGATACCCCCTGAGGAATATCAAAATCCAGTGGACCTTAGACAGAGACAGTCATGAATCCACATATGACATTTTTCTCAACATAGTTTTAAAATTCTGAAGAAAAATTCTAACCCAACAATTTCTGACCAGAGAGAATAGAAAATATTAGAAGTAATTAACATATTTTATTTGTTTAAATCAAAGGTTTTTTTAAGAAGAAGAAAGGTGTAGAAAATTCTGTTCTCCAATAGAATTAATAAATATTACAAGAAGAAAGTTGAGGCTCTTGTGGGAACAGAAATTAATAAAGAGGCCAACAGAAGGAGAAACATACAGACACTGAGGTGAAAGACTAAAGAAAAAAACTCCTAGGCACATTTTGAAGTAATTATATTTGTAACAGATATTTCCCAGCTATATTGCATGTTATATGACTGAGCAACTTTAATTTTGACTGCTAATCAGTGCAGTGGCAAGTTCAGTTTTATAAAACATTTGGGGAACAGTCCTAAGTCAGATGCACTAGCATGAATAATGACATATAAAGCCTGTTAATATATCAATTATTATAGTGCCTCAGACTGTGAAACTTTACATAGAGTTAATTATCACCATGTTAATGAGTGGTGTAATGATAAATACAGAGTGGGTAATTTCATTTGTTCAGTGCATTTGAGGAGCTAGGTATTCATTATAGTGCTAAAATTAGGAGTGAATAACCTCAATTTTCCCACTGTTCCCAACATCCACACTATTAATGTTAGCAACTGCACTGTGCTGTGGATGCAAACAAGCTGTTCATTAACAGAAATAAGCTGTGTCTCTGTTCCATTTTGTGTTAAGGTGTCTGAGAATAGTGCCACTATTGTCTGTCATTTCTATACATAGGAAGAATTTTTTCTTTGCCTAAATATTTGAGAAAAATGCCCAGAGTGGAGTCTTCACAGTTTCTTGACCTCCTTCAATCTTTGATGTTTCCAAACCATCAGATCTAAGAAAAAAATAGCAATCTGAATCTAGAAACACCTTATATTCAGTAGCCATGGGCCTGCTGCTCTAATTACTGTTTCCAGTACCCAAGATGCAGTTTACAAAATCAGCTCCAGCAGATTACAGTCAGTAGAACCTTGGTAATGAGAAGGTAAGGCAAAATTTCATGGCAAACCAAAGATAAATCTGACTCCATATTCGTACACTGACTGTTGAACACCGTGCTTGGTATTCAGCAAGACCAGACCAAGTTATGTGCCAGCAATCTGGTAAGGGGTAAAGGCTATAACTGCTGAAGTTGAGAGGGAGGCAAAGGTGAGAGTCCCACTGGGAGTGAGCACCTCGAGTGTCATAAAGGAAGGGATAATCTGAAATAAAGATTTGTTCTTTGAAAATATCTTCATTTGTGACAGGGCTGGGGGTCTGGGATAAGAATCTGTCCACATCCAGGATAAGTGCTAGGGCCAGGCAGTCCCTCATCAGTTTCCCTGCAAGTGCAGCTCTCCCTGAGCTGGCTGCTCAGCCCTCGCTCAGGTTCTCTGCTCCATTTAGAGTCTCCTTGTTTTCTCAGATTATTTAATTCCCATGCTTCTTACCTCGTTTCACAGCCACTGTTTTGTACGTGTATACTATGTCTACTATGTATGTAATTTTTGCTGACTGAATGCAAAAATAAATGTAGGGATGAACGTGCTGCACATAAGCTTCTCTTCAGAAAAGACTTTTTCAGCATATCAGCTGCTTCCTCTCAATACAAACTTCTATTGTTTGTTATTACACATTTTTAAACTCTCATGCGTTTCCACATCGGCTTGCACATCAGTGTTCCGCTCTGGGGAGCCTTTTGTGGAACTTTTTATGAATAACACTAATTTAGATGTTGGGTCTACTTTTACATATAACTCTGATTTGCTTATTGTTAGTAGGCAGACTCCAGCTCTTTGTGTATTTTATTGCTTAATTTTGTTTCACACCTGAGACATTTTGAGAGCCTTTAAAGCACGAATGTTCTGCATGATCCCCTCCCAGGATGACTTATTAAAATGAAAGTTTTCAGTCATAACCAGCACTTTAGAAGGCAGATTTTGTTATCATTTCATTGCAGTCCTTTAGGTGGTTATGCAACTGATAATCTTTTACTGTCAACAGGTTATTTCCTTCAATAGATTTAAGTTTATGGCATATAAAATCAAACACCATGTTTCGTTTGGTTTTTTGCCCGATTGATGTTCCCCATGCAGCTTGAATATGTCCACCTGCACGGTGGTGCTTAAGCCTGTTCGGGACAGCAACAGAAATATTTTCTATACATGACTTGCAAGGACTTTACTAAGAATATTTCAGAGTTACTTTAAGAATAAAGGAAAAAGGAAGTCTAAGAATGGCAGGGCCAGTTAGGACAGTTTTTTTGTTTGAATGGTCTGAGCTTAATATGAACTTCAAGTAGCAAGAGGAAAATCCTGTGTGATGATACTGAACTGGGAGACTGTTGACTCCCTCAAAGGCAGAAAGACCCTAGAGAGAGACCTCAAGAGATTGGAGGACTGGGCAATCACCAGTCATATTGAGTTCAACAATGATGAGTACTGGATTCTGCACCTGGGATGGGGCAGCCCTGGATGTACAGACTGGGGAATGAGAGGCTGGAGAGCAGCACTCTGGAAAGGGACCTGGGGATTCCGGTCCATGGCAAGCTGAACATGAGCCAGCAGTGCCCTGGCAGCCAGGAGGGCCACCCGTGTCCTGGGGCTCATGAGGCACAGCATTGTCCCTCTCTGCTCTGCACCGGGGCGGCCTCACCTTAAATATTATGTGCACTGTTGGGCACCAAAATATAAAAAAGATATTATGCCATTAGAAAAGATATTACGCCATCACTCAAAGAGCACTGAAGGTGTAGGGTCTGGAGGGGGTATATGAGGAGCAGCTGGGGTCATGTGGCTTGTCCAACCTGAAGAAGGGGAGATTGAGGGGAGACATTATAGCGATCTGCACCTTCCTCGTGAGGGGAAGTGGAAGATCAAGTCTTCTCTGTGGTGACCAGTGACAGGACCCCAGGGAAAGGCCTGGAATTGTGTCAGGGGAGGTTTAGGTTGGATATCAGGAGAAGGTTGTCCACCCAGAGGATGGCTGGGCAGTGGAACAGGCTCCCCAGGGCAGTGGTCACAGCACCAGACCTGACAGAGTCCAAGAAGTATTTGGACAATGCTCTCAGGCACATGGTGTGACTCTTGGGGTGTTCTGTGAAAGGTTAGGAGTTGAACTTCAATGATCCTGGTGAATGCCTTCCAACTCAGGATATTCTATGATGGTTACAGAGGATAGTTTAATCTGAACTGACAGTCATAAAAGAAAGAAGTCAATAACACCACTTAAATATTCTCATCTGAGGTCTCTTGCGTTTCTCAAATTTAGGAAGTTTTATATGCCTTCTTCTTCAAAGAAGAATAAAACAGAGCAAGGAGTACTGAAGCTGACAATGGTTTTGTCAGATGACTGCATTATCACCTGCTTCACGTCCCACTCAAACTGTCTTTCAGCCCAGCTGTACTCAGTTGAATTCTTTGGGAACAGGTTGTAGCATTATGTGAAAAGGGATATGTAACAATTTCCTCAAGGCTTATGAGAAGTAAACACCTGGCTGATTGTCTAAACTCAAGGATGGTGTTGCCTTGATATTAATACAATATTAATTACATGAGCAATTTATATCCTTCAAGAAATGGTTTTACAACTTCACCTCTCTGCACATCTTTTTATATATATCTATTGAAATATATAGATGAAAATACACATCCAGTGAAGTTTTTCATCTATCATGTAAATAAATATCATAACTTTTTTTAAAAACTGGGTCCTCCTGTCTTTGAGGCAGGAGAGTTTAATGCTTAATGAGCAATTATCCTCTTTTTACGTCTCCTCTCCAGCACTGTGCTCAGTTTGCCATGTTCAGCTCTCTTTTGGTGGTCAGGATGAATAAAACATTCCCTGCTTTGGAGGACAATGCTACTGGATGTGTTTTATTACTGAACTAGCTTGAATACATTGGTAACAGTCAGAGTCAGTCATTCTTGTTTCTATAATTGGTAGCATGGCAGAACTCTGATGGAAGACATAAAGTTACTGAAAGTTATGAAAAAGGAAGACAGAACAAAAAAAGTCCACACATGGTCTAAGTAGATAAACTTGCATTTTTTTTGTGAGATGCACATAACCAGGACATTAATGGAAACTATTTGGAAGAATGGACTCTAGAACCAAATAGCCGAGAAAGTAACTTTTTTCTAGAAATCTGTGCTGTAATAGAGTTCACCTGCTGGGATAGAAGAGCTATCATATGCATGTGAGTTGAGTAATGGATGCATTTCTGAAGCCTTCAGAGTGGGCTCCATAGTATTCAAAATTCAAAATACTGGTCCACATTATCTGTATTCTGAACAATGCATAGGTGTGGCAATTTGAAATTACATCAGGCCCAAAAACACTGTATTCTACCACAAGATTTTAAGGTGTGATGCAGATTGCTTTAATCAAGTGTAGCACTTTCCTGACTTTTTGCTTCCCATTTTGAATCACTGGAACATTGTAGAGAAAGAGGAACTTAAAACAGTTTATAAAAAAACCTAAAAAGGTTTTGTTTCAGACAGGAATGAGAAAAAAACCTGGGCTGATAATGTAAAGGAGCTGTTGAACATTTGTTACTTTGCAGTACAGTATCAGTGTGTGGAAGACTCTGAGAATGACCACCAGGGAGCCTAACAGCTGAAATTGCTGTTAAAGAACAGTGACATTGCTAATGACTCAAGATATTACACACCAGAAAGTAAGTTCAGACAGGATCAGGTGCAGAAATGAACCACAAGAAATGTTCAAGGAATGGACATAATTTTGTTAGAGGAGTCCAAGAGAGCCAAGCTCAGGCAGCTGAGCCCAGTGCTGGCAGAGGAGATAAGTCAGCTCTCCAAGGATCACTATGGAAGGAAAGCAACAGAGAAAAAAAACAAGTTCTGAACTACTGTACAATGTTGGCACGAAACCAAAAGTGTGCAAACCACCCACAAATACAGCACAACTGTAAATCAGAGAGGCTGTGAATTACCCAACCACTTTTGCTCTTTAGGGTTTCTATCACAAAGCAAGAGCAAGGAATGGGTCTAATCCTCTCAGCCAGTTCCTTCCTTCTGTGCATGTTTGCTGGCATTTAGTAACTAAAATCCTGTCCCCTAACCTGCTTTTTTTTTAGTGTATTGACACCACTAAATGGCACAATGTGGGCAATTAAGCCCTTTCTCCAGATTTACATCGCAGTCCACAGCAGATAATAGGAATAAAAAGGAGTGGTTGTTCTGCTGTAATACCATCATTAAGTCATTGCAATCCTGAAAGATCCAAGGAGGATCTACACTCCACTGCTTATATCATGAGATAGGGTGGTTTAGTCCAGCACTAGACTGGAGTTACAGGCATAATTCTAAAGGCTGTACCACAGTTTAAAAGTAGATATAACATACATGTCAGACTGGCCCACTGCCTAGACTACCAAACCACTAAGAAAGATAACTCAGTGCTTTTTTACACCATTAGTCTCAACAATAAATCTGCAGGATATTTTTTATTAGAAGTAACATATTTCAGATAGATATTCAGAAAACATTTAAGGCTTTCATTATGTGTGTGCAAGAAGCTGGGTCCTTTTGTCAACAGTGATAAGTCAAATGGCTTACAGTGAGGCAGCGTGGTAACAACACAGAGCTGTACAAAACATATTGCTGCATGGAAATTGTAACACTTCATAAGCAAAAAAATAATGGGTCTATTTAGAAGAAAACCACTCAAATCCTGGATGGATGAGACAGCATAAAGGGAAAAATAAAATGCTACTGAAGTAGCAGATAGTGTGGAAAATGAAGCTGTGTTCCTTGGAGAAAGACTCCATGTGTGGTGCATGGGTGTGGGTGGGGGTGGGGGTGGGGGTGGGGGTGGGGGTGTGCTCATCAATTTCCAAGTGATAGAATTTTAAATGTCCATCACCGTGTCTTGCAAAATAAGCTAAATATATTACTTTGTTCTGAATTTCTGGATTTAATAGTCTTAGTACAGGGGAAAAATACTATGCAAGGGTGTCCATTCTCTTACAAAAAAAAGTATGAAAACATATATCACTTCCTGCATGATAAATAGAAATCCAACATGAAGACATTTTTAAACAATACCTGTTTATCAGAATATATTGTTGATGCTATTACTTAGAAATGAAGTATTCATTGTCATATTCCTTCATCTCCTTCATCAATGTATTCATCTCTTCCACAACTACTTGGAGTGCAAGAGCTTTGGGACCGAAACTTGAGTTTCTTTATTAAGCTGCTGCCAAAGCCAGCAAGACTCCAACTCTGAAAATGTTACACTGCACAAAACATACTGGTATCATTAAGGTTCTTCTACATTTTAGGTATCTCATGTTTCCATCAAGCCCTGGGCTTTAATCTAAAATGTATTCTCATAAATATTATTTTCTTTCCAGCCTCTCAGAACAGCCATTAATTATTTTAACTTAGCTCTTCCCACATTTTTCCCCACAACTGATAGCCTCACCAACCAGCATTAGCATCTTACATGGAATGAAGCCAGTAATCTACATGTTTGGTAAAAGGAAAATTTGTTCTTCAGCTTATTAAAGTAATTTAGTTTGGATCTACACCAGAATGAGTATGATCAGAATTTAGCCTGATATACTTAATTGTCAAGAGTATTGTACATTTGGGGAGAGGCTATTACAATGCAAAACCAACACAGCCAATACCATTTGGTTTACTTGGCGTTCTCCCCGTTAGCATCGATTTTCATGCAGCAGTGGCCAGTTGAAATTGCTGATGCAAGAAGTGATAATTTTCTTGATGTGGGATGAATAGGACATGTTAAATTTAGCACTAAAGTAGAGAATGATTTAGTATCTGTTATGGAAGAAAATGTTAAAATAAAATGAAAAAAACCCCACTTAATGAAGAATTAACTTGTCAGAGCTGTAACTTCCTATGAATCATGAAAAGGGAATATGATCAATTAATATCAATTAATATCATATGTCATGAGTAGATTAAGCAATTGAACAATAACATTGCTGCAAAGGCCTGTGGCAAGCTTACAAAATAATCTTCTTCCCTTTCTGATGTCTTTGCCCAGGTGTGTTTTGCAGTTTTCTTCTTAATTTGACAGTGCTTGTCCTGAATTTTGAGTCACAATTCACACTGATTGCCTGAGTAGTTTGTTGGTTTATCTTTAAGTTTGTCTATATAAAGCTGAAGGAATGAGGACCAAATGATAGTTTCTGCATGGAGATGTTGCTTTGCTCCCATCTCACCCAGCCATCATCTCGTCTTTCCCTGGCACCACAGCTCTACTTTGCACATATTTCATTTCTCCCTTTAAACCATTCACCTCTAACCATACGCAGTACATCCTCTTAATTTAATTTTGTTTCTAATGCATGAGAGAGCTCGTTTGAGTTTCTGTTTCCTCCACTGGTATTTCTGGTCCTGCTGAGTGCTTTCATATTAATGGCAACCCATGGTCGAGTGTGACAGCAAGATCCCTGGCAAACACAATAGAAGTCAGTACATGCTTTACGCTGTCTGCATCTTCTGCTGATTGCAGGCACTCTCCAAAACTCAGCCATGCTCTGGGACTTGTCTTCTCACTGCCAAGAACCTGCACTCTTTTCCCTAACTCTCAATGCCCAAAGCTTCTTATCAACAGTATCTTTTCCTTCCTGAAATACTGAAATACAACCATCCTTGTTCAAACTACAGTGTAAGCCTAGGGGGTGCAGTGATTATAACTCTTATGGTTTTTGAATCCTATACATGCTAATTATTCCATGTTAATCCAAATGCATTTCACAGAGCTGTATATACCCAAACTGCTCACAGAGCATGAAACAAATATTTCTATACAAATAACCGGTAAATAAAAAGTCTACAGTTATTGTCTAGCTCTTTTGTGGCAAGGAGGTGCAATTGTCTTCATTTTGAAGGTCTTCTGGATGGTCTTCAAAGTCATCCAGTCAGAGGACCCCCTGACTGAGGAAAATTCAGGGTACAAACCAGGCAAGGCAGTTTGACATCAGATGGCAATGTATATTTGTCATTAATTAACACTTGCAGATGCTTCCCCAGGGCAGTGGTCACAGCATCAAGCCATACAGAGTTCAAGAGGCTTTTGGACAATGCTCTCAGGCACATGGAGTGGCTCCTGGGGTGTCCTCTGCAGGGCCAGGAGCTGGACTTGATGATTCTGATGAGTCCCTTCCAACTCAGCATCTTCTGTTATTCTATGAAGGGATGTGAAACAGCCTTTTTAGGGCAGTCCCTTCCCCAAACTCTTGGTGCTCAAAATAAAAGCAAATAGGAACCAGATGACAGAACATTTCAAGCTGCTGTGAAATGATGGGGAAGGTTCCTCCAGTGATCTACTGTTTAAAACTGAATTCTCCAGCTAATTTTCATAGATCAGATAAACGTTCTGTTCCTTGGCTTCCCCATCTGGAACAGCAGTGCATACCTTTCTCACTGGGGAACTATGCACTTTAATTAATCAACAATTGTAGATTGCTATATAGAGCGGAGCAAACAATCTGGAGTGAACAGTTTATTCAATGAATTCAGCCTGCTTGCAGAAAATCCTCGAGCAGATGGTGTTGCCATCAACTGCAGAGGAAAAGAGAGAAATATCACCCCAGTCTGACTATTTCTGCTTTGTTTTATTTCACTTACATAATCTTTAGCCCCAGGGAAATATTTCTCAAGGATGAGGAACCTTTTCTTTACAACAGTCTAAGAGCTGCCTCCAAAAATCCAGTGCCCATGGGACCACTGGAGCTCCCTCTGCACAATTCCCAAGGAGGTAGGTGGAGGGGACTTCCATATGCAGTTTGACTGATGGAAGACCACAGGGAACTGTTCCCACTTCAGGGAAGATTTTTACCATATCTGGAAAGCCTTTTTAACAATTTTCTCTTGGCTGTAGATTTCTGATAATTGGATAGCCTTGCCTTGACATCAGGAACTAAAATAGATATTTTCAAGGCTAACAGAAAGATAACAATCCAGAATGCTTTTTACTCTGAAATATTAAAAAATCTATTATGCAGTTTAACAGTCACATAGTACAAAAATTCACTGTTATTCAAGAGAACAGCTGTGTTTTGTTATAGGATATAACTTATTTCAAAGCATGGTTCCTCATTTTATTTTGCTTTATTTTTTCATCTGTATTCCCCTGTGTCATAGGTTAGCAAGCATAGTCCCGGAAGGGATGTCCTTGCTAAGGGGTGCTTACAGTTTCCTCTGGGAACTGATAGAACCTATCAGCTGGCCAGTTTGAATATGGACAATTCTCTAAGCCACTTAAAGTTGTGACCACCTCTGTGATCCACACTTAAGAATAGGCAAACTCCCCCCCAAGCTCTCTCTCATTTCTGGCACTGGCACAGGTGGCTGCGGGCCCCGTGTGGGGGCCAGTGGGCCCGGCCAGGCCCTGCTTGGGCCAGGCTGGGCCGGGCCACGGCCATCCTGGAGCCAATGGACCTGTTCCAGCCATGGAACCACCCCCCACTGCCTTGCCGTGGGCAGCCGGAGCGGCTCGGCTCTCCCCCCTCTCCACTGCGATAAGAAAAATTCAACATTCCAGCTGCAAAGCTGCAAGGCCGAGGTGAGATTAACCCTTTTTATTGCTGTGAAGAGCTGAAAACCTGAGGGAAGAGAGAGAGGAGATGCTTAAAGCTGAAATTCTGCTGTGAAGCTATGATATATCAGAGTATCCTGTTGTAATTTCATGAAGATATGGGGGGTGGAGTGTTCAACTCGTGAGCAGAAGCACCTGCGTTGAGATAGGCAGATGCTGACGCAGCTGTAATTTCATGAGAAGTTTGGACAGGGAGAGATGGACCAGATGAGGACTTTTGCTCCAAACGGGAAAGGAGAAAACCTCAGTCCCTAGAGATGCTCCCAGAGATAGTCCTAGAGATGAAGATGAGGAAGACCCTTTGCTCCCAGGGAAGGAGAAGGGCCTCTGTTTTTGTTTCTGAATGGCTCAACCTTAAAATTGTACCCCAAAAAACTTCAAGAGTGGACCCTCGAACATGGGAAAACCAATTGCTATCTGTGTGTGACCTTGAACAAGCTGCAAGTCGGGGGAAGGGACTCACACGCAGGCAGAGAGACTCCTCTTCCTAAATGGACTGAACAATATTTGGAAGTGGGTGGCTGTCTCGCTGTGATACTGTTTTCATAGCATGAGTAAGAAGAGACTTCTCTTTCTAAATGGACTGAACAAGGTTATTATGGAAGTGGTAACAGACTGAACATCTTATGGGTTGTCTTTTCACACTGTCAGTGGGAGAAGGGAGGAAGGTGGGGGGAGGAGGAGAGTTCTGAAGGTGGTATAATTTTTTTTTTCTTTTCTCCCTTCTTTTAGGTCTGTTAATAAACTTTTTTATACTCTTTCAAGTTTGGTGCCTGCTTTGCGTTTCTCCTAATTCTTATCTCACAGCAGATAAACAGTAATGAGTATTTTGGACCAAACCACTACACCCTGGAGACTAAATTAGGGTTTACATGAATTTTCAGAAAGATATTTTATAAACTACAATGTTGTGTTATCCACTGCAGAGCAGCCAACATATCAAATAATGACTGTGTATATGGATTATATCTTGAGCTGCAATTAATAGCCTTGCAGGGACCACTCACACAGCATTTGACAGCTAATGGTCAGTGTGATGATGTGGACTGTCACTCAATCTCTAGACACACAGAGAAAGTAGACAAAATATTAGCTTAAAACTAGATGTTATAAAGGATTTTGCTGCTGAGTCAAAATTTATATGACTTTCGTTTTCTAAGTCCCAAGCTGAATTGCCTTTCTGTACTTTTTTTTTTTTAAATTCTTTTCTGTTTACAGTTTTAGAAGTACCTAAAACCCACAGAAGTCCTTCTTATGCTTGATATATGAAGCCTGGGAGACTGCTGCTTTTGGGGCCTGGTTTTTCTTCAGCAGTGAAGAACTCTAAATGTCTGATCCCAAATCTTGTTTTAAAGTAAATCCTGAGCCTCTTTGCTTGTCAGCTCCTGATAGTAAAGTAGAAATATCTTTTACTGTTCCTACTTGACTGGAAGTTACATGAGAGATCATGACATACTTAGTGCCTATGGTGATACAATGGAGATATAATTGTGATTAAGACTGAATATTCCTAAACAAATGGCAAAGCAAACATGCTTATTTGGATTGCAGATGGGAGAAGGAGTTAGTTAAGGACAGGTCAGTGAAAAATAAGACTTGGAAATGTGTTTGGA
The DNA here is from genome assembly GCF_020740725.1 of Corvus hawaiiensis. Lineage (NCBI taxonomy): Eukaryota > Metazoa > Chordata > Aves > Passeriformes > Corvidae > Corvus > Corvus hawaiiensis. Next base: position 101,295,576 of record NC_063215.1, on the reverse strand, counting down.
CCTGAAGTTCTTCCTCACAAGCCATCTGTAAAGGAAAGGTTTATTAGTAATAAACATAATTAACAATTATGAGTGAAAGTAAATGGATGTTTTGTTCCACAGATTGCTTGAAAATAAAAGCCTCATGGCCAAACACCATTGTTTATTTAAAGAAAGCTTAATGAAGGTATGTATGGTGTCTTTCCTGGTCAATGCCACATATCTTGCTAGAGCTTTGTTTAGTGCAAGTATAAAATACAGTCTGCTAAAAATTTTACTTATAAGAGCAAGATGTCATGGGGCTGGGGTTTTTTTTAAGTTAGTTATATTTTTATATTGAAAATTATTCTATAGTAGGTAACAGCTTTCCAAACTGAGGCCCTTTTCTGCACAAATTCCCTGAATTCTGACAGACTATGAATCCATTTGGACTATGTTGTAGAAGGCTTTAAAATGTGCCTTGATTTGCCCCTTAAAACTCCTGATGAAGTGCATTTGATCAGTCTAATTGAAGCAAAAGGAAACCTTTTTTCTTTATTGCTTTTTAAAAGACTTAGCCTAACACCACTGTCTCTAGAAATAAAACAATACAGGAGATTAGGATATCTTTGGTTTTCTGCATAGTCATATCATACTAGACAAAGCCAAAATTAACTCCTTGTAGCCAGAGTCTACAACCTTGTCCTCATTTTGGCCAGGACAGGGTTAATTTTTTACAGTAGCTGGGAAGGGTTTCAGCATTTTCCCTCTCACACTGCTGGCAATGGTGGCAAGTATACCAGACACAGAGGTGAAAGCTGATTTAACAGGAATCCCTGCACAATATCCAGTTGTTCGTTCCTGTCCATGAGAAACAGAGAAAACAATCTTTAATTGAGCCTTCTAGCATGACCCGTAGGAGATGAAGCCATGCTCTCCTGAAGGAAAAGTCATGACTCTATCCTGCAGCTGACAGCAGTCATCAAGGAGATTTTTCACCGAGGTGCACTTTCTTTTCTTTTCTTTTCTTCTCCTTGAGCCTCTTTTTTTATCCGTGTTTTTCACCATAGAATTTGACAAGATATGTCTTTCATCTTAATTTAATCTTAGGCCATTTTTTCTGCATTTTAAAAGATGCTCAGGAAAAAAGAGTTCTGTATCACAATGGAAAAAGCTAAAAAGAAAGGTTATTGAGGTGTGCACCTGCTAATGAAGTGGTCATTTTTTTAATTGCTAAATATACAAATACCAAATAGACAATGTCTCTTTATACATCTTAATTAAGATAATTATTCCTTGGATCCCAGATGTTTAAAAACAAAAAAGGCTCAAAGCAAATTTCTGGGTTTGGAAACATGAATAACATTTAAATTTTGTTTAAATCTGTGATTTAGTCATATTTACATAAGTAATTCCATTTTAGAAACCCAGCTGTTAGTCTTTGACCTTTTTAAAGTTACTGTTATTTTATGTAAGAGGGTACAACTTCCCAAAGTGAGGCCCTTCTCTGCAGAAACTCCCTAGATTCTGACTGACTGTGAATCCGTTGAAATGGTTTCTTCTTGTGAACATAAATCACATGCAAAGCCAAAATATTATTGTCTACAAAATTACAGGGATATTTTAAAATTTCAATATGCCCTTAAACTATGCTAGATTTCAGACTATGGATGTAGAAGGCCTCACTTCACACACATTTTCAGGAACTGGAAACAGAACTTAGCAAGCAAACTTGGCAACTGAACTTTGCAAACTATTTGCCTGCAGCCTAGAAGTCATCTTTTGCTTTCATTTTGAGTTTTACCTTTTGAAATAAAATGGAATATTCTTCTTTCAAGTGAGAATTAATAAGGGTATATAAAACATCTATCTGTGAGTTCCTTCTGCATGCCTCTAACATTTCATGGATACATAAATAAGAATGAAGAAAGCACATTTTGCAAGCTTGTTCCATGATGAGATTGTATGTCAAATGAGAAGACATTTAGTGCTTTGATGTTGAATGTAGTTTTGTCTGGATTTTATGAATCATGGTTTGGTTTTTGAATGACAGTTAAAAGGGCTGTGAAGGGAGAAGGGAAATAGCAGACAGAGAGTAATTTTCTCATGATTAGATTTTCAAACACCAGCATAAAAGCCCATAGTGATCCATGAAGAGTTATTGTTGTGGGAAACTATTTACCCTGGAAGTTTTGCAGTTTTAGGCATTCAGCAAGAAACAAGCTAAGAAAAAACCTTTAAAGCATGAATAAAATTGGTAGGGAAAAAAATGTTTATCAGCAATCTACTTTGTCCTAAGATTTGAAGGAAAAGGAGCTATTGTTCAAACAATGCCCAGAAATTTTGTTGGAATTTCAGTTCTGCTCACTTTGATAAACATTTCCTAGTCCTCAGTGTGGCAATAGCTCAGTTTCTCAGGTGAGGTAATCAGGCTCAGTTTCACTAACATACAGTGCTAGAACTTTAATGAAAAGGAGATGACAGAATATATTCTGACAGATTTCAGTGTGCTTATCAGGAGGAAACAAAAGCATATCTACATTGCTAACAGGCAACTGGTGTGTGGTACTGGTGTTGCCAAGGAGTTCCTGCTGGCATCATGCTTTCTGTAAGCAAGTTTATTTTTTAAAGATGTATCAGAGAAGAAAAAACTGATCCCTGAAGGGAATTAGGACTTTGCCTTCTGTCTCACCAGGGCTGCTTGGGAGGATGCCAGACTGTCCTCTTCCATGACAAAGAGAGAAAAGTCCATTACAGCCTAAAAAACTACCTAAAACAATCAAGATTACACTTTTCTTAGATGTGTTTGTCTTACTCAAGAAGATGAACACAGTGCAAATATGTTTTCTTCATAAATAGTGTCTTTCAAGTACCCAGTCCAATTTAAACTTTGATTGTTTCTTTTTGCTTCTGCTGCTTGTAACTCAAAAGATAAATACAGTCAGGCAGTACCCAAACAAGTGTCAAGCCCATATTGAAGAGTGTGTTGAGTGTTACTCTCAGAACATCATTAAAAACTCCCTTCTCTATAAATTGCCTCAGTTTATTTTCGAAGAAAATAATAGCTGTAATAAAGGAAGTGGTATGGAAACCAATGTTAGCAGAGCCATACTTTCATTATTATCTGATATATAGATGCTCTCACAATAACAACAGTTCACCTCTGTGTTTAGCCCCATCCATTTTATATTAATAGAGTTTGCACAGATGTTATTTGCACATAGGAACCTGAGCAAGTTTTACTTCCCTTTCTAGCCATGCCCAAACACCTAAACATAATGTATTTGGAAAGACAGTGATTATTTAGATTCGTGGCTGTACTACAAAAATGCATGAATCTCAAAGTCTCACAAAATCCCCATCTGCTGAGAACTTGCAGCAAATACACAGCAAGGGATTTTCAGGCATTTATAAAAAAGACATTTAGAAGGTCCATGTTACATTGCAAGGAACAGTTGCATGCACTAAACATCATTAGCCTACATGAAGAATGGAAAGCACCATGAAAAGTAACAGAACTCATAAATGTACATATAGGAGAGTTCAGTTAATCTTTAGTTGGGCAGAAGCAAGTGCATATTAGAGAAATTATGTTAAAAACAACAAAATTAACACCAAAGTCATGTCTCAAACAACTTCCATTTGCAAGCTGGGTTTTTTTGTTATTTTCTGATATTTCTTGCTAAATAGTAATTTATGTCCCACACATAAATTGCACATTTCTCTCTCTGGACTGCATACACTTAAAACTGTTCTCTGTTGTATTATTTCTCATATAAATGTTAAAAAACTCTGGGTTTTGTCTGGTTTCTGTGCCAATTTCCAGGGGTCAGTTAAGCCAACACAAGCTCTGCTACACTTTAGTCATAAGGAGGTGTAGTAGAAGCATGATCTATCTTGCTGGTTAGCACCATCCTTCCCACATTTCTCCTCACAAGGAATTCGCCTTTGCTCCCATCTGTGGGCTAACCTGGAAATTCAATGCAAGACCTTTAAAAGAGGAGGAAATAAAATGCTTCCTTTGGCAGATTACGATTGTGCCTTGCATAGTTCTGATGTGGGTAACAGACAATACAAATTTCATGCTAGTACAGGCAATTTATGGCCTTGCAGTGAATCACAGTGAACACTCAGAGAGAAGGAATCTGAAGAAGACTCTTTCCAACAATTTCTTAGCAGAAGCCCATGTGTAGTATCACAGCCAGCTCTCATAGGCTCAGTTTAAAGCAGAAATATATCTGCATTACTGGCTGGGACATGTTTGTCACTTGCCAGGTGTAATGATGGAAGTGCAGTCTTCCTGGTTCTTCCATTTCAGTGCCTTTAAAAAAAGCTTACACTCACCAAATAAATAAATAAATAAATTGGAATCCCCAAAGAGGTCTTGTACAGATTGAGAGACAGATGCATTAATGGTTTGGTAAGAAGTAGATGAAACTAATGTATACCTGATTGCTAACAGCACACTGGGAAATTGAAATGAGTGATCTGCACAGAGGTGAGAGGCTGATGATACAAACAGCAAAATTGCAGGGAGATTAAGCAGTTTGTGTATCAGTGAGCACTGAATATCTGAAAGGCTGCACAGAGATTAGGACCACACAGTGAAGTGGCATAAGAGAGGCAGCAACAAGGCCAGCAAAAGCACCTCAGGGATAAACTCTGGCCCTGTCTCCAGTTGCACATAGTAAAAGGATGCTGATTTCCCCTCCAGTACAAGGATGGTGTCTCTGTGAGGACCAGTAAATGTGTTTATGAGGAGTAGTTAGAGTTTGCTCATTGGATCAGTTACAAACGGGATTCTGTCTCTTACTGGCACTGGCATTTATGTGAGCCACACAAATTAATCAGCTTAATTGCTAGGGATGCCAATTAACTTTTGGACCAAACCCCAATGAAGTCAAAACCATATCCACTGAAGTAAAAGCCAAAAATGCCATTGATTTCAGCAGTGACAGGTGTCTCTCCTAGCAGGCATCTCTGTGCTGCAGTGGGATCATGCTGAACTGCCTGCACCAAGGAAAATGTCTCCTTATGTCCTCCACTCCCTTTGCATGGAAGTGAATGATGTGGTAGAACATCTATCACTTGATTAATAAAGGAGGTTATACAGTACAGACTCCAAAAACTAAAGCCAGATAACAAAAGTTGTTACATGGATGAGTGAAAAGACTGCAGATCTCAGCAGGACCCATATCCTGTGTTCAACAGAAATTGTGGCCAAACAATTGACAACAAACATTCACTCTCATGGAGATTGTGGAGTCATGGGCTGGAGAACACTGAGGAAGCACTTGAATTCTTTCAAGCTTGTCAAATGTTTGGAGGAGTGTAACATAGAGGGATTTTTCTTTCTTTTTTCTTTTTAGTTGGATTTTTTTGGGGGCTTCAAGTAATGGCTTTTGAATGTAAGGGGCCATAAGCAAGAGAAGAATCACATAGATGTTTCATAAAATGACAATCCAAAACACACCGAGGCAGCCCACAAAGGTAAAAGTCAATTCAAATTCAAATTAAATTCCGATAAGGCCAAGCAACTGTGCAGTTGTTTAGTATCCATCATGTGGCCATTTCTTTTGTCATCTGACTCTTTTTCCTTGATCTCAGCCCTTCTAATCTGGGTCAGTTTAACCACTAAAATGTTTCACATCCCTGGTTCTTCTCAAAAAAATATTTGAGGTAACAATGCAGAGGATGCAGTTAACTCAGTTGTAACACATTAAACACCATGTCTGAGTACCTGTGCTGGTTGCACAGTAATTCAGAGGTCTTCTCTGTGTTGGCAGAGTGCAAACTTTCCATTGATAGAGCTTTAGGCAGCTGATGCAGATACTTTATCTTCTGAGCACTGACAGATTTGAAGATCTGATGGGTTCCAGTGCACCACTTAAAATCCCCTGCAGCATCCCGCTTCTGTCAGAGGCTTGCAGGCCCTGCCAGCAGCCAGATTTCCTCAGCTCTCCTTCCACCAACCACAAGAGTTCCCTGCTGGAACCTACCACACTTCCAAGCAATAACAGAAGAACAACAGGATATCATTTCATCAGCTACTGAACAGATTTCAGGATGATCCTTTGCACATTCTGGACTCTCAAGTTAAATGTAAGAAAACATTAACTACACAAAACACCTGGTGGAGATTACAGCCTTCTCAATGAGCTTTTGAGCTTTTAGGATGTAACCATAGCTATTCCATTTTACATTACAGGTGTATAAAAACTGTTGTCCTTTAAAAATGTATTTTTATTGAGGCTAAGAAGTTCCTCATCTTGCATCTTCCTCATTGTGGGATAAGAATTAAAAGGGATCACACATGGTTGCAAGGGATTTTCTGCTACATATTGTATATTGCTGTCATGCTGAATATTGTGGCTATGTATCACAGTCAAATCAATGGTGTACAACAAAGTTTTGTTTCAGGATGATGCTACTTGGATCTGTAGAAAGCAGTGATGTATTTTAGTGAGAGATCCTAGGTTGGTACGTTTAACACTTACACATCAGAGTAGCTAAGCAAAATTGATGCCTTTTCTTGGTCTTAAAATCAAGAGGCATACACGGTTAGAAGGGGAAAAGGGATTTTACCTTGGTATTTATTCTTAAGGATCCTTAGGTGTACACGTCCAGGTCATATGCATCGAGATGTACCCCACCAAGTCTTTCCCTGTGTCTCTGTGTCTCTCCTCTCCTGTGTGTGTGTGTGTGTGTGTGTGTCTCTCCCCAACATTGGGTATAACATTATAGGTTTTACTAATTAGCATATCTATCAAAGATTCCCCAATGAGAGGCTCAAGTGAGCCCCCCCCTCCCCAAGGAACCTTCCCCTGGATGGTTCTATCTTGGTTTACAGAATATGTTCTGGAGAGGACCTTGGGGTCTGGGGCACACTGATCCCTAGCTACGAAGCTTCTAAAATGTTTAGTCTCTTAGCTTGACAAACAAGTCCAAGAATGTAGGCAAAAAGCACTAAGAATACAGAAGCTGTAAAAAGGTATAACAGGGGTATAAAAGAAAAGGCAAAAATCTTCATGGCATCAAAATAAGCAGGACCGTATTTTGCTAGCTCACTTCAAGTGTGAGAGTTAAAAAGATGTCCTGGATGTGAAGGCTGGACTCAGAGTAGTGAATCAGACTAGCGCATTACAGGACTTTTTCTTGTTTTGTAAAAGCCATCACCCCTGTCACTACTGGGGCATTATTAGCAGAATTCTCATTAACAGCCGGATTGACGTAAAATCCATTATTTAATTTAGACTACAGTAGTATGACCTACTCACACATGCAGAGATCTGCATGATCACTTCATTGATCTCTCTACGTATTTGTTTCTCATTCAGCTTTGCCTGAAATCTGTTAAACCTGCATTGATTGCAATGGCAGCTGATGCTGCAGAGTTTTATAAAAGACAAGGAGATAGATAAAAAGCCAAAACAGCTGAACCCCATAATTTCATACACCCATGTAGCCTTCCCAGACTTCATTGCAGAAGCTTCTAGACTTACATGCATTCTCACACAGGCTTGCAATAGCAGTGACCCTGAAAATCATGCCATTATCTCTTACCCGTGGAATTTTAACCACCTAAAGCACAGAAGTGAACTGTTGTTCAGTACCCACTGCTTCACATTTAGAAAGAAATTAGTGTGCCATGACAATCCCCCACTGGAATGTGATTTTTGTAAATATTTTTAAATTTTAGGGAAACACATGAGAAACATTAAAGGGACTAAATCACAAAGGAAAGTAAAATTAATGCACACTTAGCATTAGTAACTACCAAACCAAAATGGCCACTTGTACATCTCTAGAACCAAACAATACCTTCCACAGGGTAATGTCATCCAGAGCAGGCATTAAAGAAATGAAGAAGGAGCCAGCTGGGTGTGCAGTGAAAGCTGAGAAAGATCCCTCAAACACCTCAGCAGATAAAGAGCTCCAGGTAAAGAGATTCTTCCTTTGTTTAATGAAAGGAAGTGGGAACAATGTTTAGTTCTAGTGGAATAATGTTTTGTTTTTGTATTCTATTTTACAGAATTAAAAAGAAAAAAAAAAGCCATGGCCTGCTTTAGCTGTCAGTTAGTCACAGACTTTAGCTACCCTAGATTTATCCCCTCGTATCCTGGTTTCCATTCATCTACTCCTCTGTAACACCAGCAGAGGTATTATGCCATGCCTTCAGCAAAGTGACACGCCTGCTTTGTCATCAGGCTGTGCTAGATGTGTGCAGTATCGAATGGAGGCTTGTTCAAGCTGTACACTCTTTTTTGTGAAAAAATACTTGCCTAAGTATTTCCTGGTTAGGTCTACTTTCCACAGACAAGTTTCAAACACCACTAGGTGAGGAGCCAGGATCATCACTCTGAACTTCTTTCATGCACATTAGCATATCAGTGTGCAGACACTGAGCACTGCCATCTGGAAGGATTAGACTCTTCTCAAAGCAGACTTCCTTTTAACGTATTTATACAAGATATGCACAACAAGTGGGAATGCAAATCATTGCTTTTAGCTTGCTTTATTTCAGTCTTATCAAGTGCCGAAGAGTTGTCAGTCTCATAACTGAAATATTTTTAGTGTTAGTTACACAAAACATATTTTGTGTTTTGGCTCTCCAGGACTGCATGAAGTATCATCAACTTGATGGGGTATTATTCAGCCAGAATGCAATTATAATGTTTGCTCTTAACTTGCATGCCCACATTTTTTTCAGGGAAGAGACAAATAAAATGAGTATCCATCAAGACATGGGGAGAGAAAATTAATTTTATTGGAATTTTGCCAAAAGTCTCACCACAGATATGAATTTTATGAAAAAAACCACATATTATTTTGGAATTTATATTGTAATGATCAAAGAATTTCACTAAATAATATGGAAACATTTTAGGTTTTATGATGCAATACCTATAAGTACCTAAAATGCTTTTTAACAGATTAATAATAATCATACACTTGTCACAAAAGTTTGAGTGACATTTCTTCCATCAAAATAGGCTTGGTCAAATGAGTTATTGCTTTAACAGCACACAAATCTCAGAAGATTTTACCAGCTCTTGCTTCACTGTCAGCCTTGCTCAGCACCAATACTCTACCCTGGCTAAGTACCCATAAACTGGACCTTTGTAAGAGGATGATTCAACATGCAAGGATTGTGACAGTTTTCTACACATGCCATCTCTAGTGGAGCTTCAAAACTTTTTCACACCTGTTACTTTAAATCAGAAGGTCACACTTTTCCCTCCATTTGTTGGGGTATGAGATTATGATAAAAAATAATTTTGACAGAGGTTGTTAGAGACATCAGATGATTTTGTACAGCCTGTGTTAGATAGCATTTGACAGCTTTTAACCCAAGCAGTTCATCTGCTGGTGATAATCAGATATTCATGGACAGGGTTCTCTTCAGAAAACACACTGTAATTCCAATCTCTGTTTCAGGTTGCAACAAATATGAGCTGTTGTACATGCCCAGGGGTTTCCTGACTTCTGTTGTCTATTTCGTGCCAAAAAGGTGTTAGAGATGCCAAAAGGGTGTTAGAGATGCACATCTCCAAACTCAATTTTTACCTGAGAGCTTTAGTAGTTTAGTTGTAGTTTTTTGCTTTGTAATGTTGGTTTTGGTTTTGTTTTGTTAAATTAGCAGAGTGGATAACTTCATTCTGTTTTGTTGGATCAGTGTAATCCTCTAACAGCTCTACCACCTGAGCGTTGAAGAGTGCAATTTGGTCTCTCTTTCTCTCCCCTCCCCTCTATCTAACCCATTCACAGATACACACACACACTTTATTTTATTAAAGCTTCTAAGTACTTGCATTGACAGTTTTGGCAGAAGTGCACTGCTGGCAATCAGTCTGATAAGCAATGACTTGTGATTGCGGTAACAACAGTGACGTGAAGGTAGTGACAGCTCTGGAGTCTAAAGTGTTGATTGAAAATATGCATTTAAAAGATGCAAATTTCCTAAACAAGTGACAGTTGCTGCATTGGAAGTAATTGATACAGCACTGCTCACCATTAGAGCTGGTTAAACAGCAGGATTGCCAGTTCATTGGGAAATTATTTTTTTCTAAGCTCCCCAGCAAATGACCCTTTCTTTCAGTTGGTGACATGGAGCATTTGCCCATTTCATTGCTAACAGCAACACTGGAGTGCATTTGAAAAATTTACTGAAGCTTATCAGGGACAGACAAGGTGGTTTGAGAGATACAGCCTCTTTTGGAGCCCGGCTGGCCGAGCCCTCCCCTGCAAATTGTGCTTCTTGTTAGTGCCCAGCAGGATGGTGGCCACAACCCCCTCTTTCCTGCTCCTCACTTAAGTTTCTTCTGCCTTATGTCTCTTCCTGACTCTCCTTACCTTTGCATTTCTCAGTCAGTGTTGCTCAAAGTAGAAATTATGCGTTATTGGAGCTACACACTCCTGCAAGCATCTGTGGACTATTTTGTGTCCCTCTCAACTATCACAGCTTAAAACTCCTTCAGGTGCTCAGTGAACTAAACTGGTGGCACTCCACAATTCTGGCCCATGTAGATAGCCAAGGTACCAAATTTCCCCGGTGTCGCCCTGTCTGACTTGTTTCTTTACTCCAGGTCATCATTTCCATCAGAGGGTCTGTCATGTGCAGGCTGTGGAGACAGACCTGCCACTTGTGTGACTCTTGTGACATCAGAGCCCTTCCTGGATTGCACCTTGTACAGGTGTCAGAGATTTTCACACTCTGCCCTCCCCAGAAATGGGATTTGTTCCTTTTTACTCAGGTGTCTGTCTTACCAATGTTTTTCCTGTATGAATGTTGAAAACAAAAGACACTGACAATCATCTCTGGCCATTGCATAACGTGTGAAATCAGTTCTGGGACTGGAGATACCTGAAAGGATACCTTTTGACCCAATGGAAGGTGCTCAAACCATCTGCTACACCCTACACATAAGCAATGCTTTCTTATATTTCAGTGTGCAATTACACTGGCGCTGCTTTTTGGAAGGGCAGCCACTCCCATTTGTCTTCTCACTTACAACCCTTGAGTTTTTGGTGACATTGTGATTTCTTAGCCCCAGCAGAGTGCAGAGCCTCTCATCCATTGGCGGTAGCTGTTGGTACTGGAACCAGCACAGGTGTAGCGGTAGAAATAGAAGTTACAAGATGCTCTTTCTTTCCATCAAAACCCACAACCTATGTGTCACTGACATCCTGTAGCTGGTTTCTCATGGCCTGGGGATGGCAGTGTCACAACCATCGTTAGTGTGTTGATGAACAAGAGATGCTCATGGAACTGCTCTGACGAGTGGCTCCTCCTTCAAATGCAATCAATCTCTTTCCCTGGTTTATTTCAGTCTCCTTCATCCTTGGCAGCATTTCTAGCACACAGGGAACATAAATGGTTGGAGATGATTTAGTGTGATAAAGAGAAATAGTTGGTGCAATTGATATAGGAAGCATTACCTGGCACTTTCTGCAGCCACGTCAGAGGAAGTAATTGCACAGGTGGAAATGTTCCCTTCTGTCCTGCACATGAGTTAAAAAAGAATGAAAAACTGAAGCTGAATGTGTGTCTGAGGTGTGTATCAATTTACCTTAGGAAAAGGAAGTAAAGATGTTTATAATATTTCACCACTGAGACCAGAGTATATCAATATACGTTCCTGATCTTCTACAGCCAGTTATTCTGTATTATACTATATTCTCATTTTTAGTAATTATTGATTTTATTAGCGATCCGGTGGTTCTCCCACTATGGTCCAGGCTGACTTCCTGGGTTAAAGCATGACAAGCTTCTTTTAGCAATGAGAGATTTTAAGCAGCACCAATCAGCATATCTATTTACATATTAGGATTTAAGTTTGCTGAATAGAATAAACTATAAAGAGTACCAGATTAAATAACATGTTATGAGAGTGTTTAAGTGTTCCACAGTTGAAATGAACATGTATAATGCACACAAAATATGACCTCTGTGTAATGTAAATCTACTAAAATAGGTTCACTTTCTTTGTGTTAGATTATTATTATCATTATGTATTCTTTATAAAGGACATTCATGTGAATGCAACTGAATCAAATAACCTTTTAATACAGCTCAGAAATATCAACTTCAGACAGATACAATTGTATAAACATCCATGTACCAATTGTATAGATCTATAGCCAGTTCCTTGGGACATGTAGCAATGCAAGCCCCTTCCTTTGTCAGTGAAATGCACTTTGAGTTTGATCACTAAATGAAGTCTCAGAGAATAAACAATGCCCAGTTGTTCCCTGTACTGAAGAGGCTTTGAATCATCTGTATTCAGATGCCAAAAGCATAGAGTTCACTTTCAGCCACAGAAGAGAGTCTCAGGATATGCTGCAGATGTTCTTAGAAAAGCTGGGTAACAGTGTGGACTGTGTCTGTGTCTTCCAGGACAAATTCTGCCCTCATTTACATGCACATGTGTGCTTGCAAAGAAAAACAGGTCAGTGTTTTCACAAGTGAATTTGAGCATCAAATTGTTTTTGAATGGATAAAGTGTTCTGTAGTGTCCCTGAAGGCTGCATATTGCATGTGAACTGCAGGAAGAAGTCACCCTATGGAAATACCTTGTCTTTTTTTTTTTTTTTTTAAACTACTTGTTTTTGTTTACTAAGTAGTTCCAGGATGTAATCACACCTTTATAGTAGTTGCCACATGAATAATTCCATCTGTGTAATCCTAACTGCCTCTTAATTTTGCTAGTCTGTTTAAATGCAATAGTACAATGATATATTCTTGTAGCCTACTCTACCAAACATAAGGTAATGCACTGAGAGCTGCAACACACTGTTGGAAATGAAGCTGTTCCCAGATGGTCTTCTTCAGCATGAATGTATAAGTAATTCCACATCTACAACTTTAGAGGCCATGCATAACCTCCTCCCTCCATGGAGACATGGAGGAGAAATGGGCTGATACAGACAAACCTTGTGGAAGCTGTGATTTGCAGTCAAGTTTTCAAGGTGTGTTGTGCGCCTTCACAACAGGCCTTGATGGAGGTTATTATTCATATACAACTATTCCTTCTACGATTTATATACACACACAGAGGTGTGTGGAATGTGCAGCTCAAAGGTCCATGGGTATGTCAAAACCCAAAGAATGTACCAGCTCAAAAGTGTGCACACCAATACCTGCTTTTATAGAAGATTTCAAAAAGAATGCATATGAATTAATATCTCATCTCCATTTCTGGTGTTACTTAGAAAGAAAATCAGAAATGAAATCCACTGGGCTGTTGAACAAATTCAATTGAAAATGCCTATACTTGCTTTGTGTGCTTAGCATTATAAACAGTGGGCAATCATGTAATGAGAGCAGTATGTTTATGAATGAGAGAACAAGTGGAAAATTTTCTTGATAAAACACCTTTCCTCTAAAAATGCATATTTGACTAAATTATGTTTTGCAAAAATATATTGCTTTTGGTGCAATCCAATAAAATTCTAAACATCTAATTTTCACTGAGTTGAAAATATACCATTTTTCCTCAGAGGGATATCAAACTTCTCAAGTCAGTTAGCAAGGATTCTTACATCCACCTGTGCAAGCCTAATGTCGCAAGAGAAGGCAGTCTTCTCACTGTTTGGGCTTCTATTCCTATTCCTCTTTCCACATGGGAGGCACACCCTGCTGCAGTAACCAGCCTCCACAAGTGTTCTGAACCACATCCCAGAGGATAGGTTTTTCTGGAAGGCTGGCTTAAGTAGGAATACTGTAGGGACTTTATGAATAAAGCTTTATGAGATAGCAGCTCAGATATCTCAATGTCATGGTTTACCTGAATCAGTGTTAAATATTTTTAATTCCCACTGTCATCTATGAGTGAAGGGTTTCAAATGACAACCTCTGAAGCACCATGAGCATCCCAACATGTCAGGAATAGCTTCCTAAAAGAAAAAGACAGGTGAAAAGAAGGGGAGGTTCCCAAATATTGCAACACTTGTTTGCGAATTAACATTAATTATTAATGTAAGTCCAGGTGATACTGAGAAAAAATTAACTTGCAGCCATTGTATTCTCTTTCCTCTTACAGTGGTGAGCTCCTTAAGGTGATGAGTAAAATTTTGCTAGGTATTGTTATAGTTTTACTGGCAGAATTTCTCACAGACATGGTCATTGTCACACTTCTACTGATGTTCTTAACTTCAAGTGTGATTTTTAAAACTTATGAGAGTGTTATTTTTATAAGACAAGCCAAGCTTTATGAATTAAAGCATAATTTGTTATATTGTGTGCCCAGGCTGCCCAAACTTTGCCAGTGTAGAATTCCAGAAGTGTTAGTGGAAACTTTCTATTCTTTTTAAGCAATTCACAATTTTTCCTAAACTGTTCACCCAGAAGTGGTTGATGCAATGTAATGAAACTCTTTCTACTGGTATAAGTAGATTTGCCTAAATGCTTTTAAGTCTATAGTCTCCATATAGGATAAATAGGAACAGGAGCAAATATAATGCACAGATATAAAATTATTTTCCTCTTATATAGTGGCAATATATTTTTTTCTTTTAGAAGCTATTGAGAATTATGCATACATCAGTCAGTCTGTGTCTAGCCTCTGTTCATCATCATTAAAGTAAATGATCTACCTTCTATATATTATTGGTAATGGAGACTGTAATACATGCATCAGTATTTAGGAAGTTTCTGCAGTGTTGACTTTGTATCCCAATGCATTTTATAAGTGGATTTATGTATAATAAATCTATGAAACAAATGCATGCAGAAACACTTTTCTGAATTTATTACTTCATTAAGTTAAGCTTCAGTAAGGTTGCTGAGGTAAAGCTAATATCTGGGCATGCTGTATTGTACAGGCTTTCTAGATTTTTCTAAGCAATAGAAATAAATCATAGAAACATTTCTTCTTGTGTTGTGAAGGCTTATGGGTAATTACCAATGTGGCCATTCCCCCAAACCCCAATGTTTTAGGATTACTCCTATATTTCATTTTCAGCACTAAAAATCTTTGTAGTAGGGATAAAAATGTTGAATCAAAAGAAAAATGTAACAGTCCATAAAAAGAAACAGATGTTTTGGGGGTTTTTTTAATCAGTCATATTTACTTACAATTTTGCATTTCTAAGTATGCCTTTTTCCTTGTTAAACATTATGGAGATGGGCCCACTCTGAAAGCTCTATAATGTGCAGGGACCTTCTCTCAGGACAGCAAATTGGGGCCAAAATATACAGACAAAGTCATAAATCCTAGTGAGAAACCTAACTTGTACTACAATCCCAAGGGAAAAAAGAAGAAAGAGACAGTCCTATGTCACTGTCCTGGACATGGACCTAAGTTCTTAATTTTTAAAAACAGAAAAAATAAATAGTGCCTTGAGGGGAAAACTTTCTCTATTTGAATTTGTTAGCTGTAAACATCATTTGCAGAAGCTGATGACCATGTTGCTGTGGCTGTCACTACACACCTGGCCTTGCAGGCAGGGTTATCAGCGTTATCAGCACAGACCCAACATTACTGCCACATATTTGCCCAGCTCAGAGCAGAGGCAAATCTCCCCAGGAAATCCACCCCTAGAGACATACATCATATGGAATATCTCCTCATGGCCAACTATAACACTGGAGTCCAACACTGAGCAGAATGGAAAGATCACCTGCTTTGACCTGTTGGCAGAGCTCTGTCTAATGGAGGCTGTTGGACTTCTTTGCCCCAAGGACATATTTCTGGCTTCTCTCCGACCTGGTGTCCACCAGGACCCCTGTGTCATTTTCTGCAAACCTACTCTCCAACCAGACTGCCACCAGCCTGCCTGGGTGCATGGGAATATTCATCCACAGCTGCAGGGCGTTTTTTTCCCTCTGTTGAAGATGAAGGTTCTGTTCCCTTGTTGAAGGTTCTGAAATTTTTTGAAGGTTCTGATCCCTTGTTGAAGGTTCTGAAACTTTTTTGAAGGTTCTGATCAGTCCATTTCTCCTCATCCCCATCCTCCTGTCCTCTCCACATGCCTCTGATGCCATGATGAATTTTTGCCTTTTCTTTTACACCCCTTTTATACCCTTTTACAACTTCTGTATTCTTAGTGGGTTTTGCCTACATTTTTGGACTTGTTTGTCAAGCTGAGAGATTTAACATTTTAGAAGCTTCGTAGTTAGAGATCAGTGTGCCCCAGACCCCAAGGTCCTCTCCAGAACACATTCTGTAAACTAAGATAGAACCACCCAAGGGAAATTTCCTTGGGGAGGGGGGCTCAGTCAGGCCTCTCATTGGGGAATCTTTGATAGATATGATAATTAGTAACACCTATAATGTTATACCTGATTAATTGTGTGTGTGCATTGTGGTGTACACTTCGGTGCATTCCACCTGGGTGTGGTGCACTTAAGGATCTTTAGAATGAATACAATGGTAAAATCCCTTTTTCCCTCCTAACTGTGTTTGATTCTTGATTTTAAGACCAGGAAAAGGCATCACGTCTGCATGGCAGTGCATCCAGCTGGTGTACTGACCATTCCTGCTGATTTTATACCATCTGCAAACCTGTTGAGAGTGTGCTCTGCCCAAGGCATTTATGACAATGTTAAATAGTACTGGCCTTAATATATTCCCTGGAGTACACCACTGCTGACTGACATCCACCTGGATTTCATGCCACTCATCCCCATCCTGTGACCCTGACAGTTTAGCTGGTTTTCAGCCCACCCCACTGACCACTTATGTAGTCTGTACTTAATCTGTACTATAAGGCCATAAGTCAAGTCTATGAGTCTATAAGGGTGCATTAAAATCTGTTTGGAACCCTCAGTTTTACAGGATAACATATTCTATGAAATTAATCTTTATTTTATGAGTTCATTAGGAAAGAAAGCAAACACATCAAATGAAGGCTGGATCCCACTTGTAAGGACTAGTCCAATGTGGATTAACTAGTTCATCTCCCTGTCAATTCATTCATCTAATTTCTAATTTGCAAATTCTCTAATTCATAACTTGTAACTCGTAACTTGCAATTCATGACTTGTGCACCTATGAGCAAAATAATTACCCAGCCAACAGTGAGAGTGCTCATCCTTCCTCCTCCATCACACTTTAGGATGAAGAAGGACCAGCAGGACACTGCAGAAATCCACGTGGTGGTGATATCTTTCTGCTTGTTTCCCATGTGCAGCATGGCCCATTAGGGTGCCACCTCAGTTAGGAGGATGATCCCACAATTTTGTTCATGTTGTTCTGTGGAGTTCACAGTCTGAATACTCAACAACTTGTTGTTGTTCTACCCCTTCTCCCCTTTTTCAGATAAAAGTATTTTTTAAGACTTTTGTAAGATTCCTGTTTATGATGTCTTACAACATGGCACGATTCAAGTTTTAAATATTGTGTGGAAACATGCTTGACAACTGCTTGAAGATTTTAGCTCACTATTAGATGTTATCTGCATTTCTAATGCTAGATCTGTTTAAAGAGAAATTAATCAGCTTTTTTCCTGTTTGTATGCTTCTAAACACCCATCATAATATATAGCTGCATTTTCAAGATCAAGAAGATTACAACCATTCAAGGATACCCTATTTATCTTTCTGTCCTTGGAGACAAAGTTATCAGAAGTTATGGATGTTTGTGAATTATCAAAAGAAAAATGCCTGTAATGAAAGTTACAGAAAAGACATGTAATGAGTAAGGAAAAGTAATTTAAATTCAAAAGAATGAAATTAGATTCCATAATGAAAGACGCTGTCATATTATATGGCAATAATTTAAGTCTCATAATGACAATGTATTCTTATTGCAACAGAGTGATCTGAATTGTGAAGAAATTAAAAATATTTAAAGAAAAGGGCTGCGCAAATGTGATGATTCATCATGTTTCTTTTTAGATAAAGACATAACTTAGAGCTTTGAGAAGAAACTGATGGTTCTCTGCTTATCTTTAAGTTGGGTTTTTCTGACAGTTACAAATTTGACAACTTCTGAATCCAGTTTTTTTTTTCCAAAGTCAGAAGATTCTTCCACAAACTGCTTACTAACCTGCAAGAGATTTCTGCAGTAAAAAATTTTTTTTTCTTGCTTTTTTTTTTCATATCCTACGCTATCACTTGTCTACTTTTAATGGGATATAACATTAGAAAGATGAATTACATGCAGGTTTTGCACAGCATCTGAATACAGTGTTGCATTTGGGGGCGATATATATTTTTAAGTACAGTGTTGCATCTGACTGTGTCCCACCAATGAAACTGTGCACCCACTGAAGCCCTAAAAGCTGAAGCTGAAAACAGGAAATCAGAAACTTACTGCTCAATTTGGGCCACCCTTTCCCAGGGCAAATTCACTGCCAATACAAAATCAGTGATTTGGGTAAAAGACATTAGAATTCTGATATTCAAAATTCTCGTGTTTAAAGAGGTTTTTGTTTAAAAATTGGTCAACAATATTTTGTTAGGACACGACAAGGCCAAAGAGGTTGAGTGTATCTTATAGCATCCAAACTCTAACTGTTTGGGCTGAGAAAGTCTCTGGCCTTTTGGAGAGAATCCATTGATATATATAACTTAATTTAATACATGTAGAATTATGTATTTTTAAAAGCAACATTAACATTCTTCAGCAAGAAACTCATGGTGACAAGCCATCACCATGCCTTTGAGTCTAGGTAATTCTTATTATATTAAAAAACCTCACCTAGCACAAGCTGATGAAGCCCACACACGTGCACTTATTTGCATGAGGAGAATGTAAGACTTTTATCTGCAAAGCTGTGTGTTTAATGTCTGTTTTGCCAGCACCACTGAAACTGAAGTTCTGAAGCTAATTGGGATAGAAAAGAGGGCAGAAAAGGAGGAAGCTGAGAATTCAAAAGGCTTCACAATCCTTATGAAGCTCCAGATGACTTCCCAGTATGATTTGAAGCATGATGACTTCCCCATTGAAATGGGGAAAGGAGAACCTGATAAAAAATATAAAATCAGTCCCCCCAGGGACATTTTAATTAGCATTTATTCAGTGTCATGTGATTTGGTGAGAAAGCAGCTCCTTCAGAATATGGTTGTGTTTGCCCGTATTTCTTTCCCTCTCTATCCTCTTCTTCAAGGCAGGAGATAAAACAGTCCCAAAGTAAAAACTGAAGGAGCAAGTGGATGACAAGGATTTAATTCCATCATTATTGTAATTATGTTTCAGGTCTTCATCACATTAGCTCTTCTAAAACATTAATAATGATGACAAGAAAAATAACAATACACTGCAGCATTCCTAAGGCCATTGGGTTTGCTACAAACATTGCAGTGTGAAATGTTATGGACTCTCTGTCATAACAAGACAGAGGTGGTCTGAATTGA
Source organism: Corvus hawaiiensis (assembly GCF_020740725.1). Taxonomy (NCBI): domain Eukaryota; kingdom Metazoa; phylum Chordata; class Aves; order Passeriformes; family Corvidae; genus Corvus; species Corvus hawaiiensis. Next base: position 101,276,318 of record NC_063215.1, on the reverse strand, counting down.
AGATCGACTTCATCCCGTGGCCTTAGAAAGCAGGATTTTCATGAATAAACAGACTATTTTGATGCTAATCACCTGTCTCACTGCTCTGCAAAGGGAAACTGCAGCTTGATCCCAGATGTAGCCAGCAATGTTGAAGTTAAGTGCTGAGTTGCTGAGTTTACAGAAACAATTTTAAACATTTTTGTTTGCTTAGCAAAATAGTCAGCAAATAAATAATTTGAGCTCTAGCTCTAAATATAAGATGCAAGAGGCAGAGTCTGGGTTCTGTTGTCTGCTGTATTTTCTATTCAGTTAAGAAACTGGTAGTGAAATTTCCCTCAATAATCAATTCTTTCACTTATTGGTTTTCTATTTTAGCGAATGACTATGAAACTAAGATATTTATTTACTGGCATAATGTGGAAGAAGCATCATTATGCTGTGATAATTTGTACTAAGGTGCATATAGAACCAGAACCTGTGCCCCAATATAAAAGTCAGCTGATATAAAAAGCCAGCTTCCTGCACTAATAAAGGAAAACTTATATTAATGAAAACTTTAGGGATTTCTTTGCTAAATGGGACCTGATACTGATTTTTTTTTTTTACAGCAGTTTATTTCTTTATTGAGTACAGCAGTTTTATTTATTTACAAACTTCTTAGCTATCAATACCAATAATTTTTCTAAACATCGATTTAACAAGCCATGATTACAGACATATATATTTTGTAGGTTTTTACTGGAATATAATCAGCTGATCTAAAACAGTAGGTTAACCTGCAAAAACATATTTGGCTTCATATGTTGCTCATCAGTGCTATGTAACTAAAGATTTTGCTTTCTATCCCACAGTAAAAGGTCTTAGATTTGCCGAATATAATTTACTAAGACTAAGATGAAGCGTCTTTTAAATTTCACCACATGATCTAGGGCTGGTGATGAGAAAGAAATATGGAGGCTCCACAATTCTTGAGAATCTATAAAACACTGTGCTGGCTTTAGCATTTATCAATTTTTAACTACCACTACAAGGCTCCAAGCAATCAATTATTTCCCAGCTCAGTGAGAGACTCAGAGCTATACCAGATAAACCAGAAATCAATTTTACTGCCTTGTGGCTGGTTGCTAAATATGTTTCTCTATACCACACTTAAAAACAAACAAAGCTAGACTTTTTAATTTTTTTTTTTTTTTTATTATTACAGACATGGCTGAATTTCCTTCATACCTCACTTGACATTGCAAATTCAGAAAGGGATAAACCTTATCTTTTTTTGGGATATAGATACATCGTCCTTTTATTATTGCTTTTTTAAGAAGCAGAGGAACAAATCTATTCTTTTTCATTTTTGAGTCTGGCAATGCATCTGGGAACTATTTTTCATAGTGAAGGGTCTCTTGGCTGGTCTTGTATATCACCCTTCTGGAGTTCCCTGCCACAAGGGAAGCACTGGATTGGCATGAAGGGCGCAGTACTCTGCTAAGGAACCACGGGAGGTATGATGGAAATTCTCAGCAGGTTTATGAAAAGCATAATTTCCCCCATAGAATGAGCAAAACCTTTTGTGACATCCAAAGAAAATTTTATGGATGCTTTTAAAGGTAGACCAAACAACTCCTTATTTAGGGGGAAGTCTACAACACAGAAGGGCTCCATTCCTCTGCTGTGTTTATCAGTTCACATGTACCATGTACCTTAGCCTCAACATGCACTGTAGCTCCAGGAGATTGGTTTTGCATTAAAAAATAAATAAACAAAACAGACTATTTCTACTTTTGAAAGATTTGAAACTTATGCAACTTCTAAGGAGTGTTCCTTCTATTCTTTTCCTGTTATGTGAAATGGGAAACACTTCTGTGTGTGGCTGTACTCAAGTTCTAGAGGATTTTTTTCACTCCTGCATCACGGAAAAACATGGAATGGTGAAGGTTGGGAGGAACCTGTGGTCCAACCCCCTACAAAACCAGTTGCCCAGGACCACATCAAGACAGGTTTTGAGTATATCCAAAGATTGAGACTCCACAACCTCTCTGGGCAACCTGTGCAGATGTTCTGGCAACCTGTGCAGGTGTTCAGCCACCCTTACAGTAAAAGAGTGTCTCCAGATGAAATGTTTGTGCTTCTGCTTTTATCCATTGCCTCTGGTCCTTTCCCTAGGCACCACAAAAGAGCCTGGGTTCATCTTCTCTTCTAGTATTTATGTATGTTAGTGAGATTGCCACTGAGATTTCTATTCCACGTTTTTTTTAACTTCTCTGTGAAGATCTTATCGGACACAGCATTGAAAACCTTCCTAAATTCCAGGTAGCCAATATCCATTTCTCTCCCCACATCTTGTAGGCCAAACCTTTTATTATTCCTGGTTACACAGGAATAGATCCTCTGCATGTAAATGGTACATAGAAACTTGGAAAAGTGGAATATATTCTACTTTTGCAGTCTTCTGCAGCGTTTTGCAACTGCTTTTTGTCAATATCTAATGAAAAATGTTAAAAAAATTCACTTACTAGGTGTCAACCTGTATGACACTTCTCCTTTGCCTAAAAAATATTCCTAGTTTACCTTAAATAATATGAATAAGAAGGTTGGGGAAAAGACGGCTCGGTTTCAAAGCCTGTGAACTTCAAACTGCTTAATATACTTATTTTCCTATTGAATCCTTTTCTGTTCTGACCAGCTCAACCTGGACAATGCCTAAAGGCCGATAAAATTTTGACCAGCAGTGAAAGCACAGGTGACCGGTGGTGAGGACTGTGTACAACAGTTGGAAACATTTTCACTGGAAATGGGTCAAAAGTTCAAAGCAATAGTGCCCTGAACCCATTTCAAATATAAACTAGGCCATGCTCAACTGTTTAAGCCTGTCTTGTCAGGAGATTCATGGCCACTACAAGGTCATCTACCTCAGGAAAGGCATCAAGCACATGTTGTTTACCTGCATGTGTTCCTGCAGCACTCTGCAGTGAGAACAATTCTGCTTTTACCTTTTTACAAGCTGAGCCATTTGCCTATCAGCAATAACTCAATTGTATGTTCTTTCCACTCAGCATATACATAAACAATCCCCCTCTGGTGTGACTTGTAAAGCTGTGTTTTGAGGCTTTGCCATCATATTCCAAAATAAGTTTATTTTCCTGCATAAATTTTTACCTATGAAAACTTTATTAAATAACTGAAATGAAGAGTCAGAGTAAAGACCTATCTATTTATACTTTTCCAAATGTACACAGAAGTGGTTTAAAGTGCTTTATGTAGTCTGTACCATATTGGATTTCATTAAAATTTAAAGTAAATACTGGTGATTTACAATTTCATGTATAAAACCTTTTTTTTTCTCTGAGACAAATGTTTATACTCTTTTATCAAATTTCACACTATATGAAAAATAAAGCCTTTCAGTACATTTTAAGCTCACAGTGCCAGTGTCTGTAGCTGCACAGTAGTCAGACTGTGTTGTACTGCACTGCAGCCTGAAAGGGGCCATCAAGGACAGAAGTTTCGGTTCAAGAAAAGATGACATCTCTGACAGCATTTTGCAACCTGGTTGTTCTCATAAAGTGACTGGAGCATATGCAAAAAATATGTATATGTCAGATCAATAATTTTTATAGAACCACAGAATGGTTTGGGTTGGAAGGGGACCTTGAAGATCATCTGGTTCCAATCCCCACTGCCATGGGCAGGGACACCTCCCACTAGACCAGATTGCTGAGACCTCCATGCAACCTGGCCATGAACACCTCCAGGCATGGGGCATCCACAGCTTCTCTGGGCAACCTGTGCCAGTGCCTCACCACCCTCACAGTAAGGAATTTTTCCCTAATATCCAATCTAAACCTATTCTCTTTCAGTTTGAACCCATTCCCCCTTTTCCTGACACTACATGTTCTTGTTAAAAGTCATTCTCTATCTTGCTGTAAGTTCCCCTCAGGTACTGGAAGGCCACAGTTAGGTCACCCCGAAGCTTCTCTTTTTCAGTCTGCACAATCCCAGTTTTCTCAGCCTTTCCTAGGAGAGGTGCTCCAGCCCTTGGATCATCTTGGGGTCCTTCCTCTGGACTCACTCCAGCAGCTCCATGTCCCTCCTGTGCTGGGGGTCCCAGAGCTGGAGCACTGCAGGTGGGGTCTCAGATTTTATTTTTAATTTTTTTTTTGCCATGCCTGCACAGTACACATTTCTCTGTCAAAGAAGACTGAATATTTTAGCATTGTAATACGATAATTGCTTTTCATGCTTCTTAAGGAGAATGACCTATTCCAAACTTTGTTGATTTAAGTCACACTAACAGAACATAAACCAAGGAGTTATTCTATTAAAATTAGTTATTTCTGTATTGACATTACATACACAATGTTAGTTATTATTTATTGGATGAATATGCAGAGCTACCACCTTTAATGACATTTTATATCACATATAACCTGCATAAACCAGAATCTGGAATGTATAGTATACACACAAAAGAACAATAAATGGAGAAGGAAGAGACTGAATAACAAAAATGTTCCTGGTCATCCTACTCTTTAATCTCCTTTACTGGATTGCATATATAAATAAAATCTATCTTTTATATACATATATAGTTTAAACAGAGTGGGCCAAATTCTGCCCTTCCATCTGTGCAAACTAATTTCAGAGAACTAGTATTGTGTGAGAGTAAATGAAGGCCTAATTTCACCCAGAATGAACACACTGGATCAGATCCTAGGGAGATGGAAACTTTCTACAAGTTTTAATTCCATCCAAACAATTTTAACTAGTATATGGTATTTATCTGAAAGTTTTACTTTGCTTCTCTTTTGAGCAGTTGGCATGATATGCTTGTTGACAGAAGACTTCATTAAAAGTTATTAAATTGGGAAAAAAAGGAAGCTTTTCCATCAGGAAACTTTGAGCTTGGTAGTAAAGCATAGAAAAGGCAAGAACTTGTCAACTCAGCTTTAAATCCCCTCTGGTCTGTGTGTATCCATTACATATGCCTAATACACATGGACATTGTTTGGATTACATTGTCACCTCATATTTCTTTCCCAGATCTCTCATTGGACAAGAGGCCATGGGCAGGAACTGATGCCCAGGATATTCCACCTGAACATGAGGAAGAACTTCTTTCCTGTGCAGTGTCCGAGCACTGGGACAGATTGCCCAGAGAGGCTGTGGAGTCTCCCTCACTGGGGATATCCAAGGACCCTCTGGACACCATCCTGTGCCATGTCCTGTGGGATGACTCTGCTTGAGAAGGGAGGTTGGACCACATGACCCACTGAGCTCCCTTCCAACCTGACCCATTCTCTGATTCTGTGACTCAAATCAACTCAGGGGACAGAGTTTGTCCACCCAATGAGAAAACACCTACCTCTGGGTTTTATCTCCCTTTTTAAATATGTAATCCTATGCCTTCTTCTCTTTACATGATTAAAATCCTGTTACAGAATTATTAATTTTCTCAAGGACTTTCCACTATATTAATTGCTATTACTAGTTCATAAATACACATTTATTTCGTAACACCAGACCATTGCACTATTTTATAGAAACAGTGAAACACAAAAATACCATGTTGCTTTCAAAAATGGAATTAATCCAAAATTCATAAGCCCTGGGTTTTGGAAAAATTAAAATTTAATGTTAAAGTGTAAAATACAGTGTTTATATTTTATTGGCTTGGATAAAAAGGAGCTTATTTTCTGTCACAAGGTCTTATCACATCTGCAATTCAGGACCATGTGTCCATCTAGCGTCACATAAAATGCTAGACTGCTTTGGCATGGCAAAACCAAGTTGCCTCAAGATGGGACCATACAATGAAGTGATAATTAGTTGGAAGGACCTGTCTGATATATCCCTTAGTTGTAAGCACAAAAAAAAATGTGATTTGGTCAGGATCATATATGACCATTGTGGAAGGGGTATAGAAAGTGATCTTGGGCAAAGATCGTATTATTTAATGACCTTATGTAGATCTTGTGTATTCACTACATGGGACCTACAACAATGTAAAACATTTTTGGAAATAATACTTAGGAAATTAGCTTTGATTCAATCCCAGATAAAAAACCATCCTCTCTCATAACAGAGGTGAAGTGCAGAGGAAAAGAGAGTAACATAAATTCTATTAAGAATATTGTAAAATTTTATAATCTTCTTTTAACAGCTTTTTTTGTGTGTTTCTTTTCTGGTTTTTACAAAGCTAAATTTGCATTATATTAATTTCCCTATGGTTTATCATCCACTTGGAACCCCAGAAACCTCTTCACTCTAGAATTTTGCTTCTTTTTGGACAGAATTAACTGCAAAAATACTGATCTTTGTCATTCAGCCTTTTTCTAGGAGTATATGCAAAAATATATGGCTAGTAATGAGAGGTAAAACGCTTTAGTTGCTGTTGCCTACAATCTCCGTCCCTCTAATCAGGGAGACTAAGACTAAAAATCTCTTTTTAGGCTCCCAGATTTGAGCTGGCTAGCTTGACATTAAAGAAAAAACATTTTTTTGAGAGCAGTAGTATCCTGTAATCATTTTAGGACCCTGAAAAAACAAGACAACTATGAGGAAGGAAGATTATTTTCCAAGGTGGGCAGTAGCATTGGCCTAAAGCCTAAAAGGTAAGGATGGCATTGTAATTTGCATGTTTTATTTGGAAGCTTTGCACTGGGTTACTTTTTAATTAAGCAGTAAATTCTTTTACCTGACAAGGATGAAATTCGTTCTGTACTGCAGCAACAGTGTCTGGTCACTGGTGAGAAAAATGCATAAAACACAGATTTTTCTGGTGGGGGCAGACTCAGCCTTACCTGTGCATGCAGGAGAGGAGAATGCAGAAAGGGTAAAGGAGATGAACTTTTGGTAGTTTTCCCTGAAAAAGGAACAAAGACAAGGTCAAAATATCAACTTGAAGAACTGACAGCTCCTATAAGAGAGTAAAAAAGGATATATTACCCAATTTCACATGGTATTCGTCAGATTAAGTCGCTGTCACACTTCAGCATCAAAAGATGGGGATTTCAGGCAGCTCGACGCTGTGTCCAGGAGGTATCAGGAATTTGAAAAACTTCCACTCACTGTCCTTGATGGATAACTGGTTGAATCACCTAGGCTAATTGGGGAATTATTCCCCAATTCCACCTGTTGGGGAATATCCTTCCAGCAGAAATTGCAGAGACCAACCTAAGATACTAAGAGGTATAAGATATTAAGAGGCCTAAAATAAGAGGCAGACAGAAGCAGAGAGAAAGAGGACCTAACAGATTACTTAGAGTTAATTTGCAACAAAGTCCTCTGAGTTCAAGGCAATGAAAACTGTTTTGATTTTTATTAAATGTGTATGTATATATATATATATATATAGTTCTTTTGCTAGGAGTGATCTAAAAACCTCTTATTTCTTGAAAAGAAGAATGCACATGTAGTTATGTGTATTAGTGCCAATTAGCCTACATCAGCTTACTACTGCTATCATGCAAGAGAACCTGAAAAGAGAGCATGTACAGTCACCCACTTACCTATTTTTAATCTTTCTGTCTGCTTTTAACTCTTCTGACATTCTACAGCTCAAAAAGGAAAAAATGCATTCAAGGAAGGACAAGAGGCCCTTCTGGTTTTTTTAGCTGCCAAATCATTTTTCCTCTGTCAGCTGTTGACGCAATGAAGCTTCCACCATTAATCCACATGTTTTCAGGTGATAGCTGCCCAGGCCCTGCAACACAGGGACTTTTCTGGCTGAGCTCTTTCTGATCATCACCACTGCATGTCCTTGATTCATGGTAGCGATATCATGGTGCTGACAGGAAATAAGAATGTGCAGGAATGTTGACAGTTGAAAATACCTTGTAGGGTTGAAAACCAATTTTATGAAACAAACTTCAAAGAAACTTCCAAATTCAGACATATCAGTTTCATTTATAATGCTTTTTGTGGGTTTGTGGAAACTAATCTCTTCACCTAACTAGATTTGTATGAGCCTTTCTGCTCCATGTGTTCAAACATACCCTCAAGTCAAGAAATATCTGTATTCTTTGATTGCTTTTAATCTCAGTTCTCCAAGAGCTGTTGAAAAGATGCTTTGCTTCAGCCTATAGCATTTATAGGAGTCAGTGGATAAACCAAATTTTTGTCACACTGATCAGTTAAATTGTCAGTGAATTAAAGAACTTACAGGGAAAAAAAGCAGGAACAGTGAGAAAAAATCCATGCTGTTTTGATAGGGAGAGCAAAACGATCCCATGGTATCAACATCCCACTAAGATAGCACTGAGAATTCCTTATCTACAGTAGTCCATCCAGTAATATTGAAGCTTACAAAACAGTTTGAAAATGGTCAGTTCTTTGAACAGAAAGCAAGTTTGAGCAGTAAGAAATTTAGCAATGAAATGGATGAAAAAAACCACAACAGTGTCATGAAAAGTACATACTCTGCATTTAAATTTCTGGGTCTCAAGCAGAATAGAAGCAGACAAAATACAGAAAATGGTGTTCCTCACCCACAAAAAGTTGGTATTGTAACAATGCTCTGATGCCTGTGCAGTGATACCATGTGGATGAGCTCCCCTGGGGTTTTCTGACATATTCCTTGAACCCAAAACTTTATAACTGTGCCAAAGATCTCCTCACTCTCATGACCAGTGGCAGAACTTGAGGAAACAACATGAAGCTGAGTCAGGGGAGGTTTAGGTTGGATATCAGGAAAAAGTTTTTCACCCAGAGGGTGGTTGGGCACTGGAACGGGCTCCCAGGGCAGTGGTCACAGCACCAGCCTGACAGAGCTCAAGAAGTGTTTGGACAACGCTCTCAGGCACAGGGTGTGACCCTTGGGGTGTTCTGTGCAAGGCCAGGAGCTGAAATCGATGATCCTGATGGGCCCCTTCCAACTCAGCACATTCTATGATAATTTAAGACTTCCTGAATTTTTATGGCTGTCCAGGTGTTTTCATATAAAATATAAAGAACAAAGCAAGACTAATTTATACCAACACTCAGTGATTGGACAAATTTCCTGAACAGTTATTCCCACCCCAGAAAATCCCAGAAAATGCACTGAAGGGGTCAGTCCTACAGTGGCAGAAAGTAACACCTCTGAACTCTTTTAATGGGGACAAGATATCTTGTCTGAAGACTGGACACCACATAAACACAGGGAAACAGGGAATGATGTTAAAAAACTGGCTGAAAATCTATGCCATGCTACAAGAAGGTGACAAGACAGCCTCATTCCATAGATTATTAGTTCCCATTTCTCTCTGCTAAAGAAAATGAGATTAATGTCACTGGCATAAGTGATGGTTTATCTGGCTGCTGCTTTAAGCCAATGATGAGTACTTTTAAAGCTAAAGATTTTCTGGAACATTGTAGTCTCATACTGGGAAGAAAAGCAAATGAGAGAAGGACTAGACTCATAAAACAAGAGAAGAGTAGAGGATAAACCCAGTGGTTAGAGAAGACATAAGAGGGGAACTTTCATCAGTTTCATTTTACTTAATATATTCAGACATCTCCAGTGAGACAGAAAATTCTTAATCAGTCAAGCAGAGTATTTTAATCCTTACCTTGCTATAAACATCAATAGATCAATCCATTCTTTAAAATGATCTAACATTAAATAGCAAAGTAGCTACACACACTGTAGACTTATCACAGCCTAAGGACATCAAACAAATGGACAGAATGGTCACATTAATTGTTTTAATCAACCCATCTTCCTTATACATGTTGCTCCTGATTTGTTTTGTCATTTATACGTTTTAACAAACAAAGGGACTAGTGTTCACTGGCTGCACAGTTCTCTTATTCTATTGGTTATATTAAATTAGGGGTGGCTTTGGTGGTCATAGATAAGCAGCTGCTTCTTTACATAGTTTGCCACAGTGGGAATTTTTTTCTGTCTGCATTACCCATGGCATGATAGCCAGAACCTCCCCAGGCCTGGAGTCAGCACCACCCTGTCATTCCATTCTGTGCCCATCTCATGGAAAAGTCCTTCTGTGGTAACGGTGTTTGGGACAGGCAACTGTGATCTCTAAGTCCTTACAGCCTCTCAAAATGTTTTTAACATAGATTTAAGACCAAGAGGCAAGGTAACACCCAGAGGCAATGAAAACCCCTCTAGAATTTTTGGCCTGTCTGCGTTTTGGTAGAGCCACATCACAGTACAGGACCCTGCAGAAATGAAGGCACTGGTCACACTCCTCTCAGTGCTGTGAGCTGTTTGTAAGGTCCCTTTCACTAATCATCTTCTTGCTCACAGCTAATACACACTTCCAAAATAAAATGAGAACTTAAAAAATATCAAGTCTAGTTCAAATTAGGAAAGCACTTTTTACCCTGTGATTTTGATTGCAGCTGTGATAGGAGTTTAATGACATAAAGGCTTAGCAGAAGGGAGGATGGCAGATTTAGGACAAATGAAAAAGATACTTGTGAATTGCATTCATCCGTCCCCTTATGAAACAGTAAAATATTGCAGTCTCAGAGCTTTCAATAGTGTCAGAAATCATCTTATTTTTTAACTTAAATATTTTACTAAAGTTTAAGGAAAACTCCCTCAACAGCCATACTCACACTATGGTTCTGCATCCATTTTGCACAAAGGGCTATATTTTGGGCCTAACTCAGTCTTTTGTGACATTTAAAGAAGAGAATTTTAGGTAAAGCTGTGAGGTTTTTTTCTCAATGTCTGTTTGCTAAGCTGAACAAAAGAAAAGTCAAGTTAAAATCAATGATGCTTCCTACTCTCCTGAAAGATAATATGCAGGCAATAAACTACTGTATAAAATGGCACTGTCAACAGAATGTGAGGCTCTAATGGTTTGCAGTCTTTGTTATACATATCGCACCCCTTTGGAGCTAACAAAGCAGAACCCTGACCCTGAATACAGCACTAAAAACCCCCCAGTCCTGTGCAGACACCATCCTTGGAGACAAACACAACAGAAAGCCAATTTGGGATTGACATTAAACCAATTCTAGACAAGGCTGCATCTGATCCACAACCCACTTTTGTATATCAGAGAGTGCTGGCAGGGGCTGGAAAGTAACAAGGCTTTTTATCGGAAATCAAAAGACAGAGAGGTGGAGACAGAAAGCAAGGAACACTGTCCTGTGCTGACGTGGGCACGCACAAACCAGGTGAGTATTTGACATTGGTCTGCAGCTGCTGCAGAGAAGCTGGTGAGAAGCAGTACAGTGCTACAGAAGGGAGTGCAGCAGTGAGAATTTGCATAAACTGAAGATCTGTCATATAGAAGGGAAAAAGAGGCCATGGCACGTGCAAAGGTATGATCCTCTCCCATACATAAGAAAAGAAGCCTATTTTTCTGTCTTTTTGTACTGAAGTCAGAAAGTAAGCTTAATGGAAAATTTTCTTCAAATAAAGGGCATACCACTAGTACTGCCTGTGGACAGAGTCATTTAGGGACTCCTTCAACTGACAACGACAACAAAGAGGCATTTACTTAGACTACAAAGTTTCCAGCTAGTAGTTGGCCTTTTTGTCCTTTTTCTGTCTCTAGGTCATAGGTGTAACAGAGATTACATTTCTGCTTTTATTTTCTGCAACAATTTATTTAGCACCTCACATCAAGAGAAAACTGGCCCAGCCTGAAACACAGAGGAGCCTGTCTGACCATAAAGGAACACTTTTTTCCCTGTGAGAATGACTGACCATTGTCCCAGATTGCTCTGGGAGGTTGTGGAGTCTCCCTCCTTGGAGATATTCAAAAGCCATCTGGACCTGGTAAACTGAGTAACCAGCTTTAAGTAACCCTGCTTGAGCACAGGGGCTGGACCATCTCCAGAGTGGGTGCAGGGTACTGCCAAGTCAGGGTCTTATTTATAAATGAAATATATCCCACAAAGATGGTACTGGGCCATGAACAGCCTGCACTTGTGTATGTTTGAGTTGAAAATGAGCAGTCTGATGGAAATTTCAAATATAAAGGTACTTAGACTATATAAGGTTCTGTGGAATGAAAGAGAAAAAATGTGCAAGATAAAGAGTTACAAGTCATCCTGATGCAAAATCTTGAGATGAAAGTGTCACTTCTTATATCTTACAAAAAATAAGAAATGCTCAATAAAAGCCTGACAGAACTGTTTAGCAAGTAAATTAGTGTGTCTGCCTCTCTTTCTTCACAACCACATTTCAAACCATTATGTGAATATCTGAAAATACCACAATGAAATCCCCATTATTTATTGTCAAATGTACAGTGAACAGTGAAAGAAAAATGTCCTCCTTTTCAAAATGAAATAATCTCTTAGCATGCACCTCTCCCACTGAGATTACTTATGGAAGTTTTTAAAGACAGTAGGGTCAATTCCAAAGTATTTGTCACACATAATTATGGCTTCTCTCCGAAACTGCAACAAAGAAAAGCTGATTATTATTTCAACATCAATCATCCTGACAATTACAAATATTTTCTCCATAGGGGAAGTGGATGCAGCATGTCATATTTATACATAGCTACATGCTATTGGAAATATAAGCTGTTAGCATTCTCTCTAGGTTTCTTGTTTACTCCTCCTGTATGAAAATTTTACTAATTAAAAAAGAGAAGAATCCCTAAAGTAACGCACATTCAACACAAGTTAAGTCTGGGAATGTGGCTGCTAATTTCTCAACTGTGAAATCACTGGAGGAATATTTCAGTGACTTCAGTAAAAATTGCATTCTTGGAAAATTCAGAAATACTGCAGTGTCTTACAGCATGCTCTAAGGTATGACAACGGAAAAATTAAGTCCCTCAAAGAACCTTAGCTCTACCTGGGATAAGCAACACTAAAATTTCCAGCTGAGAAAAAAAATTGTCCCTACCATTTGTCCTGGTTACAGCTAGGACAGAGTTAATTTCTTCTCAGTAGGTGTCACAGTGCTGTGGTTTGGATTCAGAATGTGAACGGTGTTGATAACACACTGATGTTTTGGGTTTTGCTAAGTTGTGTTTCTCCTAAGGACTTTTTTCTTGTCTCATGCTCTGCCAGTGAGAAGGTACCCAAAAAAACCCTGGGAGGGAGCACAGCCAGGACAGGTGACCCAAACTGGCCAAAGGGCCAATCCACACCATAAAATGTGATGTCCAGTATATAAACTGAGGGGAGTTACCTGGAAGGGGGGACAATTTGGGTTTGGGAAGGCAAGTGTGGAATTGGTCAGCAATTTCATTGTGCATCTCTTGTTTTCCCTTTTCGTTATAATCATTATTATTATAATTTACCATTATTGTTGTATATTACTTTATTTTCAAATATTAAAATGTTCTTGTCCCGTCTCACGAGCTTTACTTTGATTCTTCACCCCATTCTATCATGGGGGGAGGGGTAGTAAGAGTGGAACACACAGGACCATTGAGTGAGCTTCTGTGTGGTTCTTAATATCCAGCAGAGTTTAAACCACAACACCATTGTAACCTGAAATTATAAACAAAATGTATATTGCTATAAAATGTACTACATCCATATTGCATAAAGTCAAAGTAAATTTGCTAGGTGCTTCAAAAATGCATTCCCATCTGTTTAAAACTTATTTCCCTACTTTTTTGGAGTGTTTGGCTTGGGACTAAGGAAAGGGACCCATAATTTATAGACCTTATCATAATGGCACTGCACTAGAAAAAAGTGTCAGTTGTACTTCGTGTTTGCCTGTATTAAAGTACTCGCCCTACCTGAGTTATCCTTTTAATCTATTCTGTGAAAATTTCATTTTCCAACTTCTGAAAGTTCTGATAGCTGAACTTTGATTTGCCCAAATTCGCATTATTTATGAAGCAAAACCCAGTGTACAAACCTCTGTATGGATGCAATATTAGATTGCCCTTCTCAGCCTCTTTAGCAACCTTACACACACAGCTTAACCAAATCTAGTACAGAGCTGAATTTTAAGCATATTTTATCTTTTGAGAAGGCAATAAAAGTAAAACTTTTTAACTTTTCACTTTTCTATCACAGTCATGCATGGGCTGTAACTCCAACTCTTCTAGAATTGCTGCAGTCTGGTTTTGTGCTGTGGCTCCCTCACCATGGATCTCCTAGACTGGTACAGACAAATCAAACCAGGTCATTTGGCAATACTTCTGATCTTCCAGAATATCTGTATATTCTTTAGAACTATGAAATACAGTGGATTACAGTTAGAGTTTTGCTGTTTATAAATGGAGGAACTAAAAAAAAGTTAATATTCTCCATCCAGCTAAAACTGTTGTATAATACTTTAATATAACAAGGTAACAATTTCTTTTTTAAATGTACCAAGCAGGCAAAAAGGAAGTAACGCAGCATTTGTGCATTTAACTGTGAATACTACACAGATTTTTATTATTTCTAATAGATGCTATACATTACTTCTAATATGTAATTTTGGATGCCTTCACATACTATGCAAAAAGCTGTATTCATGATAGAATTTCTGTCCCTTCAAAAGATTCCATTGAGGCAACTTTAATGATAAATTCTTCTTGTTAATGTAGAAATATTTCCAAAATACATGCAATGCACAAAATCTAAAAATAAGCAGGTTATTTTAAATTGTATTTGGTAGATAAATATTTTAAAAGTTTAAAAACATTTGTCTTAAACTTCTCATCCAACCCTCCTCCCTTTCCCTGGCTGCTTCCTCACACAAAAGAAAACATCTGCAATCTGACATGTGATATAAAGTGAAGACATTTAGGCAGATCAAGATGTTTATTCCCTTTTGAGACATTCACCTTATAAAAAGCTGCTGATTGTCCTAAATCTGCAGGTATCTGAACTGATATTTCTAAAGTAAAAACCAATCCAACATAAACACAACACTTTAAGATGGTGCCAGAGATCTCCTATGATGCCATAGAAACATTTTTATACCCACATCATCAGTCTCAGATGAATCATGAACTCTGCATCAGTTTTGGTCTATTTTCCTATTTTTCAGATGAAGGGAAATGTCACAGGCAAATCTGTTTAGGACTTGAACTTCAGGATTTTTATGTTGCTCAAAGATATTACAAAACTGGATAAATTTTGTTTATTTTCTTTTTTTAAATTTGTGTTTATTATAAACTTTGTTGAATTCAGAGGAATTGGGGACAAACCAAACTCAAGCTCAAACCCAGCTATACAGCAGGATTTTGTAATCTGTGAATAAGATGGAAAATATATTGTCTATGAGAATAAAATAGTCTGCTGAGAAATTTAAAATCAGACCAAACTGCCAGAAGAGCAACAATCTCTTTTAAGAATGGAAAAAAGCCCATCAGAACAGAGGAAAGGGGGTATGGGGGAAATAGGAGCAGTTCCAGGGACACACAGCGTTCTGTTATCCTAATTGTTCTGCCTATTATTCTTTAAACACTCCATCAAATGTTCTCATGGTGATCAAGCATATGCTTTGAATGCATTATGTGAAAGAATTAGAAGCATTTGCTTCCTTTTCTATTCATAGAAATATGCCAATATTCATCTTATTGTCACAGCCTTGCCAGAGCTCTCCTTTGGCTGGACACTCAACCATGCAGCTGTCTTGGACCCCAGCCCATCTGACCTCTTCCTATTAAGTTCCCCTCTGCTTTTGCAGGTAATAAGGCTGGCACTTCTTTAAGCCCTCCTTGCACCTTTTCTCTGCCCACCTTCTTTCCCATTACCACACAGAGACCCTGACCCTTGCAACTCCAGTACCTCATCTATTTCTTCTGCATCTCCAGCAGTGATTAAGGATGGTCTGGGTTACAGGTCCAGGACAGCTCTAGCATCAGGGACAGTGAGGTGTATCTCCACCCAAGCTTGTCTGAGAATTACCTTGCTAAGATCCTGCCTGAATTATTTCCCTCTTGCACTAAACAGGGATGGCAGCACCTGTTTAGAAAGACCTGGAGTGCACATCAGACCCAAAAGCACCTCCTGTCTGCACAGAAATACTCTGAGGGGGAAGAAAGTCCCGCCAGCTGAAAGGCATTGGAACAGCTACTGACACGGGTTGACAAAGCAGGAAAGAAAAACATGGACAAAATGGAATTTGCTGTTTATTGGGTATTCTATTTGCTTTTTCTGTGGGCACATATAACCTGCTAGCAGCAGGTTTTCTCACAGAAAAAAACATCAAGAAAAGGATTTAGGAGAAAATCCTAAAACCCACTTACATCTGACCCAAAATTCATTTAGGCTTTATGCTCTTTATGCTCCAACATTTGCTGTTCCAAAGTATTCTGTGGAAAGGCCATCTAGAACAAATGTTCCTTTCAATACTAATCCGATGTGGAAATATAAAATGTCCATGCATAGAAAACCCAGCCTTGAAGAGAATTTAAAAAACTTCTCTAGGCCACAACTTGTCCAGAATTCAAATATCTCAGTCACTGTTTTTTGTCAAAGGTTTGAAAATATGGGGGTTTTTGATGATAGGCGTGGGGAAAAGAAGTGTTCCTGATTTTCACAGGGGAGAAAAAGCTCTGCTTCCGTCTTCTGCATAGGAAAGAATGTTGTAGGGAAGAAAACATCAAAAGTAGATTTAAGATACTCTCCTTGCTTCTGTAATAACCAGTTGTTTGCCAGACTACAGTGCAACCACAGGAATGTTTGATGGTTCAGCTCCCATTCTTGGGCAGCTGCACAAAATTGGGAGGGAGGGACGGAAAGGAGACCCTGAGCAGAAAGCAGGCTCTGAGCAGGGTCATTCTTTCACAATGCATTAACTTTTAACAAAACTGTAACGTGTATTTCTATTTTTCACCTTTCTAGTTTATTACCTAAACCAGAGAAATTTAGAAAATAATATAAAACAACTGTAGTATTTCCCAGAATTAATTTTTTGTGTAATATATGCCTCTCAATCCTACAGTCAGTGACAGGAAAACAGTAAGCTCTGGTTTGACTAATTTTCTTAATGTCTTAATAGCTTGGAAATCCCTTCTTTAGTGCCACCTTTTCTTTTTGAGTAAAAATTTTATCAGTTCCAATTTAAAAAAAACCAACAAAACCAAAACCTGCAAGTACAACAACTTGGGATCTTAGTTAAAACTTTCAAATAAATAAAATAAGTTGTCCATAAGTCAGAAATAAGAAAACACTTTCTTCTTAGAAGAAAAAAATCAAGCAGCAAAAGCACAGTCAAAAGACAAATCTGAATCAGTACTCTGAACTTTGAGGTCCTTGCCTTTGTCATGAATTATCTACAAATGAATATTATCTTTGCTCAAAACAAAATACTGTGTTAACATGAATACTATTTAAAGTATAAAATAATGTAATTCTAGAAAATATTTATGAAGTACTTATTTTAAAATTAGTTTCTCAAAATCATGGATTTTTACTGACAAATATGATATTTATAGTTTCAAAGTTGTGGGAGGGTTTAAATAATATGGTCAAGGCTGTTTTATGATTCTATCAATCAAGGATTGTTAACAAAACTCAAAGAATTTCTTTTTAATAACATTTATTTTGTTGTTGATTTGCTTTTCCCTTTAAACTTTACACAGTAAGTTGAACAATCGATTTTAGTATTTTGGGCAACCCCTTTAGTAAAATCTATTTGACTGAGACTAGGCCTTGCAGAAATCATCAGCAATTATGGAAAAATAAACTTCTTGAATGATGAAATAAGATGTAACATTGAAGCAGGACAACAGCAAATGTCCCATTTTCTGAGACAACAGAACATGATTTAAAAATTCATCTCTTCCACACTTGATAGTGTGAAAGTACAAAAAAAAATTGACACAAAGAGGACACACAGAAAAATCTCTTCCACCACAGCATGAACACCCATATAATTCATTTATTATATATTCATTTTTTTTCCCCTCTCTCTGAATGGGAACATAAAACTCATGGCTAAAACAACCTCCCCACTTTGTGGGAGCTAAGCCAGGCACATGCATGAGAGCCTGGCTGTCGGGTTTTTTTAGGAGGCTCTGGCAGCCCTCTCCCTCTCCCAGCAATGCTTGAGGTTCTTACTGTAATACAGGGGCTTTACAACCCAGTCTAAAAAAAACACCATAAAATCAAATATTAAGAAAAAGCCTATTTGCAATGTTTATCAGTAGGGAAAACAGTCACAGAAAGAAAGATACAATTCCTGGGGATGTCCTAGAATTTCTCTGTGTTAATGCCCATTCCAGCACTGACATGGGACCTACACTGGATGATTCACAAAGGTCACAAATAGCGCTTCTGTTTGCAAAATAAATAAAAACATACAGCAAAATAGAGACATAAATACATACTTTTATTTTTCTGGAGTCATCGGTTCTTACTTTACACTGAAGATAACATCAAAATTAAATCCAAATCTCAAGCTCAGATGGACACAATGGAAGTTAAAGGCACTCAGTACCTTGCAGGACACCACTATATGATATTACAACAAAACATGAATTTTTCCTTTATCTCATATAACAATTCACATCAATGTCAGTATCACAAAGTTGCCTGTTTTAAGAAGCAAAATTGTTCCCATGGTACACAAACTGAATAAACTCTCTGCATATCCTGTTATGTCACTCTACTGAAATTTCTCTGCTTCTTTGGATCAATCCAAGGCCAGATGAAGACACACTGACTTGGTGACAAGATCTTTTTTTCTGAAAAGGCCCAGTATGAGTAATGCAATTGCAGGGCTTGTCCTCCACTGGCAAGCACTTAACCAACACTGAACAATTGATGTTCAAAGCTCATCTTAAGGGAAGAGAAATTTGAACGCAGTGGTCTGAATACTTTTGTGGGCATTAATCTGGAGCTTCTCCCTCAAGAACTATCGAAGATTGTAATTTTTTTTTTTCAGTTTAGTTTGTCCCACTGTAATAATGGAAAAGAAGGACCGGGAGATCAGGTGATTAGAGTGTTATAATGATAAAACGCCTGTAAGTAACTTATAATTTCCTCAGTTCTGACCCAAAATCACTGGCTTACAAAAAAAAAAAAAAGGGAAAAGAAACAAAAGAAACTAATGCCCTTGCAGCTGGTGGCAGTGAACTTAACAGAAGCAGCTACATCAGCTGCTTTGACCTTCTCACAGCAAGCAGTGAAAAGGGCATCCAAAAGCAGTATAAACCATCTGCTAACCCACCAGATTACTGCAGTATTAACAAAAAGGCTCACCACAGATTTTCTGATTCTTTTTTTGTTGCGGGGAGAAAATAAAGCCCATGATACTGAATTGCGACTATGTCATCTGTGGAGCAGAGTATTGTGGAAGACTGGGTGGCTACTATATCATGTGGAAAACAGTGCAAGAGTTACCCCGGCCTTAAGGCACAGATTTTGTAACTGCACAGCCCTGCAAGAATGATTCCATGTTTATCTTCAGTATGACCATGGAGTGTAGGCTGATCAGTGTCCACCTGCATACTGCAAACTACTGCTGGAGAAAATAAAGAGAGGATTAAGCCAACATTTACACATAAAACAGAAAGAGATCATTGTATATATGCCCCAGTTTATTCTGCTGGTAGATCTGTGAAATAAGTTCAGTGGAGGGCCCAAAAAATAGAGACTACCGATCACATGTTATCATCATTCAGGTTAATGATTGTAGTCACAATGAGGAGAAATATCCCATTAAGTTGGCTGGAAAGTTGTTTGGAATGCAGGAATCAGTATTTTGTAAAATAATTACAGAATATGGAGTTAGCAGAGTTGTTCTAGATATGTGCCATGTAAATAAGTTCAAAACACGCCAGCATTCATTTTCTTGTGGTGGAAGGAGGTGGAGAGGGTGACTGTAAAATACTAACTATAAATAACAGAATAGCCAAAGACATTGCAAAGACCAAAATGGGTCAATTATATCAAAGGCTATGACACAACTGACAGAAAAAACAATTTGTCCCCTCATTCTGAGCCCACCTGGCTGGCCTGTGTTAAGAGAGGAAACCTGAAAGTCACAGGAGCTTATTGGAGACTCATGACAGTAAAATTGCCATGTTTATATATAAAATATTACATATTGTGAGTGCCATATTTATATATAGACTGTGTAATGTTTTCAGGAGGCCGTTATCATTTAAAGTCCGTGCAGAGGGAGTCTATAACATTTAGCAAAGATGGCATTCATCTCCACAGGTTCTTGTGGTTGACCATGGAGCACTTTATGCCCTTTAAAATGTCTTGTAAAAGTATTTAGGTGAGAAAAGCAGGCAGCAATTACCCACTCCCATCACATCTGTGTTTCCTCTTGTTCCCAGTATCCAGATCCAGACAGACAGAAATATTTAAGAAAAACATTTAGAAAACAGATTTTCATCCCAGTAATTAGCCATCAGCACTCTCCATTTAAAGGCCTCATGCTCAAGGGGAACTCAGATCTGGTGTCTCCTCACAGCTTTAAAAGTACTCCTGGGAGTTGCATGTGGAAGGGAATACCCTGTGCTGTTTGGAGGCTATGATCTCAACAAGCTCAAAAACATGTCTAGGGCTGACTATAATTTATCTTGATTTAGCAAGTCAAGGAGGGTAATGCACTTAAAATAACTCTAAGTTGTCCTCCAATTTTCAAAGGTCAATTTTGATTCCAAAAAGTAGTGGAAATTTTAAAGAAATATTAGCAGAATAAGTTTTTCACTAGAAATTATGTTTTTTAGTGGCAAAAAAAAAGTTTGTATTGCATATGAAATACAACACTGGCATATCTCAGATTTACATGCAGATCACAGAAAAAATCTGCAATTCAAACACCGTTAAACTTCACTTCTGTGATACTATATCTTGCTTGTGGTAAAATTCACTAATATAGTACTGTTTCTACAACTCTAAACAATGAAACATCTGAAGTCAGGCACTAAAAACAATCCTTATGTTTTTATGGATATTTTAAGTGTATATTTTCATTCCTTTATGTTTTCTTTCTGACTTTTGACACATGACTTCTGACTGCATGATACACATTTTCCAAAGGTTCTTTGGCAGCCACAAGAGGAGGTTTTCAGATGTTTTAAAATAAAAATAGAAAGGGTTTCATATTTCCATGCCTCCAGAAACTCATGCTTTAATAAACACATGAAATTGTCTGATGCTCATTATGGAAAGGTAAGTTTGTTATTGATCATAAAACACCTGCAAGAAGCATCTACATAATGCTAATATCTTGCTTAGATTAAAAAATATAAGTAGATCTGGCAAAGTTTCTCTTCTTTGGTGAATATCCAGGTATTGTAAATCATATGCTGTATAGAGATTTGCAATATTTTGTGTCTGTAGGATATCTTCTCATGACAAAATACCTTTCCAGGTTAGAGTCACTGAGAGTAAAATCTGGCCTTGAAGATTGTGAGAAACAAGGTGCCATTAACCATTTGTTTAATTGTGAAAATTTGAAGAAGATCTTAAGTGAGCTTTTATTTTGAAACAGCTAAAATAACGCAATATAAGAAGAGAAAGCATGGAAGAATGAAAATGGATAAGCATTTCTATGTAAATTAAATTCATGCAAAACATACTAATTGAGTGGCTGAGGATGGCCTAGTCTACTCTACTATTGTGGTAAAGTTGGCAAAATTCATCTGCTATCCATAGTAACACATCATTTTTATAGCTTCAAAAGCATAAGTTACATTGGACCAAAACTGGACCAAGCAGCTCTAGAATAAAGTCTATTTTAATTATCTGTATCAATTGTTTGGGAAATATGTGGAGGGCAGGGTGTGTGCAGAAGTGCTCAATTTCCCCAGGTTTTAGGGCTGTCTAGATTTTAAGAACAGTGTGAAAAGAACAAAGAAAACATCCTTCTCTGTAGTTGCAAGCAAAACTTTGTTCAAAGCTATGAAAATCTTCCAGTGGTTTCCAAAAACTGGAATTCAGCTAGTGTTTGTTATTTCTTTGCCACATTTTTGCCATTTCTATTCTCTGAATAGAAAAGACCCAAAATTACAGCGGAAGCTTTAGTGTACAGGGGATGTCATTGCACCTTTCCAGTCTCATTAGCTCAGCTAACAGCTTCCACTTGTTAAGAGGCTCTGTGGGTAGCAGCAGCAGCAGCAGACAGTGATCCTAAAGCAGAGATGCCTGCAGAGACCATGGTTCAGGCTGTCTCCTGGGCTGGAGGTGACACAGCAAACCCTGGTTAGGGAATGTTCCATTTATTTTCATTTTATTCCCATTTCATTGTGATTTTGTTTCACACCTCTAAGGCTTGCTTTTTGTACCTCAAAGGAAACTGAAGGATTATCTGTCATATGCTGCTTCTACTTACATCCCTTTAACCCCCATTCAGGCAGGGTCATATAGCAGTGAGGGGAAAAAGATGCCCTTCATGTTAGCATCTCTGTGTGGCAGATTTTTCATTTGCTTCTATATTTAGTCATTCTGAGCAATAATAGAAACTGAATTTCACTTCCGGGAATACAATGGCTGAAACATTTGACATGTTTTTGCTGGAGGGTGCTCCTAGCACTTATGGGCTTTTTTTGTTCCCCCTTTCTCTCCCAGTCTGGTATCCATGTCCTGTTATACTCCATAATGAACATGAAATGTGGTTTTGATGGATATACAGTCAACGAGCCAAACCTCCAAGTTGAATAATGACCACAACAGCACATCCATAGCTGTATATACTCACGCATTGCCTTTGCTTGCAATGAACACAAAATCTGTTTCATTAAAGGGACTGGGCTTCATAAGGTCCCAGTGTGATGCAAGGTTAAGCTGTGCAGGAAAGATTTGGGGATGCAGCAGAGCCATCTACACACACTCTACCACAATGGAGGTTGCTCTTAAAGAGTTAAGGAGGCACAGAATCATAGGATGGTTTTTGTTGGAAGGACCTTGAAGAGGTCACTAAGTTCCACCCCTCTGCCATGGGCAGGGACATCTCTCACTAGACCAGGTTGCTCAAAGCCCCATCCAGCTCGGCCTTGAACACTTTCAGGGATAGGTCATCCACAACTTCTTTTGGCAACTGGTTCCAATTCCTCAACCGCATAATTAATGTCTTCCTTATTGTTCACCTAAATCTACCTTCTTTCAGTTGGAAGCCATTCCCCCTTCCTCTATCACTGCATGCCCTTGTAGAAAGTGTCTCACCAGAGTCCCAATAGAAAATTAAGAGTAAGGGAACTGATCTGTTTTTCCAGAACTGGATCAGTTAGCAACCTGAGCAACCCTCTGCTTTGATGGTGTAAGAGGAGAACATTTTTACCTTCTCCAGACAGTAAAAGTGACAGTGGCTGGGGAATACGGTT
Source organism: Corvus hawaiiensis (assembly GCF_020740725.1). Classification (NCBI taxonomy): domain Eukaryota; kingdom Metazoa; phylum Chordata; class Aves; order Passeriformes; family Corvidae; genus Corvus; species Corvus hawaiiensis. Next base: position 101,253,192 of record NC_063215.1, on the reverse strand, counting down.
CTGTAGTAACAGTTCTTGCCCTTCCTTGGACATCTAGGTCAGAGACAGAGAGCAGAAACTCTCTGCCTTCCTTGAGCTCTTCACAGAAGCCCACGCAGGAGCTGCAAAGCAGATATAATATCAGTCATTAAAAAAAAAATTTACTTCCACATACCTTCTCCACGTTCACAGCTTTAGCTGGCATGGAGAAATTTAGGCTGCTCCTCCTCATGGAGGGCTCCTTGCAGATATGGATGTTCTCCCCATGTAACAGCTGCCAGCTGGCAAGATGTCACAGTTCAGGGGACAGTTGCCACAATTTCATGTCAGTTTGCATAATGTAAAATAGCTATGCACGACACAGTAAGAAAGGAGAACACAAGTGTACCACTTAGACAAAACACTTTTCATGTGAAAACAACAGCTGCTTTTACAATACAATACTCTCTTACCAAATTCCTTCTGCAAAACTGAAGCTAGAACCAATGCTCTTGTTAGGATCTTGTCAGGATGCACTGCATAATCTGAACTTGTCAGTTTGCTGTGCCTTGCTGTCTGTGGCATTTGCCTTTTCTCATAACTGAGAGAAAGCAAATGATGCACCAGCCAGATTTCAAGGACATACCGTTCAAGAAATGGGATCTGCTCTTTTTAATGCCAATGGGACTGGAGCAAATCATGTAGACCAAGCCTGGAAGTCATAATAGGAGCCCAGACATTTCTAAATATCTCATTAGCCATCATTTTATTACTGGGACCCTCAACAAAGATACTGGGACTCCTGTAAACAAAGATGTTCTCTCTGCTAGTGTCCAGTTTGTGAGATGAGCATGAAGATAATGCTCACTTCACAGATATATTATGGAATTTAATACATTAAAGATGCAAATTGTGATGTAGGTCACTACCCAAGTTTCTTGTAGCAAGGCTGAAATAAAAGAGTCGTAATTGAGTTTGACACCTATTCACAAACCTGACAGCAATGTGGCACTGATGACTCTCACCCTTTACACTTTTTTTTGTGCTTATCTCTATGATATCTGAAAATACTGCTCAGAAATAAGGCTAAAACTTTCCTTTTTGCTCTCACTTTATACTTCCTTGATTGGTCACAGGGAATAGCTCATCTGGTTTATATATTTTGACTTGTTTTTGTGGACACATGTGTTGTATGAGAACACAATATTGAGTCAAAATCTGCTGGTTCCATGAGTTGTTTTCAGAGCGAAAAGGCACATGGCCAGTCTGATCTCCCACTGCACTGAATTTTATAGCAATATTTTTGCCTCTCTGAGGCATTTGCTACTCACTTCTGTGAGATTTGCTCTTGGCTGACAGCTTCAATTTTAAAGGTGAAAATTCCTCTCAGGCAAAATCTCCATGGAGATTTTAACTCTCAGGATAAAGACATTGAATCAGCCAGAATTTTCAAAATTTGGAGTAGTGTACAGATCAGAGCAATGTGGTATGTCTTTTTATTTTTTTTTTTCTTGTGAGAATAAGTGGATTTCTGTCCCTAAAACTACCCAGACTATTCCCAGCATGTAAATGTTCATTCCTAGGTGTAAAGAGTTCATCTAATCAGTTCTTAAGGTCAGGAAAATATGTCAGTGTGTCCTACACTGTGCTCCAAGGAATAACAGACAGACTTACATTTTGTCACCTTTTTTATTGCTTGTATTGTTGTTTGGGGGATGGGTTCCTGAAGAGCTGTTTCAGAGTTTTTCTCTGAAAGATTATAGAATCATCTAGGTTGGCAAAGACCTTTAGGATCAGTGAGTCTGTTAACCAAGCACTGCCAAGTCCATGACTAAACCGTGCCATTCCAAATGATCACTTCTCATTTGAAGAAAAAAAAATGGTTGATATTTTGCTGTAACCAACTTTCTACCACCTGGAGATATTCCATGAAAACAAAGACTGATTTATCAACAAATAAATCATGTTACTAGATAAATTATTAAAAAATGGGAAGAAAATAGGAACCTTCTTTTCTGGGAAGTTTTGCCATTACAACCACTTGTTCTGTTGTAAAGAAACAATTCCTAATCTGGATTTTTCTGAAAGGTAACTCATTCTTTCACTTTATCATGTGCTTTCATTCTGACAGGCACATGAGCAGTGTCTTTGATAATGACCACAATTCCTTACACTGCACTTCTCTTAAGGTTTACATCTGCATGGGATCATTTTCAAGATGAAAATAATGAACTAACAGGCTTAATTAGCTATTAAATTATCTATTACAGAGCTGCCAATTTTTATGTCATAAAGCTGCCACAACAGAACAGACTGAATTTGCTCTACAAATCCTAATGGTTGTAGTTATTATCTTGAACTTATGCAGTCTTGATAAGTTATTTACAGTGTTATACTGTGCCTAAAAATTCCTTTATGTGTTCCTCAAGTTTGTAAGTTAGCAAAGAATCGTCACAATCTCATCTCTGCTTTGCTAGAATTGTAAGAGTAAGTGGAGTAAAAACCTGCCTGAGCCAAAATCTCCATACTGTCATGTGCTCTGCCTCTATTTATATGGGAGATGGGCAGTGATCCTCTCCTTCAGTATGAAAAAACTCTTACATTTATTACTTTGAGGTCTTTTGAAAATCACAGGTGTTCTTGATGAATAAACTGGGGGGAAAAAAAAAAAAAAGAAAAAAAAGAAGGAACCAAAGTCATTCAAACTTTGTCTTAGAAAAAAGCAAGCGCAAACCAAAATGCTTTTTAAATTCCCATATTTACAACGTGAATATGTAAATAAATATAAAGTCTCACTAAGGGAACATTTTCCTACACTGATTTAGGAATGTCCCAAATTTTAACTACAGGGTTTATGTGCTCCGTGGCAATAAGGGGATGAGGAAATATTAGTACAGGTGGGAAGACTAGGACTGATCCTTCTAGACCCAGAACGGAAGTCCCCCAAATGTCACAAAGAGCCTTCTACAACAACTCAGTGTGACCCTTCTGGAGTCTGGTGAGCTGGAACTGTCATTCTCTGAGGATTTTCCCGTGGACTTTGTTCAGGGAGGAAAATTAGTTAAGGAAGATAAGGACATTCCAGACTGCAGAAATTGTCTGAAAGCTCAATGAAAATATAAACTGACTTGGTTTTCCAGATTCTAAAAATGAAGGGTATGAACTACTGGAATAAGATTCAAAGGGAAGAACTGATTTTTATCAGTTGATGTCTCCAGACAAAAAAACCTGGGTACTTTTCCCCAGAACAGCTTTTAATCTGATACAATTTAGTGGTAAAATAAAATATTATCTTTTATTTCAGATAGTAGACTAGATATTTGATCCATTTTTCACAGTTTTGCCATAATATAAGGATTTCTAAAGGCAGAATAACCCATGATGCCTTTTGAGATGCATCAGCTCCCCACCACTGGGGCAGCACTTAGGAGCAAGTATCACATTAGCATTGAATCACAACTTCACAATACACCCAGAAAAATTGAACTATCATTAAAACTACTTACAAGCCTGTAGACAAATGACTGACAACCAGAATTCAGCAGCTGGAGTGCCCAGATACCTTAGAAATACAGGTTAAGAATAGGAAGATGCCTTTTGGAAAGTGCTGACTGAGAGGCAGCACCTGATTTTAAAGTTCTGAGTCCTTTCTCTTTCTGGTAAACTGATGAGATTCAAGACAAGGGAATCAGAGGGTGTTTTGTTGTCATGTTTTGTTGGGGCTTTTTTCTTTCTTTTAACAGTCAAAAAATTGTTGAAATTATCATTTTCATCGTACTGTGATTTGTTTTTGTCTGACAGTGTAACAGCAGGAACTGAGGAAATCAGTGTATTACTTTTCTTTTTATGTGCTACTTTTTAAAGTGCAAGTTCCCTGGGATCTGATAGTATTAAAAAAGCAGAAAGGGAAAAGAGTCAATAGGACAAGTGACAGAGGTCTTTACTGAAGGTGACAATTTTATCTTGCACATAAAAAATGATTTGAAAGTTCTCAGTTGTGGGGAATCATCATTTGGTGGCTGCAATCCCAACAGAAAAATGCTATTAGATTCTGGGAGTAGCAAGAATATTAGTCCTCAACACTGAATAAAGCAAATTCATAGGCTGTTTTTAGGGTGGCACTGGATTTAGTTGGATGGCAAGGCTTCACCTACCAGCCTTAACTCTGACATATCATGAAGAACAACACTTCTCATCATATTACTTTACTGTGCAATTCTGTCAACATCTGCCCCTCTTCCATCCCCAGCCCCAACTTGCTTCGACTACTTAGAGAACTGCTTGGTTTGCAGACAAACACCTAGGAAAAATAAGATAATGGAGCATTGATTAGTGATAGTTCAGTGTAAAACCAGTTCATCAAGTGCAGAAACATTTCCAAGCCTGATGGATTTCTGAGCTTATGGTAGAGTAGGCAAACAGATTGTTTGCACTAAGAAAACTCAACATGAGCAGACTTGTTTTACCGTGATAGGTTTAGGCTATCCACGCTCTGAGTGCTAAATGTCTTCCTTTTTGTCCTGGATAATAGATGAGAAAAATGTTCACATTTCAGTACAGTAAAAACATTGTGTAGAGAGTACAGAGTGGGCTGGAAATGATGACTTCTTTAATTAAGCCAACACCAGTCACACAGGCACAGGGAAATCCTCCCCTTCCCTGACTGTTCTAGTGGATATGGATGCAATGGTTTCAAAATGGCTTTGTTACAGGCAAGCATTAAGACTTTGTTCCATAGGATGGTGCTCTAGATGTATGGCCAGATCTTGCTTTGAAGGCAAGTTCAAATTTTTTTTTTTTTATGGGATAAGATTAAAGTGGTTTTGATTAAGTTGCCATTTCAAAATTAAGCTTCTGAAAGACCCTTGTTTCATTCAGTACAAATTTAGATCTTACACAGTCATGGTAAATTCCTTCTAGCACTTAAATTTAGCCAGATTCCACGCTGATATTATGAAATACACCTTCCATTTTCAATGTTTTGGATCTTAAAAGCCTATTGCTGTCAAAGCTTTCTAACATCTGGGGTCTGAAAGGAAAAAAATGGGTCTTAATTAATCTGTATTCTAGCATTTCAAGTGTCTCGAGGTGTATACTATTGACTGGAAATCTAGATATAACTATGCCAGCAGTATAGATGTATAATCTTGGTGATGCTATTTTTAGAAATAACACCATATGGTTTTACATTGATTATTCATTTAAATCATGTGTCCTTCCTGTGGCCATTTTCAGTTTCTGAATGACTCAGGCTTACACTGAGCTCTGGGAACTCTAAGGTCCTGGGCATATTTTTTTGTTTGGAGTTTCCTTTTTTCCTTCTATAAACCTATGGTTCATTGGGGAATGAGTGGCATGGCAAGTTATTCAAATGTCCTAGCATTTGAGCTAAGCAGATTAGTAAATGCTTAAACTGCCATTCATGACTACTGTTCTTCATAAATAAAATATCTCAGTGTGTTGGAAAGGATTGCTACACAGGACTTCCAAGCTGTTCCCTCCCCTTGGCTTGTGAGCACTTATGTCCTGGAGGGTCAGTCCCTCAGCACTCAATCGTCTGCAGCATTTTTTGCTAAAAATCATATTTTCAGGCTTGCCTGAGAAGGAAAGAGACTGCACAGTGTTCCACAGTGAGAATGAGACTGCCACTGTGGTAGGGAACACTGACAGAAAGTGGGACAAGCTGTCTTGATTTAAGTAGGATGAATATTCATGCCAGGGGTTAGTTAGGGGCAGGTTCCATGCTGGGAATTCACACTCCACCGTTCTGCCTGATGTACACAAGAACTCTGGAGCCCACAGGCAACAGGCAAAGACAGATTTCAACCCCAGGTACATTGGTCTGGAGATGGGGAACGTTTCTCTTATGAACACAACCCCTGTATCTGGAGGGTTGGCTCTCAAAGAGCTGCAGCCACAGGTGGCAGACAGTCTGGGGGCAGTCAAAGGGATGAAAGAGCCTGCAGTGATAATCACAATGTGAAAACCGAAACGAAGGAGAAAACCAAAAAGTTCAAGGGATGAAAGAAGTCCCAGCTGTGTACAGAACAGTAACTGCTGAAATTTCTATTTGAAGACAGTATTGTTCACATGGATGTCTAACAGTTCAGGCCAACATAACACTTGCAACATTACCCCAAAGCCCACAGAGAGAATTATTATTTTTCTTTGTCTTGAAATGTTCACGGGTATTTATGTAGCAAGAACTACTATCATCACAAAAAATACCTCCCACGTGTCATAATCCAAGACTTTTTGAAGACTCCTGATGGTAGGAGCCTGTCATTCACACCCACATATTTGTGTATAGTGAAAGAACACACATTATCATCTTTGGAGAACTGAAATGTTCAGTTGTTTACCCCATACAATGTAATTCCTCATTAAATATAAGGAATACAAAATTTGCAATTACCCCATCATTGAAGTAATGATGTGTGATTTTGCTTATAGTTGGGATATCTATAAAAAGGGTAAGGCCCAGATTTAACTTCTGTGTGGTACCATGGATCATTTATACAATACTTAAGACTCAATATGATTAAACATTATTTAAGTCAAAGACTTGGCCTCTAAAATTTAACTAAAAAAATAATTTAAGACAGCTAAATTAAATTTGAAAGAATCCTTTTGGTTAACTAGCTACCTTGTATATTTTATTAAATTCTGTGTTATCCTAAAAACACTTATCTATAAGTTGCATTTTTGCACACCCCATGTGAAAATTATTGCACCTATATTAAAGTAAAGATTTATATATGTGCTCAAATTAAATGTAGACACTCTGCTGATTTCTGAGCAGGGCACTTAGATGCCAAATGAAATCCAAACAGAGCCTTATAATCCCATGTTAGGAGACTGCCTGGAACTTTGCTCTTAACAAAGAGCAGACAGATGCCCTTTTCTCCAGGGATCTCTATCTGACTGCCAGGATCACACAGAAACATGGACAAGAAGGAGGAAAAGTAGGCTCCAAATAAAGCCTAACCACCTCTACTTTCCATTCACTTGATATTTCTTAAATCTCAGATGATGTAGGCCATAGATTTCAGGACATTTTTCCCCACTCCTAATTTTTTTTAAAAATGCCTAACTGGATGGAAACCCTTCATAGTGTTGATTGTAGTTTAGCTTTATCAGTGAACCCATTTCTGGAGTCGTATAATAAACTGAAGAGAGAGAGAGAGAGAGAGAGAGCTTTTCTTCCATGTAATCTGCAAACATGGTAACTGCATGATATTTTTGTAGCATGAATTTTAGATACTGGCAATACTAAGCCTGAGCTGACATCTTCATAAAACTGTCACTCCTTGTAAAACCACTATGTTTTTATGCATATAAAGATTATATAACCACACACCAAGACTTTTCTTGCTACTTTCTGAGTGTTCAGCATCTGTGACCAGAATTTTGTCTTGAATTTCATCTCTCTTGTAGGAGGAGCAGCTTCAAGCAACCCTGAGGACCCTTGAGCTGGCACTCTGCAGTGAGGCTCTCCACAGCACAAAGGCAGCACATGGCAGCAGCCTCTCCACCAGCCACCCAAGCTCTTGAGTGTGTGTAAAGGAGGAGCAGTGTCGTGACTGGTTACAAATCACTAGGACCTCAAATAATCCGAGTGGTATGGAACTGCCTTCAGGCTCTCTCTACTTATTCTGGGGATCAAAGGAGCACTGTATTGCTCAGGGCTATATTTTAAATGGTATTTAGATGCCTCTGATTCAAGTGGGCGCTTAGTGAGGCTGATAAATGTGCCTAAGCATCTGAAGTCCATTAGTCTCCTGCTTTTCATGTGTAAACCTGTGCACTTTTGTAAATTTACCCTATAAAGCTAAATGCTCTAAGTGGGTGTATGTATTTGTTATCACTCATGTACCTACCCTTCTGAAGCTTTGCTTTTGGCTGCTCAGCTCCTGCTGAAAACCCAAGTGTTTCTGTCTTTCATATCAGTAAAATGGTGAGCAGCTATGAGAACTGATGCCCATTATGTTCAGCTGAACAGTCAAGAAGTTAACAAGCTAAGAAAGACTTGTCAATAGAAAACTATGAAATTTGTTTGCTCAAGCTGGCAGCTAGAACAGACATTTCTAAATCTAGCGCTGAAGGCAACCATCTCGCTGAAATGTGATGTCATTTATGACAGGAGCAGTGTGACAGACTTTCAGGGGGAATATTAACCTGCCAGTTTTACCACTGGTAGCAAATTTAAGAGAGAGAGGAGGAAAATATTAATATTGAATATTTATAAAGCATTCACTCACTTAACTGTTTCTTCTTTTGAGTGATATTCCAGAACTAAAGCATTGTTTTAGAATGCTTTCAACATGTCACCAGAAAGAAAAGAAACACCAAAAACTGGAAAAGTGTCAGGTCTCATTGTTAAGGACCTGAGCCACCTGATCCCTTGGGAGAAGAGATTTAAGTGAAATGAGTAGGAGACGAAGAACACTGTACAATTTCATCTGAACTTCAGAACCCAGCAGCTCTATTTTGCAATTTCAGAAAAGTACACACAGTACTGTATTTAGTTATAAATTGCTTTTCTACTTTGTTTAAACTACACGGAGAGCAGATCTACACTACTCGCCTACGTTCCAATCAAAGTCAACTTTAGTTCTTTCTTCCTCGTCTTGTGCTGCACTTCTACAAGCAGTGCACAACATATCCCTGAGTATCTGATTGTATTCCATTTCATTTATTATACGCATTTCTAGGCCAGTCACAAACTATATAAAATGATGTAGTAAACCCATTGGTGGAAACAATGTGTCTTTGAATGTAACAGCTACAACGTCGGTATCATAAATTATGTTCCGTATACACAACACTAGGTATTTGTCAAGGCTTTGGTACTTAGGTGCCTCTATTAGGATTAATATGTTTCAAGAAAGCCGAAATACTGCAGCAATTAATCAAGTTTCCATAATTAAGGTAACCTTGATTTAAGCAAATTATCCATAAAGCTCTCAAGAATCAATGGTTTAGATAAAACTGCTAAGTCAGTAACTCCGTGGTCTGTAACTGGATTCTTGGAGTTGATTTATGGAATAATTTCCATGCCTTAGTCGTCCCCTTGACACTTTTAAAATTCAAATGTACTCACCAGTGCATATAGGAGTTCTGCAGGGGACAGCCCTGGGAGCCACCCACCCACCTGTAAGGGTTTCTCCAGGTCTGAGCTGCAGCACCAGAGGCTGCACAACATGTTCAGTGCAGTACAATTCCCTCCTCCTCCTCCTCCTCCTCATGTGCTTTTTTGGAAAAACTCCTCTATGTCTGAACTCATCAGTAAACTCTTAATGGGTTTCAAAGGGAAAGACCCAGGTTGCACAAAACCATCCTATGTGTTGAATCAGCAAAAATGTCCATCTCTGGAGCATCTTAGACATGCAAGGGAGACAGAAATATTTAAACTTTCTAACATTTCATTTTTTAAAAAATTTAGGTTATTTAATTAATGACATGAAATGAGATGAGCTAGGAAACCAACCATAAGGTCCCTCCAATGGAAAAACAAGGGAAAGAAAGGAAAACTAGGGAACTATTTATGTTAGATTGTACTGCATTTGTTAGGTAAATCTCCAAAAACAAACACAAACCAAGGACAGGAGAAACAAACAGGAACTGCCTTGAAGAGATGTGGAGGAAAAAGAGTCTAAGGAAGCACCTATTTAAATGTTTTTACAGAGAGCAGAACGAAAAAAAAATTTGCATGGAAGACAAAGTGCAAATCTATTCTATAGAGAACATAGAAGGTGTTCTGGAGACTGTTACAAATCTGGTTTTAAGATGTTTGTCTTGGTGATGAAATACAGAATACACAAACAGATCAAGAAAAGGAAGCACTCCACAGGAAAAATAGAATGTCAGTATGATCTGTGGATTAATTTTGTTCAGGAATTTCTCTCTTGAGGCTTATAAATGTGTATTTATTTTCAAAGGTGGCATTGCTGGCCAAATTGTCAGAAGCTGGCCAGTAATGCCACAATAGCTGGCACCACTTCTCCACTTCACCTACAAGAACTCAGCCGTCACCAAGCAAGTCATGAGTACCAGATTCCTTACTACTCACACCCACAGAACTCCAAAGAGTAAGAAGGAACCAAAACGGAATACAACAGGAGAAGCTGTGGAAAGCAGGATGATGTGTGAAGCACATCTTTTAATAAGAACAGCAGTATTGAAAATGCTCTCTTTTTTCTTTTGTTATAGAGATGTTTATCAAATGAAAACAGAGAGAATACAGTTTTAGAGAAACCTGGACCTAATCCAAAGTCCATTGAAATAAACACAACATCTCCTATTGATGCCCATGACCATTGTTTTGTGTCCTATGTATAAAAAGTGAATTTCCTGTGAGGAATATCAGCAGGCCATGTGCACTAGAAATATAGCTAATAATGCTCTCCCAAGAAGGAAAAAGTAACAAGGAAGCTTGCACAAACAGGTTTTGATTCAGTAACACTCCTGCTTGTGCGTGGAAATCAATGATAATGGCAAATAAAATAGCTCACCTTCCTTCAAGCCACACTGGAACTCATTGCTAATGTTAATGCAACAGTTAATGAGTTGATGACATCAAATATAAGTGTCAAGCAAAACTCTCAAGGCTTAATCAGAACCCATTACTTAAACTTTCTTTGAAATCTACCAGCAGCTCCTTATTTTTTTTCCTTTGTATCTAAAAGTAATGTTCATGCCAAAACAGCAAAAAGCAGATGCCTCTTGAATTCAAGTCTGTTAGAAATGACTTTGCCACATTTGGTGTCTAATGCTGCAGAATGCATAAAAATAATGTGTTTGCATTTTGACAGTAGATTCTAAAATGTATCATGAAGTACTTTCCAGGAATATCCAAATACAGCATAACAAATTTAATCCTGAAATAGGATTCACAAGAACAGATCTCAATAAAAAAGTCTTGGTTTGTCAGAGAACATGAAAAAAACCACCAAAAACTAACAAGCTTAACTTTGTGATCATAAAGTGCTCCCACTCTTCTGACTGGAGTTCATCAATGATTTACAAGAAGCATAAAAGACAAAGGCACTTTGTATTTATAAAGGTATTTATAAAGGCATTTCTTTACATGTGAAAAACACCCAAAAAACCCAGAAAGGAAATAAGAAAATGTCTGGGCATTGGCAAAGAAGAAAACATTTTTTTTCAGCTGAGCTTTGCTGTGAATGGAGTATCAATAAAGTTAAAAGATCCCCCTAGGTAAGAAGAAAGGCATATTCTACAAGGTAAAGCCCAACTACAGAACTTAAAGTTCAACTTATGACAGATATTACAGCTGAATTGAAAAGTCTGCTGAGGGTAAGATGAAATAGTAATGCTAAAATGAGTGAGAGCATTCTGTAGCAAGGGAATCCTCTTCATAACCGCTCAGGACCACACTAGTCAGTTTAAAAGCAGGTTGCATTTTCCCATGTGGCAAAACTACTTTCTGCATTTTAAATTTCACTCATTCTAAGAAGATATTACATACTGGGAGTAGGCAAACAATTTAGCACTCTCCTCTTTAGAATCAGATGTATTATTTTTAAAAGCAGAAGAGGTGCACATATGAGTGATGAAATGCTATTTCTTCTCATGAATTTTTCAGAATCTGACTTGACGGAAAGGACATCTTTTTTATATATCAACAATAAACCAATGATTTTCACATGCAGGGAGGCATGAAAAATTCAAGTATTTCAATCAAAGGTGGATTTAACTTGGTTTCAATATTGGAAGTAACCGGTAGTCTAAGAAGTAATCACTAGATAAGGTGTTCCAGGTGTTAGTAACCCTCATTGCTAGACACATGCAACTAATTTCTAATCTGTATTTTTATTGTTTGGGTCGTGGTCATCTGCTATGAGATACATTTCAAGACTTGTTAAGCTTTATGTGGGAAAAAAAGTATAGATTACAGTGCTCAGCCCTGTAATGAAATGAACTATGTCTTTGGAACTTCGCTCACAAATCCCGTTTTCTTTGACATAAAGGAGAGGAAAACTTTGGCACATATTTCTTACTTATTTCATGTGGGGTATGCCCAGCCCCTGCCATGGAGAGAGGCCTGCTGAGATAAGGAGAGTGCTTAACCTCCAGCGAGACTCCCCTGGGAAGGCAACCACTTTTCAGTTACGGCGAGAAGACAGACCCAGAATATTCTGGGAGACCTTATGCAGATCCTTTGTAACCCATTGGCCTTTACCCTCTGACACCCACCCCCTGTATCCCTATGAGATCTAGCCCTCTGCCCCTGTGAGACCAGAGAGAGCTCATCCCTGGCCTCCCCTTTGCTGGACTAATAAAGCTACTTTGTGTGGGACAGCCACACGGGCCTCTCGTCTCTCTCCCTGGTCTGGCCTGGAGGCTGCCCTGCAGAGCTGAGCTGGAATCACGAGCTGACAATCACTAAAGAGCTGACAGCTTCTGCACGGGCCCTCCTGGCCAGCAGCTGAGGGAAGACACTGGGCCTCAGGAAGATGATTCCTCATGGGACCATCTCTCCGGACCAGTCACAGCTTCCTCGGTCAGAGCTACTGACCCCTCACCAGCTGCATCAATTTCACATTTAGAGAGAGGATCATACTGTCTGCTCTGTTCTTGCCCACATATATGAGTTTAATTCACTGCCCCAGTTATAACACTGGAATACAAGCACATGTTCAATTGTTATTGCCACTATTTTGGACAACTTCACAGCACCAAATTCTTCCAACAATTTGTAAACTGAGTTTATCTAAATTTCAGGCCACAGGAAACAAAGAACTCCAGCACCACAAAGACCAGAATTCATCCATTCCAAGAGCCATAAGGGGCTGGTTTGGAGCAGCACTTGAGCAAGAAGGGAACACAGGAGTCAGGGTATCAGCTTCTTCCTGGAGAGAGAATAAGAATGCCATTTTGACTTAATTATGACCTGCTGCAGTAATGGAGAATTTTCCAGTGGGAAGAAAATCTTAATCCCCTATCAGTTACTCCTCCAGCATTAGAAAAGCAGTGTGATACAGCCCAGATGTCCTGCAAAAAATTTGCTGAGGGGCATGTGGCAGAAAAGCACAACTGCTGAGATTTTGAGTCAGTCCATCCAGCCCTTCATTATTCTGCAACCTTTATATCTATAACCCATTAGTCCTGTCATATCTGGAGGACTCAGCATGAACCTGAATTTCTTCATTCATATCAGTGGAGTGCTAACCTTGGCAACATTAATCAAAATTAATGCTGGTACATCCACTACTGCTAAACAATACAATAAAGAGATGAACAGTCTTCTACAGGAAGCTTCAGCATCCTCTGAGGTAATGGTCTTGGTTTCCAAGTGATGTTTTGTTTTCAGATACCGTGTAGAATTAACTCCCACTACTACAGTTCTGAGGTAATACCTACTATTTTAATATTTATGCTAAAATTACCTCTGTCATGTGGTTTGCATGATGTCTCTGAGGGCTGTCCTTTTTCTAGAGAGATATGAACTTGAGGTTTCAGATGCTCTTTGGCCTGTAACATTAATAATAATAATAATAATAATAATAATAATAATAATAAAGAATCTGTTTTGGAAGTTAGCCACATTTAATTACAAAAAGAGAAAAATAAATAAATTATATCCTACCAAGGTTTTCAGCATTTTCTGTCTGCATTCTGTCTAGAATTAAAGGTAAAATACCTTTCTCTGTGAGATTCTGGCATTTCTTTCTTCAGTTTCTGTGACTTCTAAGGAAAATTGAGCTAATAATTAATCAAATATAGAAAATGATATTTGGAATTTTCCTGATTTCAGAATAAGTTGCATGTAACTTCTGGACAAACATTTCTCCTTTGCCCAATCAAAGTCATTCTAGTTTTTATTCCTATATCTATATATGTATGTATATCTATATATAGATAGATACATATACATATACATATATATATGATTTTTAATTATTTTATTGACAAACAAATAACTGTAAAAAATCCTGAAAAATAATTTTGGAACAAAAGGTCATATATTTAAACATAAATCTAAGAAGAGTAAATGTTTAACACCTCTCAACTCCTACCCTACTAGTAAAATGGACAGCAAATAAGTTATCATTTAAAATATCATTTGTAAAACTACACTCCTACAAATGCAAAAATACTCAGTAGTTAATATTTTTCCAGATACTTTGAAGTTAGATCTGTTAAAAGGCAATAAGGAACAATCCTCATAACAATAGGTGAAAACAGTTACATTTTTCAGCCTAGATGTAGGCCTCAGCAGTGTTCCTTGTTTATCTGGACAGTGTTTAATTACCTGGAAGGACAAAATACACACAGCAGCGCTGATCAGTGGCAGAGAGTCACAGAGCTGCACAAAGAGAGCTGCAGCAGGGAAGTGCACCAAGGAGACAAATATGCTGAGGAGGGAACTTCAGTGTGCCAATAATTGGCTCTCAGAAAAATTTTCTACCTTTCACTTAGTAGTAAAAATATGAAAAAATGTCTCCCTGGTTCTGGTGTGTTTGTAATTTACACCCTTTTGCTGGGATTTGCAGGGAAGCGGGCCCCCCAATAAGTAAAGGCTATCAAACCACAGGAAACAAAGGCAGCTAAATGCCTCCAAGCTGAACCAGCGCGTTTCCACACTGCCTGTAGATATCCCCCCAAACAGCTACAAAATCAGCACCTGACATATTTCCTGACATGGCAAACTAATGCCAAAAGAAGCACAGCTGGCTGATTTCTGGAGTGGAAAGGCGTGCAAGTCATTTTGGGCAACAAGAGAAGTGCAGCCTAAAATCCTACTGCTCTGTGTACAGCAAGGAGACAGGACTGGCACAGGAACCATGAGGATAGTTCAGATTCTGTTGGAATACCCTTGAAAACCAAATTCAGTGCCAGGCCTGTGCCAGCAAAGTCCTCACAGATGATCTGGTGTGTAATATATTGTTTGACAGGCTTATGAATCAGCAGATGACTGACAAGGAGAGCTGCCAAATGGGTAATTACATCAGGCTTTGTAATATTGACTAAAAAGCAGGGAAAAATGAAGCCTGAGAGAAGTAATTTATAACTTTTATCACTTGTCATGCAGAATCTATTAATTGCAGTGCCAGAATGTATATTATTTTGCTATAAAATGCTATAAAGATCAGTGTTAACTGCTGCTGGAGAGCAGTGGTAGTTTGTCCTCCACTTAACCTTTCTCCTAAGCCCCTGTCAAACAGATTCCAGCCTGGTACAAAACATTACCTGCAGAACATCTCCCAGGTCATGGGTATGGGAATTGCAGTCCTGCTTTGCCACATGACTTGATGGGTTCTATGGATGGCAGAGTGTGGGTGCAACTAGACCTGAGTACCAGAAAAACCTGAGCTGTGCATGGTAACTCCTGATTCCTTACAAAAATGTCATTGTGCGAACAGCCTGGATTTTGTTCAAGATAGTCCTGCCTGCAACACTATCAGCACAGGAACTGAAGATTTATCAGAGCCTTGGACTAGCAGACAATGGCCTCCACTTGAAAAATAATCATGGATGCATAAGTATAAAAAATTTCACTCTCCAGCCCAGGGTTTATTCAAGTACCACAGTTCCTATTGTTGAACTGAAATGATTTTTTCTTTTTTCCCCAGCCCATGCATATGACCTTCTATGCATGTCTTAAGTGGCCAAGTCTGGTAACCAAAAAAAAAATCTCCATCACATTAGTTAATCAAATCCAGTTGTTCTAGTTTTTCATGCCAAAATTGTAATTCCCACATCCCACCCTAATGTTTGATTTGATTTAGAAACATAAGCACCTTAATTCAGCTCTAGTCCATGGTAAATATTGAAGGAAAATAATACTTTAGAAAAGGCCTTTTGTTCAGTTCAGCTTTCTATTATAGTTACAAATTTTTGAGCAGAAACATGGCTTTTGAAGACTAATTTTCATTAAGTTTTACTAGTAAGAAATATGCCTTTACAGGGGAAATAAAAGTAGAATAAAACCAAAGCTATGACAGGGAGAAATGGTAGTGTGAGTGCAAGAAAAGATGACAAACAGTTAGTGATTACAAAAAAACAGCTGTTTCTGCTTATAGAGGAAGAAAGAGGTGCAGCACTTAGTGCTGGGATTGTACTGGTTAATGTATTTCCATGTCTGTGTGCACTTGTATTTCATGATCTGCTAAAAATACTCTAATTAAAGCTGTTGACCTAGAATGAAGTAAACTGAGTAATAAATAGAGCCCATCTAAATCAGAAATTAGAATGCAGAGTTGCTACACAGAGTTTCTTAATTCAGTGAGCATGGAAAAAAGCATAATATAAAAAATAAAACCCTTTGTAAATTATCAGTGTAGTCACATTCTCACAAGTAAGGTATCTCTAGAACAACAAAAGAAACCCCAAAAATCCCAAACAAACAACAAAAAAACCCACCACAAAAAAACCCCCAAAACAACTGGATCTGATTCTGCAGAATTTTTCTCCCAAGCTCTTATACTGAAGTCATCAAGATTACTCATGAAAATAAAAATTTTGTCTTAAGTCTTGGTCCTTTGGAAAAAAATGCCTTCACATCATCTACCTATTACCAGGCTTACAGGGAAGCAAATACTGAACCTATGACTATGTCCAAAAAACATCAACTGAATGAACTAAAAAATTACTGCTGTACAGGAAAAGAAGGTGGGAGTAGAAGATAGGTGTTTCACTCCACACTGCACAGCCCAGTTTAGATAACTAGAAATAAAATAAGCAGTGTTTTATAGGAAAAAAATGACACCTAGTTGTAACCAGGGCAGAAGAAATTAAGTTATGAGTAGCTACTGCTGGGGAAGAAAACATGATCAGCAGGATTTGTGGCAAACATTCACAGGGTTGTAGTCCTCAAACAAAAGATGCCAATGGCAGGAGGAAAAAATGAAAAGAAAAAGCTGTATATTGCATCTTTGCCAGATTTCTCGTATGCATTTGTCTCCTTTTGCGCAGGATTGTTTTCTGCTCTGGGCAAAACTGTGAATGCATAATCCACTTGATCTGCCTGACCACACAAGAGTCTGGAGTATTGGTAAAATAATCTGAAATGGAAGCTCAGTGTGCTGCATGGTGTGTCGCTTTGTGACTCTAAGTCACAAGGATGGGTTTATTACTCTTTTTGATGACCAAAGACAAAATAACTTTTTAATGAAAAAAGAAGACATTTACATCTTTAAAAATTACTGCTTATATATAAAGTTTACTTTTTAATGTGTATATATATATACACACACATGCAAACTCTTTTCATCTGTTCATGTGCATAAATGAATGAACAGCACCATTTTCTTCTTGATATACTAGAAGGAAAGTTTTGTAAAATTTAGATGGATTGACAAAATTAGTGCCTTTTCAACAGCCTCAGTTTTTGTAAGATAAACATTGATCTTCTTCAGAAAGGCATTGTAGTGATTTCTTTTTCTTTGTTTTAAGGTCTACAGTGTTACCTCTGGAACAGTAATAATGGAGCAAGATGAGAAGATTCCTTGCTCTGATCCTTCTCCTAAAATGGAGGCTTGTTGTCAGCAATCTGTAGTTGTAAAAAGCTATATTCAACAAATAAAAACTTAAAGTCTTTCAGCAAATATTTTTTCCTTTATTTCATGCTACTAATTAAAAACCAAACAAACAAACAAACAAAGACGATTTTTATAACTCAAATTCCATGAAATAGCAAATCAAGATATTACCTGCTCTGGACAATCTTTAAAGATATGACAATGGGTTTCAGTATCAGGTGTCCCTTTGCCATAGATGGGAGTTGTGCTGTTTTGAAATCTTCTGGCTCGTCTTGAACCAAGGCAGCCACTTGAAAAATAAATCGAGACCATTAGTGGGATAAATAGGCATAAACACTCAGAGCATGTGATCTATTCCTGAGTACGCTTGAATTCCTTTGGTGAATACATGTAACTACCCAGTCCTACTCTACAGAGGTTAGAGTGGAATGCTCTCTGCCTACCCTGACAATATTGGGGGTTTTTTTCCTCTTGTTTAAATGGAATCTTCTGCATTTCAATTTGTATCTATTGCTTCCTGTCCTTCGCAACTGGACTATCTCATATTTCAAAAGCATTTTACGATTTCAGTCCTAAATGTACTTATAGCCAGCTTTATAAAAATTTTCTGTGTGCAAACACAGTCTCAGATTAAATAGCTCCCAGCCTGGTATTTCCCTTGACATATTTATCAAGTACAATCATATCCCTCCTTCCATCTGTGTTTTGCTAAACCAAACAAGCCGAGCTTGTTTACTCTCTCGCATGATATTCTTTCCTTTCTCTGACCATTCTGCTGTTCTTTGTCTGCTTCAGTGTGTATTAATAGTTCTCTAACACAAACAGCCAAAATTCCACATAATGCTGAATGAATCTGCAGTGCAGGATGGTACTAACACTTCACCTTTTCTAAGAGGATATTGGCTTGTGTGTTTACAACTGCAAAACATTAATAATATTAAAATTAATAGTATCCATATTCTCCATCCTAAACTCTATAACCACTCTCAATCAGATTAGATGATCAGCAAGTTCTGTTGTGCTAAACAAAACATAAAAAGCAAGGCCATTAAACCTGTTTTTCTAGACTGCGGAATTGTATTCTATTCTACATTTATCTTTGCATCTTATTTTCTTTTACCTATTGTTCTAAAATCAAAATACTGGGGCAATACTAACAGATCTGTGATTTTTCTAGATTACACTTTTTCCTGTTATTTTCTTAATAATACTTGGCCTCCTGCAGATTCCAAAATGGAAAAATTTGAAGAAGATTTGTACTTACTTCTATCCAGCATGACTATTACTTTTCCATGACTGATTCTGACACTGTAGAATAAAGGTCCTACTTTATTATTTTGTTTAATGATATATTCAGCATTCTAGAAACATCCCAATGAAAATTAAACATCAGGCAGCTTATCCTTTTGCCTACAACTCTTTGAACCACCCTACAAAACCATCAGATGGTTGAATGACAAGGACAATTTTCAAAAGAATAGAATCTCCCATGTGCTCCAAATCCCTCCTGCCCACAGCAATTGTGTGTCACCTCCCCAGTGTGTGAATTCCAGCAGAATATTGTGAATGCCATGTTTCCTTCCCTGCTGGGGATGGCTGCTGTGAAACATCATTTTGAATCATGGCTAATCACTACCTGCTTGACCACCACAACTGTGTTATATAGCTACCAGATGGCAGCTACACAACGTACACCCTGGAAGTTTTTCTCTACCTACTTATTAGTGCTGTATTCTCTAGGAAAATAAAAAAAAATGTATTTGGATCCTGTCATTCATCTGCATTTTACTTTACTTCTAACAGAAGGTTAACACACAACAGACAGACTTAGGACTGTGCACTTTATTTCCTTATTAAAATATTGGGCATTTTCTTGCGTTTAACTAGTTTTTTGCAGAGAATATAGTACATTATAAAAACAGGTAAAGAGGGTACCACTAATAGTCAAATGCAATGTATGGGTTTTTACACACCGTGGCTGAGAATTTCCTTTCTGTGTAGAACAGTTAAGGTGCTAAATGACGCTCAAATATATACATTGTGAGACTTTTCACTGCCTAGCACAAGTCTTGAAAATAAGAATCCAGAGTTTCTTCCAGAACAGAAGGCAGTGATGGTCTCAGCAAAGTGCAATGAATATGCAAACAGCAAAGACCAGGGTCATCCCTTCTCAATTTGCCTTCAGAAGAGATGACTTACCATCCTGAAGAGCTTTCGAAAATTATGGAGCTGTGATGTTTGATTAGGCCCTTTCTTATCCATAGTCAAGTGGGATGCTGTGGCATTCTCACATCGAAACAAAATACACCAGACTTATGTTGTCTTACTTACAGGCCACTACGTTGTTTTCCACTTGAGAAAATACTTGACAACAATGGAAATCTAAGAATAAATAAAATTTTGGGTGCCCTGATTTAAAGCTGGGTGCCTTTGACTTCCTGTGAAAACATGGAATGAATGTAAACCAGTTTCTGGAGAAACTCAGGGTAAATATTTGTGTCATAGGTTAGCAAGCATAGTCCCGGAAGGGATGTCCTTGCTAAGGGGTGCTTACAGTTTCCTCTGGGAACTGATAGAACCTATCAGCTGGCCAGTTTGAATATGGACAATTCTTTAAGCCACTTAAAGTTGTGACCGCCTCTGTGATCCACATTTAAGAATAGGCAAACTCCCCCCCAAGCTCTCTCTCGTTTCCGGCGCTGGGACAGGTGGCTGCAGGACCCGAGCAGGGCCCAGTGGGCCCGGCCAGGCCCTGCTTGGGCCAGGCTGGGCCGGGCCACGGCCATCCTGGAGCCGATGGACCTGTTCCAGCCGTGGAACCCCCCCACTGCCTTGCCGTGGGCAGCCGGAGCGGCTCGGCTCTCCCCCCTCTCCACTGCGATAAGAAAAATTCAACGTTCCAGCTGCAAAGCTGCAAGGCCGAGGTGAGATTAACCCTTTTTATTGCTGTGAAGAGCTGAAAACCTGAGGGAAGAGAGAGAGGAGATGCTTAAAGCTGAAATTCTGTTGTGAAGCTATGATATATCAGAGTATCCTGTTGTAATTTCATGAAGATATGGGGGGTGGAGTGTTCAACTCGTAAGCAAAAGCACCTGCGCTGAGATAGGCAGATGCTGCCGCAGCTGTAATTTCATGAGAAGTTTGGACAGGGAGAGATGGACCAGATGAGGACTTTTGCTCCAAACGGGAAAGGAGAAAACCTCAGTTCCTAGAGATGAACCAGATGAGGACTTTTGCTCCAAATGGGAAAGGAGAAAACCTCAGTTCCTAGAGATGCTCCCAGAGATAGTCCTAACGATGAAGATGATGAAGACCTTTTGCTCCCAGGGAAGGAGAAGGGCCTCTGTTTTTGTTTCTGAACGGCTCAACCTTAAAATTGTACCCCAAAAAACTTCAAGAGTGGACCCTCGAAAGCAGTTGCGGGAAAAGCTGCAAGTCGGGGGAAAGGACTCACACGCAGGCAGAGAGACTCCTCTTCCTAAATGGACTGAACAATATTTGGAAGTGGGCGGCTGTCTCGTTGTGATAATGTTTTCATAGCATGAGCAAGAAGAGACTTCTCTTTCTAAACGGACTGAACAAGGTTATTATGGCAGTGGTAAACAGACTGAACATCTTAAGGGCTGTCTTTTCACATTGTCAGTGGGAGAAGGGAGGAAGGTGGGGGGAGGAGGAGAGTTCTGAAGGTGGTATAATTTTTTTTTCCTTCTTCTTTTAGGTCTGTTAATAAACTTCTTTATATTCTTTCAAGTTTGGTGCCTGCTTTGCATTTCTCCTAATTCTTATCTCACAGCAGATAAACAGTAATGAGTATTTTGGACCAAACCACTACACTAAATTGGTGTTTCCGCCCGGGACAAACCGAACCCGTGACAATTTGTCATAGTCTTCATTTGTCATAGTCTTTATGGGAATGAAGTACTTGGAAGAGTTTTTCTGAATAATGCGTGTGCATCCAGGCACACACTGAAGCTTTAACTGATGAAATGTAGGAATAGATGATCATTAATCCTGCATTTTTCATAATTTCCCTTCCTCATTGAGCCCAATGCTCCTTAGATCAGGCTGCATCTTACCAGTTTCTCAGATCTTTCAAACAGCTATGACATAACTATTCATTTTTAATTCCACCCCCATTAGACAGAGAACTTTCAGAAACAAAGTTACCTTTGTTAAGACACACATATTATATCAAAAGGGCTGTAGAGAAGTATTTATTTACTGCTCTCAGTACTTTAAAAAAACCCCAAGGAGTTAACCATGAACAGAGAAGACTACTGAGGCTTTCCTTCAGTATCAAGACAGGGACATATTCAATGCTATAAGCAGCAATTAATCCATTAAATACTTTTTTAAAATTTATTCAAGGTGAACGTGACCTGTGTGAGCAACATGAATGAAGTCGTATTTCTGGAAGTATTTAATTCAAGGCAATATTGATGGGTAAGCATTTGAAAGTGAACTGTACTGAACTGAACATAGGCAGGAAAGCCAGAGATTAAAAGATTGGAGGATTTTTTTTCTGCTTGTCAGTACCAGTATTTGACAATGTTTTACTAGTGATTTTACAGTAATGGTAATAATAATTTTATGCAAAGAGAATAGATAAAATGTAACTGTTACATACAGAATTTATGTACATATATATTTTTACATTTTATATGTATGTGTATATATATACATGAAAATAGATTTCAAACATGGAATAAGCTTCCATCTAGTATAAGGGTGATTTCTTGCTCATTAATATTTCAAAATAAGTCTCAAAATCTATGTCCATGACCCTGGCACAAGGCGGGTATTAATGGAATGTGTTGATTCCACAGCTATTGGGAGGCATCATGAGTACAGTAAAAGGACAAATGTTGGCAACAAAAATAGCAAGAATGGGAAGAAATTCCGCTGTACAAAAATTTCCCTTTGATCAAACATTAGTAACAAATTTCTTCTAAAAATTAGTATTAACCAATTTGAAATAACAGACAAAATTAGTGACATCTTCTGAACAAATACCGAGTTAATCTAACACCTAAAATTTTTGTATTAGTCAATCTTACGTTGTCATTTTGTGTCTGATGTTTCTTATAACCAACATGATGGAAAATAGGAACTCCTACCCATTAAAAAAGAATAGTTACTATTTATTTTCATTTTTTCACACCTCCTACTTTCAGTGAGTACAGTAGTAATAAAACATGATCTCAGCACAATCAGTCTTCTTGTGTATCAAAACATCAGCTCCATGTTTCAGAATGAAAGAGAAGCATAACTAGGTCCTTGAGACTTCAAAAAATTATGTGTTTTAACTCCAAATATGGTAAATAGAACTGGTGTGTATTTTTGCTTACTGATTTTTTAAAGAATCCTGTGAATCTCTTTCAAATTTTTCTTGATTAAACATTTGACTACCCATTTACCCTATTTTCTGATCCGAAGGCAGTGGGAGTTACCTTAGCTCATGTCACAGTTCCTGACTAGAAAATCTGGGACACTTGGTAAAAAAAATTGATTTTCCACATTTTATATATAACAGGTGTGGATCAGAGCAATGATCCACACCTGTTACATATAGGCAGTGGTTCACCATTTTGTGTTTCCCTCCGTTCTCGGAAGAAGCTCTTCATTATGGGCTGAAATGAAGGTCAAAACTCTTACTTGAGTTCCATGCTGCCCTGACAAACCTCTGGAAAAGAATGGCTAAAACAAAGCCACACCCACTGAGAACGGATTGAACAAAAGGGCTTTGAAACAGCATTCGCTGGTTTGCCCCTTTTGCAGACTTGGTGAATGCTGCTTATCTTCACAATGTTAGAAATAGTGATTTTATTGCAGCTCTGCATAGTTCCTTCATAGCTTTGCCGTGAATGAAATAGTTCCCATCTTTTCAGTTGTCAGAATCTCCATTAGAAATGCTCATAAGTTGAAATCTGCTTTTCCTTGACTGCAAAGTTGTACAACACCTTTCCATATAGTAAATATTAACTAACTTATCACATGAAAATCATTCTCCCCAAATCAACAGCAGTTTAAGAGTTAAATACACAGCTTTGTGAATTCCCATGCAACTACAAGGACCGTGTAATTTTTTTTTCAAATTGCAAGTTCTATCATTTCAAACAAAAATAACTCTTCTCAGTACTCTTAGAGCTGCAATGAGGGATAGGCTATATCAATTTGATTAGAGGAATATTTTCCCTCCCTTGAGATTTACTTCCTACACATCTCTTGCAAAATCATTCATAGGAGTCAGTCATTTGGAATTGCAAATGTGGTATGGGACTCCTTGTCAGCTGACAAATGGGTGCAGTCACATTTAAACAAAGAAAGAAAAGACAGAAATCATACCAGGGAAGAGATTACACTTCACTCATTCTAACCATCGCGACTCCAGTTCCCCACACTCATTCATTGTTGTGATTACTCTAATTAAGCAACTTCAATGGCTTACTGGGTCTCCTAGTTCACACATGTGTTATCAAAAGTACATCTTGCCTACCATGGTAGAAGAAACTGGGACAGGAGCCACTCTGGCTCACAAAAATACACTATAGTAGCTGTTCTGCATTGCTTCTGCTTGAAATTTTGTTGTACAACATATTTAGCCTGCTTGAGGAGCAAACTTGGAACAGCAACCTGGGAATGTCATTCACCTGTCATGTAAGCTGAACTTAATTATACAATAATTGCACATCCGATACACTGAGAGTGAAAGGAAGCAGCTCTTCCTTGTACTTCCCATGACACAAACATGTATTATTCATTCACTCAGTTGCTATACTGAGGTTCTGTTGCAGGCATTACCATTTTGCTTTAAGGTGCAATGAGTAATTTATTAAGTAGTGATGCAGATGTTGATAAAAATGCTAAACTTGAGTCTGAAATGAATCATCGCAGAGAGCACCTGAGACTGACAGCCTAATCCATGGCCAGAAAAAACAGACAGTTATTGAGGTTGGGCAGGGCTGCTCTAAGGAAATCGTTGCAATTTTTTCACGAGTCAAAGCAGAGATACTTATGAAGTATCTGCTTTTAAAAACAAACAAGCAAATAAACAAAAATTCTCCTAAAAGTCTGAAGAAAGGAATGGGTCAAAGTTCCACAATGCATGGTACTGTGCTGACTACCCCTCACAGCTGGATATTATCCTGAAGTCATTGAATAGACTGTTATGCAATAGGAGGGAGTTCATGGAACTCACACCAGAGGTGACAACTAACAGAAACAGGGAGGAACAATATGCAATTGAAAAGCAAAGATATGCACAGCTTCTTGGAAAATTTAAAGGATTTGAAATTTTGTTTTACATTTGCACCATTAAAATCCACAGCTAGTTCATTATACACTTCTCTGTCTCAAAAATGAGGATTACATTATTCAGTTGCCTCAGTTTAATGTAGTCCATCCTGAAACAATCATTGCAGAAAAGGAAAGAAATGTGTAAAATAAACATATTAGTGAAAATCAGCATCCTGAATGGTATTAAAAACCTCCCCAAACAGTTGTTAATATACTTATTTTTGGCTTACAAGATTTTATTCTGCCTGATTGACTGAAAGACAAATGAGCAGCTGTACTCTAAGAGACATGAGATACTCTGCTGTTTAAATTAGTGACAATATGTCCTGCATAAAAACGTAAACATCCTTTTTTAAAAGATCCCTCAGCCCAAAGTGCAGTAGGATGAAGGTCTAGCCAGTGTGAAAAGAAACTGCTCTTTGAAGAAAACTGCAGAGAGCAAAGTGAGAAAATAAGAGCTTTTTCTCTACCTTTTCATTCAAGAAACTACCTGGTCATACAAGAAAAAGGAGCCTTGCCTGTTGGCTGCTGCATGTACTCTAAATTTTACCTTTATTGGGACTGTCAAAAAGCCTCTTTTAGTCCAGTTTAAGAGAAGCTTCCAGCCAAACTGTAATAAGATTGTCAGACTAAAGTAATCATAAAGAGAAATCACAGATTCAGCATACAGAGGGCAAAAATGAATAGGGAAAGTCCCTTAAATCTTCATCAGCTCACCAGAAAATCATTTCCTTTTCAACTGACGGAGAAACATGAGAAACTTTATCAGTTTGCATGACACAGCAAAATGCCTGAGCAAATTGTGACAATGGGCACTGCTATACAACTCAAACACTAAATATTGCATGTAATTAAATGCTCCTCCACAGCTTCTTCACATCTCTTTTCAGACACGTATGCACTAAAAAAAAAATTTTTTTCTATTTGCAAGAGAACATGAGTAAATATAAATTGTGCCCAGCTTCAAATGTCTGAGCAGGATATTCACACAGGCAGCTTTATTCGGCTGAAGACTGAAATAGACCCTTGCCTTCCATATAGTCAGTGACAGATAAATGACACTTGAGTGGGTTGACTCATCCTCTGGAAACTCCACTGACTCATAACTCCATAGGTCACTAACTCAAGCACCCACTTTTGTTCAAGTGCACTAAAAGAATAAGGTTCTTTTCCGTGATAGACATCAAAGAACACTTGGATTTTGTGTCGTTTTCTACCCTAAACTCTGCAGGGTTTCACACAGAAAATTTTGCCAAACTTCTAATCAGTTTTCAGGAAGATTCACCCAAAAATTTGCATTCAGCAAAATATAAATAGAAATATCTCTTTTAATTAGATATGGCTTGATTAGCCAATACCCTTCACTAGGATGTCTGATTATGTTACAGATGGTTAGATTTTGGAAATTCACAGGACTAGGCTTGAGCTGGAAACAATGCATTGGAATCCTTCAGAATCCACATGGTATTTCTAAGGCCATGACAATTATTTTCAGGGTATATGAGGTGAATTTTTTATAAGTTGCCTTATTTGGAACATTGAGTTTTATTTTAATGTCTAAAGGAAATAACTCATTCAGCACAATAATCAGGATTTATTACAGCTTTGTAGTACCAAACTAAGCAGAGCAAGTGATTGGTTGTGGGGTTTGTGTGCTTTCTTCTTCTTCTTCTTCTTTTTTTTTTTCCCTACTGGAATGGTATATACACAAGGGTTTTCAGTGCTCTGCATCAACTAATGAGTGAAGCATCAATTCAAGCATAGAGAAGAGCTTAATGCATTCAACAGAAACTCACTCAGGGGCATCAATTTTAGAATTTCTTCTATTCTGAAGGAGTAAAACCAATATCCTTGTATATATGACTAGAGACATGTATAGCCAAATACAGTTTCAGATGAGAGAAAGAAGCAGAATGCTGGGCCAGAGAAATGCCTTTAGATTTTTCAAAAGTAATGAGGAATATTTAATAGCCACTTCTGCAGGATTTAAAAATTAAGAAAATGCAAAGCCAGTTTAGCATCTTATTATTATTAATTCATCATAGTGTGCATATCTCAGGTTCCAGTCAGTTTGCATTGGCAATGGTGTAGGACGGAGCACAGACAGTCACTTACCAGGTTTCTTTAAAGCTACAGGAATTCCAGAGATGCAAATGTGATCATGTTTTCTTACAGCTGCTAAATTGTCACAGCTGATGTGTTCTTTAATGATATGAATACAGTGAACTACAGCTACTGGCACTCCCTAGAGCTCACTGGTTTCTTGGTGTTCAAGGGCAGACTTGAAAGCATCAGACAGTGAAGGTGTGAGCTGGGAATAGTGCTGTATTCAGAATGTTGCCCTCTCTTGCAATTTTATCACAGATTTTTTAATGATTCATATGTTTCCCAGCAGTGCCAATGACTGTAGCATTATATAGGTATAAAATCATGCAAGCTACTTCAGTTTTGGAGTTTTCATTAAGAACAAAAATGCCTGTTTGCAACATCAGGTCAGCAGCACTAGTAATAGAAAAGGGCTAATGAGAAATTAAGAAGGGATTAAAAATTATAGTGGCATTTGGCCCATCTCTGAGTTTCACAGAAGGGTGTAAACCCGTGGATTATTAATTTTGGTGAACAACACAAAGAAAGCCTACCATAGACAAGAAACTCCCTTACACAGGTTCCTACTGTGACTCTACCCAAGGGGACTGCAGCTGTGAATATTCTGCATCAAGTGATGGGGTTTTTACATCATCACTTTTAAACCGGACCTTGGAAATGTGAAGTAGCAATGGCTTAGCAATGTGAATCAGAACTCTTCCAAAACATGCTCAAGACTTGATACCATTAGTGCACATCTGGCAAAACTCAGCTTTATTTGCATGGAAGTACTGAGAAAACAAAGATTTCTTTCACAAAACCATGCAATATATTGAACACCTTCCCAAGACCCTGATTTTACCTGTTTGCAGAGGTGTGTCAGGCTGGATGAGTTGCAAAAGAGCCTTTTTTTCTCAACCCTCCACCTTCAGCTGAGCCAGCTAAAGCATTGTGACCTTGATCCTCCTTACTTAACCAGCAACCTTGCCTCAGAGATACCTTCTCACTACTGATTCTTCACATTTGAAAGGCCACAGAGAACACACAGTCTCTCCACAAACCTCTTGCTTTCTTTTGTGGTATTTCAAGCATGTCTTTGTTCTTTAGTTTACTATATTTTATCGTCACTGCAGCAAAAATCCCACAGAAGGCCACAGCAACAGGCTGATTGGATATGGAGAGTGATCAGTCATCCAGGGCTGCAAGGAACAGTGAATCTCAATTTCATTTCAAAATCTAATGAAGTTGGCCTCTCAAATCCACTTGATGTATCTAGTAATATTAGGCATATATGAAATATAAGATTTCTTCCTCGAGAACTGTCATGATCATTCGACTCAGGGTTGTTTAGAATAGAGGAAAGAAGGGGAAAAAGGGAACATGGTAACACTTTCAATGACACAGAATTTTACTGGAATGAAGAAGGAAATAATCTTAGTCTTCATGTCCACAGCAGACAGGGACAAGAAATGTGTGTTGATTAGATGAAAGACATAAGATACAGGATACAGAAAACAGGACACAGGAAGGGGATTTTGATTAAAAAATAAATCAGCCCTCAATGACAGAGATAATGAACTACTGTCAGAGACTGCCTGTGCAAGTCCCAAGTCACTGTCTTTGGGAGTTGCTAAGGAAAGGATAGCCATTAATAGCAATAAGAATGGAAAATCCATCACAGATGATATAGGGGAAATATTATCATACTGGACTAGGTGACCCTATGAAGTTCCTCGTAGTCCTATGCCCCTATCAGTCTGGCCATTTGTACTCATATAGCAGATATTATACCAGCAATTTAGTCCTGTATTTCTCACAAAAATAACTATGGAAAGACACATCAATAAACAACTACGCATTTGAAGCAAAGAAAAAAGATTGACTTGGTGTTGTACTGGTATTTGAAATAAAAATTCTATTAAGTGTAATCCTCTCCCCAAAAATTATTGAAGCATTTGGGGTGATTTATTATTAAAGCCAACTCTGGGGATTGAATGGCTGTGGTAGGAGCACGTGTTTATTTTCCTTTGCAGCATGCATTATTTATTTCCATTAAGTTTACTTTACTTTCACAGGACTAAGCACTTCTGCTTTCTAAGATGTATTGTCTTGTTACTACTGGGACATCTTACCCACTGACTTCATTGACTATTTTATCAAGCGTCAGACGGAGGCATTGGATAGTCTGCAATCAGTCCTGTAGTGAAGGATCCCAGGACCTTTGTCAAGGCCCAGTGTCATTACAGCTGCTAAACTACTGCTTCAGCTTGCACAAAACAGAAGGAAGGTGGAATAAGAGTGGGTATTAGTCACCAAGCTTTGCTGATGTCTTTTTCCACTTTCTCTTTTGGCTATCCCTTGGCTTGTTTCTGATATCTGAACAGAGTAAGGAGGCAATACAGTGCTACTCTGAGAGCCTGTGCTACCTGGAAACACAAGCATGTTCTCTGGAGGTTGTTTCCATCCCTTACTGTAGGCATAACTACAGCTGGATGTTCCAGGTGATTTGAGAATAATTATTTCAATGAAATGAGTACTGCTGATGCCTTTGCTCACCGTCCACATTTTATGGGTTGAGAAAATATTGCATCATTTAACAAATACACCAACTAAAGTGAAAAGCAGCTGGTTATGATAAGGAAACAAACCAACACAAAGAGCAATAATAATTTAGCTCGTGATTGGAAAAAGAAATAAGTAATTGGAGACAATGATTGTGAATAAGCCTGTCATTTGAAGTGGAATATTCAATTGTCTGCTCAAGCAAATTATTGGAACATTTCAGCACATGCTTTTCCCACTTTTATGGCCATATGGCAGCCTTACGTGCACTCAGAGCACCTATGAGAGGTCTCATTCAAATTACCTCAAGCATTTATATAATGTTTTCTATATGCAGAAGCCTGAAAGATTCTTGGCTGGATATAATCCTGTCTTTTCTATACCATCATAGCAAGAGCACTGGGAGCCAAGCAGAACCCCTCTCCTACCAGATCGTAGTCTGACCTTGCCCTGACTGCCTGACAGAAGGTGCAGGTGCAGAAGCTCCTTTCACCAGCTTTGCTGCTGTGTGCCAGACTCCAGCAATCAGCTTCACAGCAGATATTCCTCCTTACCAGGAGTCTGAGCTTGGATTGTGAACACTATTCCTGAGTCCATCTAGTGGATAATATAAGATAGCATACTTCTACACATGAATACAAGCACTCCTATGTGGATTTATAAAATATTTTTCCTCTATTATAATCATAACAATCTTCAACAATATTAAAAATATGACATTTTGGCATAGATCTGAAATATTTCCTACAGATTAAACGTAGCAAAAGTACTCAAGTACTAATCTTGCTGAACACTGAAGTTTCCTGCAAATGTCTCTGACCATTCTGGTTGGTGAACTACATCACAGTTTTGCTGCTAATACAAAATGAAGGTAATCAAACTTCACCAGCCAGCTGCCAGTTCAGAAAAAGGTGACACACTATATCAGTTTGATGCAAACAGCTTTAAACTTTCAAAAAAAAAAAAAAAAAAAAATCAAACCCAAAACAAACAAGCAAAAACTCAAAGCCAGGTCACTTATTACTTTACATTTGCAGAAAACTTCCTTTTGCCTTTGGGTAGTAAAATTCTACTGTTAACATCCATTAATCTTTCTGTGAATACATTTTTATTCTCTTTACTTTTTTTCAGGCTATTCTTTTCCATTGCTTTTCTTGTCCCATGAGTTCTTATTACTGGAAGCTAAAGGCTAGTTATAGTGGCTGAAATGCAAATATTAGTCATTCACAGTATAGGAAGTGAGTTAAAAGGTGAAAAAGGCACCTTGCATCCCTTGTATACTTTGTTGATCCTTGGCTGAGTGCTCCATAGAGGTGAGTGTAGTGTGCCTTGAAGTTTTTGAAAGAAATTACCTTAATATTTCTGTTCTGGAAAAAGCTGAAGAGGAATGAATCTGTTCTTCTCCACTCCTGTTCCAGCCCTGTCTCTGAACTGCAAACATTTCCCACAGCACCACCTGCAGGACTATCTAGCTGGAGGTTAGAATTTTAATATATCAGGGGAAAGATAAAACATCAAATCTGGTATGATGCTGAAGGATGACAGTAGTGTTATCTCTGCAGACAGACTTACAGTCACACTTAATGCACGTATAAATTAATTTATCAGTTTGTGTTCAGACATACAGACACTTTATGTACCATATGGTGAAAGTAAGACTTATTGCTCTTACAGATGTTTGACTAGAGGTGAGTTTGGGTAAAACTGAAAACCCTTTAAACCTATCTTCAGACACTAGGGGTTTTTTTGAAGAAAAAACTTAACTTGCACTTTAGTCTTGTGTCTCTTAAAAAAACAAAAACATAAGAACAACAAAAAAAAAGGCCTCTGAATAAAATATATTGGTATTACTAGAGTTTCAAGAGAGGAGAGGCATCAGATGCTTGTAGAAGAAGAAACACGAGTTATCACTATGTTAAAAGCCTTCTTCCATGGGTCTCCCACCAGGCTTCCAGCAGGTCCTACAGAAGTACATCCTACCAGACACTTTCTTCTTTATTTGAGATCATCATTACTCCTTACTGCTGGTGATAGCCAGTTTAAAATACATTCTCCAGCTAAAAGACACTCTTAACTTTGTAGCTGCATATCAGCAAGAGCGGATTACACTCACAGGTGCCACATTACTGTAAAAATTACTTTTCCATTTCTGCTTTCTCATGCTTCCCATTCTCCCTTTAGTACTGACTTCAATTCCTTTCAAATCCTACCAAAATTGTTTCACTTTAAGAAACTAAATTAAACTACTACCCCAAGTAGCTCATTGACCCATTTAATTGTACTTAACATTACACTTACCATTCCTTCTCACTGGTCTTAAACATAAGCCCATTGCTAATTTGTTTACATGCAATATTGCAAATTAGTGTTGATGACAGCTACATGACAATTTCAGTAGCTCATGAAAAAACCTTGTTCTTAATGCAGTAGTTTTTTCAACAGTTCTTTGTATTATAAGAAAGAAAGCAAAATTATATTGTCTGTCAGAGACTAATCAGACTAAACCACTGTTTATTATTCTTTACCTTGAATTAAAACCTTAAATTTTTTAAACCATGATAAATTATTGGTGAAATTTTTATTCTATGTTGCCTTTTGGTGTATGATTTCTACTTATGTTTCTAATTAGAAATGTCTCACACAATTTTCAGTGAGGTTTGAAAACATTGTTTGAAGAATTATTTTCAGGTTTCTTTTATTTACTTCCTCAATGCTATGACTATGAATTATGGAGCAAAGCTAGGCCGAGTCAGAAATGATGAATGGAAAGGGAAATGGAGATGGATGAGGAAAAATGGTCATACTTCTGATCCCTGAAGTGGTTCGACCGTGCCTTGGTCCCTCTCATCTGTGGAGCACCTCCCAAGCAATGCTTGCTGAGAGCCCTTGTTAAGTGGTTGGGTTGAGGTCTCCTGCTGTCTGTGCTTCTCTTGGCTATAAGGTCTAGGAGCTAGAAATCAGGAAATAACCCTCTGCAATGTCAGTCTTGAGCCCTCCCTTGTCTATGGAAAAAAAGGTGTGCTACCAACAGTACTGATCTTCTGCTCTCCTAGGTCTGATCCTACTCTGCAAAAAGAGTTTTGCAGTGTCACAGCTGCAAACTACATCCTTCTGTAGGAATAAAGTGCTGGAATCCCTTGGGAAAAGAATATGGACTAGCAGGTGATGAAAAGGACCAAGAGTAATACAAGCTAACAGGGGTTAGGAATATACTGTGAAATCACTGAACAGCCACCGGTTACAGAAACCTTCAATTATTTTCACATTCAAAATATCATCCACAATGAGTGAAGGATGAGAGAATTTAGGTCATCCAAGGTTCACATTGCAATGCACAGATTTGTAATATTTTACTCTTTATCAAACCATGGGAAACTTCAGTTTAAATTCACTAATTCTAGAAAAATCTCACTATTGAAGTTGATGAAGGGTTTAATTTTTTTCCCCACACATAAGGCAGCCATGAATATTTATTGATTACTTGTGAACATAAATATTTATATTTATTTGAGGATTATGTTTACAAGAACAAGACAAAGAATATCATGTGACAGGTAGCTCTATCATGCCCACTGCACAAAACTGTTTTTCTTTAACTATGAAGTGTTCCAGAGGCTTAAGGACTAGAAATTAACTACACAAAACAACAACAGAGCTAATGCATGGCCTCACCTAGCAAAATACTTGTATTGATTTCTAATAAATATGCTTGTCACTTGGTAGATTGCTTTTTGGTAGATCTTTCATTACAATTTTCTTATGGTCTTGAATGCCTGGAGTTCACAACTGCTTTTGTCATGTTCCAGAACAGATAATACATACTAAGATACACAAAAAATGGAGGAGTCAACTTTCTTTGCGTGTATTCCCTTCTAATGAATCCAGAATAGGTTCTCTAATACACACTCTTATTTCTATTTTATGCTTCAAATACAACAAAATAATCAACACAGTGAATCTACATTTGACATAGATATTATATTTTTCAAAGCAATTAACTTTCCTCAGAAAAAAGGAGAATTTTGATGTACAAAAAAGACAAAGGGGTTCAGAGATATTTTACATAGAACAGTTCAAACAGGCCAGAATTTTCTTTCACATTCAACAAAATTTACTCAATGTAGCCTATAAGATTTTTTAAACTAAACTCTGTCTGAGTGTGGGGTTGTGTAAAAGAATGGTTAGAACCAAGCATTCACATGGCTGGGTGGGTGATTGATCAGGCGACCAGCACAGTTCTTCTGAATGTCTGCCACAGGCAATTTAGCTGCAAATGACTATTTCATTTTCTTGAGTGTGTGTGCATTTCTCTGGAAAAGGAGCTGGGCATTGATTTTGGGCCTCTGTATGGGTACAGGCACTGGAGCAGAGGGAACCCTGCTAGTTTTGTTAACCTAAATGCTAAAATTCATACTAAAATATACTGGGGGGAGACGGGAAGGGTTTGACATGTCTTGACACTTCACACAATTTAAAGAGCTATGTTGCTGACATCCATAAATGTAGAAAATGTCTGAGGTCTCCCTTAAACTATTCTTCAGAGTACAGGATGGTTTAAACAGCCTCTCTCTGAAATTTTGTTCTCACTTGTTTACGTGGTTTTGCATGCAGAGAAAAATCTTTTTGTAGAAGTGCCATGTCTCAAAATTATTTCAATATGAGGTCCAAGAGTTACTTGTGAAAAATCTTGCCCTAGTTGGTTCAAAGGAAATTGCTTTAGAAAGGGACTGGTGTGAAGGACAATGGTGTCCTTTCTTTGGCCTACAGTATCCTTTTAATTACCTATCCTTTTAAGGGTTTATTAAGTAACCTCTCGCCTGTGCCGAGCCAAGCAGTGCTTATTTCCAATAAAGGAAAAAACCTGTCAAGTACTCTGGTGCTTTGAGTAAAAGAATATGGAAAATTGAAATAAAGATTAGACCCATAATTTCAACAGTGTTTCTACCTCTTTTAAAATGTTAAGAGAAATGGCAAAACATTGTAGGAAAAATGAATGATCTGACACATTCACATGCACTGACACCTTTCTATTCCTTTACCTTTATAAATGATACTCCATTAGAAATATGCTTTGTTCATGCCAACAGATCTTGATTTGATAAGGAAAGTGGGTATCACACACAGATACATGTGGATAAGACCACCACAACGAACTCGTGTTGGGCACAGAAAGGTTTTTAAAGTCTTTTAAAAGTCAATACACAGCTTATCACCACTAGCACAATGCACATTGAGATCATTATTGTCCCTTCTTTACTCTCACCCAGACTCATTGTACTTCAGATCCTCGATCCCAAACATGAAACCTTCCTGCTCCCTCCACTCTTCCTCCATCAAGCCAGAAGGTACATGACTCAAGAAATTTTCAGTTTTTCACAAACAATCAGCAAAGCATATACATGTGAGTAGGATGCTAGGGGGAAACTGGGAATAAATTAAATCACATATATGCATTCATACACATACCACAACTTCAGCCCACATATCTCAGTTTTACTTACAAATAATTGCCACAGCTCCCAACACTACTACAGCTTTATCAGTGCTGGCAGCCCTAGTGTAGATGGCACCCCAGCAGCTGTCAGCAGCATCATGTCTATGAAACCAGCTCAGTGCCAATCTAATTAGCACGGTGCTGAAACAGCTGCTGGTGCTGGAGAGCTGCGAATGTTGCAGCTCGTCCTACCACTAATGTCAGTGGAGCTGCAATAGTGGGAATGTTCTGTAAATGTTCCCCGGTGCAGAACAAGCGTATGTTGGCAGTGACCTGGATTTCTCTCCTTGTTGGACATAATACTTAAAGTAAGGTGTCAAACTCAACTCTGTACTTTAAATCTAATTAAGGACTCCCCATCCTACATGTTTCCTTAAAAATGTTGATGTCCTGTGTTTCTGATGACAGACTCCTTCCTTTAGCACTGCCTATGATCCCCCTGGTTTAAAGAGAGCTGTACCTGCAGCGCAACCCATGCAACTCCTGCTCAGCACTGAAGAGAACCTTGTGAAAAGACCAAAACTATTCTGTTAACAGGTCCCAAAAGGGCACTACCTGGTTTTATCATATCTTAATGAGACAAGAAGGAGAACTCACTATTTTTAAACTACTACAATGAAGTTGTATATACCTCAAAAGAGGTCACAGATAAGCGTCAATATCTGATGCCTCCCCTCTGTCACTCAGATTAATAAATATCTGTATCTTCAGAGGGTCTTTCAGTTACCAAAATCATTTTGTCTTTTAAAAATGACAATTACGTAACAAAGATTCAGGATGAGAAAAACAGATGAAATGCCAATTAAGTATAGTCAATCAGACAAGAGTCTGTCAAAAAAAAAAAATATTTAAACATGCATTCTTCCTGGGGGAACAGTCCCCACCAATCTGCAGCTCACGTGTTACACAAAGGGTAGGAGGAAAAGACAGGTCAATGAGCTCATTGGAAGAGGTAGAACTTTTAACTGATGTAATTTTCTCCTTGAATAGAAGGGATATGGGAAGATGATCTGCTCTCTGTTTCATGGGGAATACCCCAACAGTCTTTCCAAAACACTGGGCTTGCAATAAGGACATAGGAGAAAGTTTGGGAGGGGAACAGGAAGATGTGTGTCCAGAAAACACTTAGGAGAGTTCATATTTTGGAGGAGTGAATTAAACAGAACAAAACTCTGCCTGGTGTCTAAATTAAACCAAACAACCTTTTCTCTTGGCATACAGCAGAGATATAAGCCAGGATGGAGTATGATTTATTGCAGTGGAAACACATTCCAGGCAAGAATTGTCTCTTTTCCATTCTTGCATAGCATAACAGGATCCTCTTGAGTACTGCCACTATATAAACAACTGGTGACCCTTTGCTGCAGCTGAAAGCTTCCCGTTGTCTTCAGTGAACCACAGAACATCAGTGATCCACTTAAAGCATTACTGTGAAAATCTTCCTCAAAATCTCCCATTTACTTGTCAGTACTTACACAAAATGATAACAGGCCTTGCATTTACCTTTGAAGAGCAGGCTGGGTGTGTGCTGTATCCAGCTCTGCAGTTCTGGGAATAAATGGCCATTTCTCACTCAGCAGCATTACCAGGGTCCATGAGATCTTTGCCCCTGCCCCATCCCCAAAACATGATGGCCAGAAATCACATTCTGAACACAGACCCTTTCCAGTACATCAGGAATTAAGAGAATCTGTCTGCTAACATAGCAATCAGTGCAGATGGCCTTCTTCTAAAGCTCCTGCTGGCACAGAGTAGTGGCAGATTGTTCAAAGAGGGATAGATTTGGGGAGCAACAAAGAACCCAAGGATAAAAGTACCATCCAGCTTTTTTCCATGTGCAAAAGGAAGTCTATTCTGTGTCCCTTTTGCTTCCTCTGTTGCAGGAAGCAAGGGATTTTGAAGTAGTGAAGTTTAAAGACAGGTGACATAAAAAGCAAATATTTTGCTTCTCTTGGCTCCACAGAAATTAGGAGTTGTCATTCCACTGAGAGTTCTTGGAGAGAATTTTTAATGTAAGGCTCTGATGGTTATGGTACTTCACAGATATGAATACCTGTAAGGTTTGAACTCTCATTTCACTTTTAATCACTTATCAGATCCATTGTTCCTGAGAAAACCAAAGATTCTTTAAACTCTCCTCTGTGGGAATATTTGAGCTCTTGCCTTTATATACCTGGAAGTGATATGCTCTGTTCTGCTAGCTGAAAAGAGGAATTCTATTTTAATCCCAGTTATGTCTTTGTAGGGATGTACAGATCTACACACAAAAATATATTTTGCCTGTTTATGTCCACAGTCACTGAACCTCCTGTTAATATACCCATGGGAAAAACAGGGGAAATGGTGCTTTTAAAGTATACCCACGTGGTTACTCTGACCAAAGATAACTGCTCTTTATTAAGACAAAGAACATAGAAAATTTAAAAACCAAATCAGCATAAAATAGTGAAATCTTACAGATCAGAAAAATAGCTATGAAAATTCCTTATATCAGTAGCAGTCTCATGACTCGTCCAACTCTTTCAGTTTCACGCTGATGTCACTTCACCAGTTAATAATTTTTCACTGTTACTTGCAAGTTAGCCCAGCTTTATTTTTAAATACCCTTTAAATGCATGTTATGTAACTTTCATTATTAAGTTAATGTGTTAGGAAGTATAACTGTATTTGCTGCTTGTGTGATATTAAATTGATTACATGTCAAATAAACTTACCTATGATATAATTAATAAAACTTAATGAGGATTCTTTGATATTTGCACTACAGCTAGAATCTAGTTAGCACTGAAATGTCAAAGCAATGAAGTGCCTAAAACTAAGTTTTGTTTCTTTTAATTGACAGACCTAAATAGAAATACCCCCCAGTAATGCCAAGAGTTAATACACAATCTGCCAGCTAATCTTTATTGTAAGTCAAAATCTGGGAAAAGAAACCTATCTTCAAAAGTTTTCCTTGCCATCAGCTTGTATTTTGAATTAATATGCTGATCCTAAATGTCATGATTCACCAATAAAGTACAAATGCAGGAAGACATAGTGGAAGCCTTTTACTCCTTTTTGGCAGAGGAAGACAACAACATTTTAGCAAGTTGGTCATCTGTGCTGTCCCCATGAATGAAGATAACACAGTTCATTGATTAATTTAACCTTATGAAAATAAGAGAAAATGCTCTACATTCCTTGAGAAAAAACAAAAGAGAAATAAGCTAAAAGTCCATTCACAGCAACAAGTAGAGGATTCTCAAAGTTTTTCTTTAACCAGACTACCCAGAAATATTCCCTGATTGTGAGGAGGGGTTTTATTTATTTACTTGCCATCTCTCTCCTGGTGATCTCCATTTACCTGGATTCAATGATTCTGACACAATTAAGTGAGAGGGAAGATACAAATGAACAAACAGCAACAAAAGGAAAATCAAGTGCCCCTTGGCTTGCTACAGGCCTTGAATCCAAGATTCAGAGCCTCTCTAGACAACAGAACTTGCAGTGGGAGCAAAGAGGCAGAAGTGCAAGTGGTGGGAACTACTGACACTCTGACATATAAAAAACACAATCTACAGAGCTTGTGCAAGAGATTATACACCCGTCCTACCATACTTCACTTTCTATTTTTACATACACTCTGGAGCATAGGTCAAACTCCTAGTAAACAATGGGATTTTTGTTTATGTACATGCATTTTCTCTGCAGCTTCTTCCTCACAAAAGCTCATTCCTGTACTTTACACTCAGGCTGCAAATTGCATCACTTTTCCTTATCATAACTTCTTTTTTTTTTTTTTTTTAATGCATTTTGGAAGTTATTCTATAAATATAAATAATGTATTCCACTGAATATCATTTCCATTGAAAATCATTTTTTGAAGGGAATTGTTCTTGTGTTCCCACTCAGAGAAGGGTGATGGAGGTTCCCTTTAAGATACTTCCACAGAATAAACTTATCTTGCTATAAATTAGCTAGTATCTTTATAATTTCCCATTTAAAAAGACAGAGAACATCTTGTTTAAATCCTTCCCTCATGCTTCAAAAATGCGACAGAATGGAAAGAATAGTTTTTGTCTCAATTATCTGGATGTTGATCAAGGGAACTGATCTAATTTTCAGACCTTATTATATCTGGCACTAATCAAACATGTATAAAGGAATTTTTTACTCATTAAACCATATTTTATGGCATAGAAATGTACTGCTCTGACAAAAGAGTAAAGAGACACTCAGAGAAAGGTGTTTAGCTCCTGTTTTAGTAGTCCTCTGCAGACTCACCCAAAGTAGCTCTGCCTTTGTCAACCCAAGAAAAACGCGGGAACTTGGTGGGGTGGTTGTGGATGAAGGTGCCTGGACATGAGTTGCTAGGATTTGATGACTGAGACATCTTAAACCCCCATCTCAGTCCAAGGTAGTCAAATTGGTATGGGCCAGTCCACTTCCCTCTGAAAAAGTGTTGCAGTCAAAGCTAAATGGCTGCAGCAGTGTGTGTAAGGACTTAGGGGGAAAATTATTGAATGGAGTGTAGACAAAAGACTGAGATTTGAAAGTGCTGGGTTTGAACTTGTAAAATTTTTCATTCTGTGCTGTTTGTAAATGATTCTACAGTACGTGTACGTAAATTTGAGACTTGTGCCATGAGTCTAAACTTATTTGGCCATAAAAATAAGTGGCAAATCTAAGTCAAGAAGATTGTACAGACACAAAGAGAAAACATATTAAACCTCTGTGCACATAGTTTAAAGGCTAAACTTTAGCCTCTTCTCCTGACTTACAAAATGTCCCTACTGCCCCCTGTCACCTCATTAGTGGTTCCACGTGTTGGTTAAATGAGTCATCCCTTTATGAAATGAACTACTTATGCTTTAAAGTCCAGTCTCAGGCTAGTTCTAAATTTTAAACCAAAACTAATTAAATATTATTACTGCAGCATTCCCAAGGAGACTATGATGGGATGAGTGATGACATGCTATGGTTTGTTTGGTTGTACACAC
This sequence comes from Corvus hawaiiensis, assembly GCF_020740725.1. NCBI lineage: Eukaryota > Metazoa > Chordata > Aves > Passeriformes > Corvidae > Corvus > Corvus hawaiiensis. The sequence continues at coordinate 101,213,311 of NC_063215.1, read as the reverse complement.
ACGCTTCACACACACTTCCATGAACAAATGAGTAGAGGAAGGGAAGGGGTGGAAAAGACTTGCTTATCCCAACAGAGGAGAAGGTATGCCACCTTTGGTTAAAAAAAATCAAGCAAATGATTCCTCCTTGGGAAAATGTTGTGGCAGGCATTGAGTCACAACTGCTGTGGCAGAGCTGCCCGTTGCTCGTTCCTCAGGTAGGAGCAGACAGGCACAATCTAACACTCACCTGGCAAACTGAAGAGGAAGACGAGACAAAGAACTCCAGTGTCTTTCAATATTAGCCTTCATCTTAAATGTCTGTTATCTTGTAGCTCATTAGGTGGTATTATTTTGTCATAAAGTTCCTTAATGTCACAGAACATTGCTCCCAAAGGTGAGGAGGTTTCAGTAACAAGCAGGGGCTTCTGTGCTTTGGCTGATGATTAAAATAGCCTGCCAGCCTGTAAGAGCAAGGCTCTGGTCATAAACTTCTTTCTCTTCTGTGATTTCACCTTTTCATTAGAAGAGAGAGCTTTGTTCTAGGCCTGTGGCGGTGAGCTGGGAAAATAGGGCTTCAGCAAAATACTGAACATTCAAAAACACATAACAGAAATTGCAGTGAAATACTTCTCTGAAACACGTTCTAAAAACCTGGCTGTACAATGTGTCCTCACATCCAGCATTATACTTACAGAAGCAGGAAGAAAAATAACCTGTGCCTATAAACCATACACAATATAGATTGAGGAAAAAAAACAATCAACAAAATGGCTTCTTACCTGTTTTACTGATGGCTTCTTTATAATTTTAACACTCTTTACATGGAACTAGAATACATATGGGGTAGCTTTTTTGCCTTGTTTCAAACTGCAACCAGCAGATTGATTTTTAAATGTAGGATCAGGGAGAAAAATTTTTCTCTGAACACAGAAGTCCTAATTTGAGTGATGCGGCATGGAAAGCTCAAGATGGCTGAGAGCACCAAGCTATCACTTAATGTCAAATCTCCTGCACAGCTAACAGCTCATCACTATACCCACAAGAAAACAGGCAAGGACAGGTAATTCAACCAAATCCCCATTAACAAGAGATATCTGAAATACTGAATCTGTTATAGATAAACAACAGTTCCAAAGAATTTTTCAACCTGGTGATTATTTATCAGCATGTAAGTCCGCCTTGCAAAGACATGTGTTGGAAAAGACACAAAGGCTTCCAGTTCAGCTAAAATGGGTCATTTTACTTATATCCACATTCCAAGCTAAAACCTATATTGAATTAAAAAGTAGTAAGAAAACTGATTACTAGAAATAAATTTCCCCTGCATAATTTGGTAAGAATTTAGAACTGGAACAATTTAAAAGTGTAAAACCCACAGAGAAGCACTAATAGAATTTGCAGGATCCAAGCCTCGGGGGAAAAAAGAAAAAAGTTATTTTGATTTTGATTTTAAGGAGTTTTACCTACTTTAATCTGCATTCCTTTGGTGCTAAATTAGTCGAGTGTGTCTTCTTTAAGTACAATTGTTGTTTTCTTCCTTTGAAAAAGGAATACAGTGTATTCCCTATGTTTATTATTGTAGTCAGATCTGCTACATAGTCAATTTTTTTCCTAAAGCTTTGCATAGTATTAAGGTCATGTTAACAGAGCTACAGCTGCCTGCAACCTCCATCCCCTCCACCTTTCCTTAAAAAATGTATTTGCTACATTTGCCATTTTTTAGTTATATGGAAACTCTGGTGCTAAAGAACTATTAAAATAAAACTTACCATTACTAATGCATAGCTATTCCCGTGGTTCTGTTTAGCACAAAGAATATTTATTGTCCTTTGCCTCAAATCTAGATATGTAGCAATAAATCCACCTAGGCACTATTTCCACCATCTTCACAATCTGTACGTCATCTAAATATTAAGGCAAAATTAGGCTTTAGTATGTTTAATTCAATGCAACAAGTTTAGTGGGTAAGCCACTCTTTAAAACCCTGGAACTGTAATGTTCATTTTGCCTCTAATAAATAATAATAAATAAAGGTGTATTGGGGTTAATTGTGTTGACAATGAAAGAGCTGGTGATACAGATATAGGAAAGGATTCTGTATAACTCATTATCTTTAACTTATAAATAAATTATTATTCTATTTTCCTTTTTATTCTGAAATGATCTCAGACATTAGCTCTGCTTGTGAAACTTCATAATTCAAAGACAACAAAATAGCACTTTATCAAAAGCTTAAAACAACATCCCTCATATAATACAGATGTTAGGGAAAATAGCAGAAAGAGAACCTGCATCGTTATCTAAGATCAAGCCAAGACACCATCAAAGTACATTGGTATTTATTCCATTTCCCTGGATGTATCGTTCCCACATAGCCGTAACTCCATATAACACATATTTCTACTGACTGTTCTACTGAAGTGTGATGCCTAACTTGAGCAGAGCATTTGAGGTTAATAATTGCAATGCTATTCAATAAAATCCTGTCTCACTTGCTGTACTACAAATATTTTGTGTGGTGAGTTTAACTGTGTCTTCTAGTGATGCACGAACTCATCCAGCTAGTAAGTAGTAACAGTTACTAGGGTGCAAGCTGAAAATATTTTGAAACACATAAAACAGGTTTATGTGCCTTAATTTAATTGAAATATAGATATGCAATGGTAATATAACATCTCTTTATAATGCCTTGAGTATCACTTTTATGCAGTATTTACTGTGTAACAGACATTAAATCTTTGGAGAGCTCATGGATATTGCCAGTGTGCTCTTTTGGCCTCCCTAAAATATTAAAACTCAGACTTGAGGAGTTGTTTGTTTTGTTTCTGAATAACCCTTCCTTGGAAACAAACTACTTGATCACTAGCTGTGATCTGCTCTGAGTTCCTTGATGGACCTAGGGCACCCAAAATGAATATTGATTGTTTGGTTAGAGCACCAGCCTGGAACAGAAGGGTTGTCTCTCTGCACTGCTGTCCTTGCTTTAATCACTTCATGAGTCTTATTGTGACAAAGGGCTGAGATTAATTTCCCAAGGTGATTTTTTATTTTCAGATGAAAAATAGCATATGAGAACTTTACATTATCATTAATGGCACTAAAACTGAGCATACAAACCATTGTTTTCTAGATAGACAGTTACAAGTATTTCTCAGTTATTCTCCCTTCTTAAAAGATACATGTACTGTGAAGTTTTTTTAAATTTTATTCTCAAAAACATTTTAAATTTTATTCTCAAAACAAACCAGGTTCAGTATCATGTGTGCAAAGCTACCTTAAAGCTGTTCATTTTGTCAATATGAAGAAAGAACACAGATCAAATTCTTTCATCTCTCAGAAGACATTCTTCTCAAGTAGAACAAGACTTTGGTGATTGCATTGCAAGCAGATCATGTCAATACTATTCTATGACTGTTTTGTAAATGCAATTTTTCACTGAATATAATTCAATTAATATTTTTGCAGTATTCATACTCATATAAATTATTCAGCTAATAATGGCAGTATTTTGAAATAATTACTCCTTTCTAGATTGTTACCAGTCCTAGCTGCAGACAAAGTAGGCAGAATGTTTCAGTCTACGCATAACAAGCACAAGTTATCATTACAATTTCATCAAATGTGGGCATTTCTATTTATCTTATTTTTTATGAGCCTATGACCCTGCTCTTACCATGAGCATAATGAAGTCTCTTCCAAAGTTTCTTGTAGTTAGAAGGAATATTTCCACTGATTTTCATGGCCTTAGGATGAGCTCCTGGTAATTCTGACAGCACACAGATAGCCATGTTCAGCTTCAGAAAAGGATCCCAACTCATGAAAAGCACTAAACACGGACTTGGTTTTACACAGCCATTTAAGCAATTTTCTAGGAAGAAAAGAAATGGGATTTAAGGTTATTCTAACCTAATAAAATACGTACTAAATTACCTGTGTCACTGTCAAAAATAATTTTAACTCACGATCAAATGCAAATTGATGCTTGACCAGTCAAAACACCAATAATTTCCAAAGCTAACCACACTTGTGTTATAGAACAAAATTGTGTAGGTAACCCAGGTCACTTAATAACAATGATCTGCATTGTCATTCCTTTATCTGAATTATGCATGACAAAACAAGTCACTTATTCAGGCTCTGTTCTTTAACTGGTTCAACATCAATACAGGAGAACAGCACACTTGAAAAGAAGTTTTACTACCACACTTTTTCAATCATATATACAAATGCAGCTATTTGATGAGAAGTAAACTTCCAGACCTGGATACCTACTACACTGAGAAAAAGATATGCCCCAAACCCCCCCAGCTCAGAGTCAGATTCCACTCTCCCAACCTCAGTCTGCAGCAGTATTGAACTCACAAAAATTCACTTGGAACAGTAAAACTTTGCCAGCATTCCTGTCTAGGAGTTCCTCACACAAACACATTTCAGCCTTTGTATTTCTGTAATTGTTCCTAGCTCCTCACAGGACTGAAAGCATTTGCTCTCTGCATACAGTGTGTGAACCCCTGTCTGAGAAACCAGCTGATTTATTCCTTATTCTTCAGTCAGGATCCTTCTGCAGTCAGGATGAAAGACCTGGTGAGATGTTTCCCTGCCACTAAGAAACCCAAACTTCATGAAATGTAAATCAGACCCATATCCTCCAATCCCACACAGAATTAGGTAAGAGAGATTTTATTAGCTGGTATATTTTCAGCCTATACCTCAAGATACAGCTTTATCAGACTTTAAGCAATACAAAAAGCAGGACTAAAGCACCCTACCAAACACCACAAGATTCAGCATAAAAATCACAGGTTTTTTGCTGGGTATCATCAACACCCTCTTTTTTATTTTCTTAAAAGGCTTCTATTCTACCAATTTTATTATTTTCCAGTGGAACAGAAATGTTCTAGATGCTAGTCTTCAAAAAAAGCTTTAGTGAATAATTCTAGCTTTAAAGATTACAGACATGTTATCTTTTTCTTGTTTCCTACTGAGATTCCTGACTTTTCTAAGTCTCTGGATTTCATCTCCCACTATGGGAGATAAAAAATAAGACCTTCATGCTTATGAATTTTTAAAATGTGAAATGCAAGTGCAAGATGAATAGAATTTTGAACACACTGTTACACTATGAGTGATTACCCAAAAAATGTACAGGACACATACAGATACTTACACATTTAACATGATTTCTAACCCTATGTCTCTAAGCTGTTTTTTCCTGATGCTTTATTCTGCACTCCCTTGGCCATAAGATAGTGTGATACATCCTTCTTTTCATTGTACTTGTTTTCTTCCTTCAGAAAGGAGGGAAAACCCTCGATGTTTGTTTTTTCTGTTTATGCACCAGTAACATATCTATACCTCCTCTGCCATTTCTTTCTAACTTTTTTTGCCTTGAATCCACTTACAGTGCACATTCCATATAAAACCCCTTTACCCTCTATAAACTATAAATAACTATTATATCAAGTGTTGTCAATTGGATGTAGGAATTTCTGATACTTTGACTCATGAAGCAACAACAGACAGCTGAAAGCTTCACAATGTGCATTTCGTGTCTAATCACCTGAGTTATTTAACTTATTACCTTATTACCTTATGCTGATAATCAAGTTCTTTCATGTAGGGATTTCCACCTGACATGAGCCCTGATTTTAACATTATTTCTGCAGAACAGAACTTCAGGTGGTTGCATGTTTGTATAGTTACCCTCACTTCAGATCAGTCTTCTTCCATTTATTGAGGAGCAGGTGCTGAGACAGCACAATGTGATAACCTGGAATAGATAGATTGTGTTTTGGGGTGAATCCTAGTGGAGGAGCCTGGGATCACAAAATCCTTTCCAGCTGGCATCAGGGCTGAGTTCAGAGGCTTCATGAGTAAAATCAAAGCACAGAATCCCAAAGAATAGTTGAGGCTGAAAGTGATCTGTGGAGGCCACCTGGTCCAACCCCCTGCTCAAGCAGGAGCCACTCAGAGCTGCTTGCCCAGGATCATGTCCAGATGTTTTCTAAGTATGTCCAGGGAGGGGGACTCTACAGCCTCTCTGGACACTTTAAAATTGTGCTTTCTGATGGTCAGAGGGTCCTGATGGTTCAGAAACCTGTTTCAGTTTGTGCCCCTTGTGCTGTCACTGGGCACCAATGGAAAAATGTTCGCTCAGCCTTCTTTACACCCCCTTGCCAGGCATTTACATACATCCATAAAGGCTCCTCCTAGAGCCTTTTCCTCTCCAAGCTAAACAGTCCCAGCTCTCAGTCTTTCTTGATACTAGAGATTCTCCAGTCTCTTCATAGCCTTAGTGGTCCTTAGGAGGTGATCCTTTAATTTTAAATAAATTTCTTTGCCTCTTATACCCTCCAGGGCTTTGAGCCTTTAAATCATCAAAATATTTACATATTCAAAAGAGGCCTTGAAATTGCCTGGAAATTATCTCTAACTAAAGGAAAATGTCAACAAAAAAATCAAAAAGCCAGACTAGACAAGCAGATGATGAATGGGTACAAAATGTTCTCTGTGGTCTATCTTCTTTCCCCCTGAATTAAGAAGAAACATGCAAATTTAAAACCCTCCTGGCTGAGGCAATACTCCTGTTTCGGGTTTTTTTAATTCAAAGTACTCACAAATTCATGAAGGATATATATAAGTCAAGAAAGGTAGGGAACATGCTACTATATCACTACTTAATGGTAATAAATATAAGACAGGAAAGAAAACATAGAAATATAGCAAGAAAACAGAGAAATTCAGTATGTTTTCCTCTGTGGTACATCCAGTAACATTACTGCATCTTTTCAGCCATACCAGTAGGCTACACAAGAAACTCACTGATGGAGACTTTGCCATCTCAGAGTAGAGGGGGTTTTTTCCTGCTGAGAGCATCTCAGCACCCTCAGGAGACTGGCTCACATAATCCTGAACCAAACATGCCACTGAAACTTCTATCTTGTGACTCAAATGGGAGCCCAGTGGCATTTTTTGACTATTTTTAACTTAAAAGAGGGTGTAATTCCTTCACATTCAAGATAGCAAAGAGACAAAACAGAATGCATTAATAGTATTGCAAAACCAGTTCCTTGTCCTGTTCCCTCAGACCTCTCAGAATGTTCAAACTGGGTTGAGTATAGTTTACAAAGATTTAGTCATGGGAGATTTCTAAACAAAAGGCTTCCAAAAGGGGAGAAGAATAGGAAGCTGGAAGTCAGTCAGACCCTCTACACAAAACATGAATATCTGAGGTAATAAAAGTAAAGCCTAAGAAAAAACTGTGTTTTACTCCTGCCACCAATGGGTTCAGGATTGTAACAGGAAATCACTATTTCCTCAGACTCCTGCAGCATGCAACCTCTAAGTTTTTCTCTTTTGATATATATCTACCTCAAGCTCAAAAAGCCAGCTGTATCACTGAGGATGGAGAATTTCCACTACTACTTCTGCTGATTCCCCCAGATGAGGAAGAAGAAAGCTGGGAAAGCCCTTGGCCCTGCTGTTTCTTGCTTTTTGAAGTGCCTGACTCTGATCCTGAGTAAGGGTGATGCTCATGAAGATTGTGTGTGCCTGTATTTCTTATAATTTCTGTTATGACTCAGCACTGCTCAGAGCCAAAAATAATCAGCTGCTGCACAGTATTAAACCACCCAAAACACCACGAGGTGCAGTACTGCACGTCAGAATACTGCTAAAATTGCAATTCAGAAAAGGGCCTTAGGCAAGTCTGGCTTGCAGAGGTTCTGTGTGTTTCAATGTGCTAGTGTGATCAAATTTAGAACATAAGAATACTTCGTGGTTTGTCTGGGGGCTGGGTTGTTTTGTTTTAAACAAAAGCAACCATCAGTATCATGTTGGCAAAAATAATTCCTCATGGACTCTTCTGGATGGTTTGCTATTTATACCACGAGTCTGGATTTTATCCTTCTGTGTATTCCTTCCCAGAGTTCAAAATAGAGCAAATTTTTTCCACTGAACCAATAGATTTTGGTTAAGAAAACAAAAAACTAGAAACTTTGAATTATCCTCCATACCTAAAAAAGGTGCTCTGACTGTTGGACTAAAAATACTAATATATATCTCAGATGATTATTAATTATACTTTCAAAATAGCCCTGTGTTGGCAAAGGAAGAACAAGCACAAATGATTGAAGATAAATGGTCAGTTGCCCTCAAAACAATCTACTCTGCCCACTGCAGTTGAGCCATGATGATGCCTGAACCAAGAGAAGTCTTGGATTTACTAAAATGATATAAAACAGAGATCATGATGCCATTGCTTAAACCAGTAAAGCCTCAGCTCTCAAACTACCACATGAGCTACATTAGGCCAAACACATCTCCTCAACCTCCAAAAAAAATCCCAACAAGTCACACTTTGGGCACAAGGTTGCATTAAGCTTGACAACCAGAATCTGTTCTATTTCCTTTGCAGTTAAGAAAGCCATTCAGTCTTCTATTTAAAGTATACATAAATTCTTTCCTGATTGTTCATGGATTTAAGCACAGGCTGAAGCCTTTCTTGGGTCTAAATACACAATTAAAACACATGCTGAACTCCATTTTGAGCAACCCTTCTGCTCTGAATCCAGGCTGTTCGTCAGTCCTATTTCAGGTGGGAGACATTGCTGAAATATCTGAGGGAAATCTGAGTCAAAACTCTATGACTGTATAGGGTCTATTCTTACTGATTAAGAAATTATAAAGGTATTGTTCATACTTCTCCCTGTAACAGCATAATCTTTTCTGACACAAAAAATACTCTGCTTCTATCACACAGACAGCTCCAAAAGCAGCTTCTAGCTAAAAATCTCAGCTATTTGCAACCAGCTTTATTTTTAACATATCCAAAAACTATACAGAACTGTGAGCAAGAGACATACGGTGTGTTCTATAAAGAGCAAGCAATTGCTTGCCAACAGAGTTTTTATGATTAATTGCCAGTTCAACAGAAGGTAGGAAGTTCTGAAGCACAGAAGAAGGAATAAAAGCAGACTGGGAAAATTTAAGAGGGTCAAGCAATTTAACTGGCTTGAAATTGTTTGGTAACCAATTAATACATAAAAGAGCACGATAAAGGTGGGTTAATTCACAATGCTTGGTGGATAATTACAAGTAAATGATGTGCATTTCAGACTAAGTAGTTTCTTAAATTTCTTCTTTATTTAGCTGTAAGGGTGAATAAGCAGACCACGTAAATGAAACTAATCTAAAAGTAACAAGAATTGCCTATACTCACTTGAAAAGTAAATGCAAGAGACTTAATATGAAGCTAAATACAACTTTAAGAAATCAGCTGCTCTTCAGTTGCTTCAGTTCACACACACACACTCATATTAAAAGCACATCTAGCCTACAACATCAAAATTACAACTTTAATACATCCCACCATTACTCAACTGTGATCTAGTTTGTCAAAGTATTTTAATTCAGTTCTTTGCTTTTATTCCCTGCACAAGGTCTGTGAGAGATTTTGAATAAACACTTGGTCAAGACCTGTTCATATTCCTCAAAGAAGCCCTGAGGATTTCAAATAATGGAAAAATTTATGCTGGAAGTGATCTCAGGAAGTCACCGCTCAAACCCCTGCTCAAAGAAGGTCTGATAAGATTAGGTTACTCAAGGTCAGGCCTAGAGTAGTCTTGAACATCTCCAGTCATGGGGATTCCACAGCCTGCCACAGTAACAGGAGTTGTAGATAACCAGTAAGGTCTCGTTGAAACATTTTCTTAAGGCTGAGCAAGTCCAGCTCACTCAGCTTTTCCTCATTCATTGTGTTTCAGGCTCATGACTATCCTGTAGGCCTCCTGGACTCCTTTCAGCATGTCAACAACATCCTTCTTGTACAGGGAAAGCCAAAATCAGACACAGGATTCCACCTGAAGTCTCAAAAATGCCAGATATAGGGGGTGGATGGCTTTCCTGGACCTGGATAATGACTAAAGCAGTTAGCTGTCCTCAAAATAACCTACACTGGCAATTGCATTTGCAATTTACTCAGGGAAACAAAAAGATATCTACATTTCTTACTAATACACTCATGGATGCCTTTGCTGCAAGGCCGTACTGTTGACCCATGACCTGTTGCACACTAGGACTTCCAGATCCATTTCTGCAGAGGTGGATCCTTTCCTTAGCCAGAAGAACCAGTCTGCACTGGTACCCAGGATTATTTCATTCCAGATGCAAGACTCCACAGTGACTTTTATTAAACTTCAGAGGTTCCTGTGTGAAAAGCTTGTGGGAGATTGTGTCAAAGGCACTTCTTCAGCACAGAACAGCCACTGCCCTCCCCTTCCCTACAGCCTCAACCACCTCAGCACAGGAAGCAAATTTTATTCAGGCATTATCTGCTTAATTTGCCCTGGTTAAACTAAACCCCTGTTGGCTGGTCCTCATAATAATCTTGCCTTTCATGTGTTTAAAGCATCCAGGGACCAACACTGGACACTATAAAAAACCCGATTATCCTGCCATTTAACTGTGATGGCCACATAATTCAGATATTTCATTTAAGATTACCACATTTAGGAATTGAGGATGAAACTCAACTTTCTCTTCCATTCACTGAAGGGCTTCTTCCTTCTTCAAAAGCAGTATGAGTGATTCTAAAGAACTATAACAAGTCAAGGCAAACCAGCTGAGGTGGAGCATGAAATTACATTTCTCAAATATCATTAAGACTGGGTTAATTTTGTACCACTGGCCATTCTTGACTTTGGTCACAAGAGTGGATTCATTTGCTGATTTCTTGGTCAGTGGGTTAAATCTGGTCATGATGACTTTAATCATTACTTTCTTGTGAAAGGTTGTTATTAGTCAAAGGTGACAGGAGCAGCAAGAATAAATAGCTTATTACTAATTTGTGTCAGTTATATATGAACTCAGAGCTTTCCTTCGCTCTCACCCATGTGAACTCAAATTGCTTTCAGCAGGCATGCCCAAATTTGCTATTTAACATGGCAATTTCTCTTTTGTCTGCCTTTCTCAAAACTGTGCCTTCTTTGCAGCTGGGTTTTTCTTCCTCCCCCTCCTTCTCTGCTGTGTGACACCAGGGATGTGTCTATTTTACAGACAGGAAGGTAGGTCTTTGCCAGGAATTCATAATCCCCTTCTCCTGTCAGTACTTATCTTCCATTTCAAACTCCTCTAATAACCTTCTGGTTTTCTACATTTGCCTTGCCTGTGCATATATAGAGTAAAAAAAAACCCAGCCCAACATAGTCAACTATGTAAATTAGACATTTTGCACACTGATTCTTTGGAGCTGAATAAAAATGTTATTATTAGCTTGTCTAACATATGTCATGGACACCACAGCTGCATTTCATGCCAAGTGCTGGCCCTGAACACCTTTCAATGACATAACACAGATAGTAAAGGCATCACTCCATCACAGGAAGGTTTTACCAGGTTAAGTGGTGGATTTTTCACCACTTAGGAAATTTAAATCAGTGTGTGCTTTTGTTCAAACCCTAGACAGCTGAGATGAAGTGACTAGTTTACATTATCAAGCCTTTTTTTTTGCAGCAGGCCAGACATGCTACTTACAGTCATCTTCCTGGGCTTAAAATGTCTGCCTCTAGAAAAATGAGAGGAATGTACCTAGGTTATACAGAGCAGGAAAAGAACAATTCTTGCCATGATATGTATGCTAGGTCTATGAGTGATGAGAAGAGTCGTTGTACATTTTTTTTTTCAGTTTTATTAGAAGGATAAGAAATAACAGTTGAAAAACTTCCCTAAGAGAATCAACATTCTGGAATAAAAGGGTTTTTCTTTTTTTTTTTTCTTTCTGTAGCTAAAGAAATCATCAGCTAGTACAGAATGATGGATATTACTTAGTAAATGTAGAGCAGTGCAAAGTCTTTGAACTCCAGACCACTTGTAACAGAGAGCTAAAACAGATTCTCACAGTGCTCTATTTTAATCTGTTCTGGATCAATATAAGTGGGCACTGCATGTTTCTGTCCATTTCATTTTATTTAGGAAGGAAAGGACCTAGACACTTTGCTTGTAAGTCAGATAAGCCTAAATTCAAAACTGTTTTCAGATCTGGCAAATCTTAGCAAATATTCTCTATTTCTAATTCTGAATGGACCTAGGTCTAGAAGCACAAGCATACAACATGACAACCAACTTTCCTACTCATCTTATTAATCTGAAACTATGGAACACTGCAATTTTAAATCAGAAGCCTAAGAATGTATCATCAGCCCATTTTTTTCCATTTCTGTTTAAAGAACACTTTGAAAAGCACAGTTAACTTCTGTTTCATATGTTAATATCATATTAAATTGCTTTACTGCTTTGTGATGTACAGAAACTTTGACGTTAGCTTCTTTATTTCAAGAATTCTTTTTTCTTGTAAGCTTGAAGAAAGAATCTTCCACTTAAATAAGTAGATTGAAAGCAGTTTCAGTAATTGAATCCCTAGATATTTGTCTTTGTGCTGGGAGGTTTCGTTTAACTTTTAATGGATTTTTAATGCTGAAACAGTTTCATTTTAAACTGTTGTCATAAAACAGTTTAGAATTTTCTAATTTTGCTGCAGGATTTTTCCCCAAAATCCTTTTTTTAAAATCTGAAGGTTTGAGATGACATTATTACAAGAAATACTGTAAAACATTCTGAGAGATAAGAATGATTTCTATAAGACAGAACTGTTAAGACTATCATACTGTCAATCTGTTGTAGAGTGTTCACCAGAAATACAGGTTTTACATATAAATAATATTACTAATAACTGGAATGCATCCTTCTCTTCTGGGAATTGAGGTCGAATGCCTAAGCAGTCTGCAGAGGGGAAGGAAGGGTACCAGGAATGGCAACATCCTCCCATAAGCCTGAGACACAGAGCCCAAGTTTAGGTGGTTCCCCAAGGGAGCATTTGGGAAACGAGAGATGCTGGTGAGAGGTCCCTGCTCCATTGTCTGTGGGGGGAAGAGGTTTGAAGACCTTGATGTTCATCAAGATGAGTGCTTTCTAAATTCACATACCTAAGAACTACCACTTGAATGTATTTTCTGGGTGCAGAGAGCAGGAATGCAGTTGATGTTCCCAAGGCATCAAGTTGATGCAGTTTAACACCTGTCAGCTGAGCTATGGTAGGTTCTGATCAGCCTGATTTGCAAAGCAGTTTGGATAGGTGGGAGTATTCTGACAATGTTTTAAGAACAGACCAAGCCTTCCATTGAGGCTTGTCTTCTATTAATCATTCACACCATGTTTTTTACAGTGAAAAAAATTTTGAAGTGTTCTCAGGATATAGGACAAGTGACTGGATCATTGTACTAGTTTGAAAACAAACCAGTGGGAGGCACCAAGTCAGAATAACAATTTAATGGGGAAATTAAAGAAAAGGAAAAACTAAAAGAAAACACTGGTTCAAACTGACAGAGTCAAGATACAACCTGAGTCCCTGTTAGGCAGGGTGGTGGTAGCAGTCTGGTAGAATGGTGGTTGCAGTCCTCTGAAGCGGTGATCCTGTAGAAAAAGGGTCTGCTCTTCCTCAGGAGGTCCAGTGGTGGCTGTGTAGCTCCTGTCCTCTGGAAATCCAGTGGGAAGCGTGCCTCTGCTGTCCAGAGTCCCAGATTATATCCAGGATGGGATGCTTGGTTCCTCCCTCTGGGTGGAGCATCTCACAATGGGGTAATGAGTCATGAGGCCAAGTGTTGATTAGGCTCATTAACAGAAGATAGTCCAGAGGGAGTTACCTATGAGTCATGCAGCAGGACAATGATGGGCCATTAACAGAAAGATAGTCTGGGGGGAGGAGGCAAGGAAACACTGCCCTACCTGATTTCAACAGCTCATGAGGATGGTAATAGAATACACTGCAACCCAGGACAATCATAACAGCACAGACAGTGCAGATCTGGGTAGGGAAATATCCAAACTCCCTCAGGTATCGCAAACCTGAAGTTTTGCTCCTCACAGAGCAATCACAGAAAGGAAAAGTTGCACTTGCCTTAATATGCAAATAGTGAGTGGTTTGGCTACTTAGTTATATAATCTGGCCCTTAAAAAATATCTCCTATTTTCACCGTTGTTGCAGTGAAATTATTTGTTCTCTTTGTACATCTTTCAAACTCTCATACATCAGTGAACAAAATCAGAGTATGATAATCTTCAAAGAAGTGCTGGTAACTCACTCATGTAAAGCTGAAAAATCATGAAATCAGGAGTTACACACATTGAAAGATTGATTTTTTTTTTCTAGTAAATTGACTGATTTTTTTCCAATAAATAATTTCTAAAAGGATCTCAGCTCTACCAAAGCAAATTTCCTCTAAAAGCAATCCAATTTAAGACATTTTACATCACACAGGATGTGTTCGTAAGTTCCTGTATTCTGTTCATCCTTTGTCTTGCTTCTGAGTCATAGAAAAATTGTTAAACAGGAAGAAAACCTGTTTTATCTATTTTCTTCTATTGCTCAGGTAATCCTGTGATCATCCTTGGGCAGATCCTCCTCTGAAGTCAGAGAGCAGGTACAACGAAATCAGAATTCTGGATTTGGCTTCATTGTGCACATTCAAAGAGTGTCTGGAAGATGAATAAGCCAGACTGATCCTCACAATGATGCATAGCCATTTCCAGACATTTTAGCATATTACATTATTCCAAAATCTTTTGAAAATACCAGCTTTGGGGCACCCATAAGGTTTTTAACAAAGAACTCTCTAAATGCATTTTAAAACATTTTAAGCCTTATAGCACTAAAATGGAGACATGAAAAATTAAGTCACTGTGGCCATGAGGGTTTACATTCATTTCTGACATTTACTGTTATTCCCATGAAACTCATACATATTGCAGACAACTAGCTGGTTGAACAAACACTGCATAGCCTAGCTTCTTCTATAATTTAGGGGGTTTAAGTTAGGATTTGAAAAATAAAAACTTTTTAAACATTTCGTATTTATTACTTTGCAGTCTTCAAGTGGAAAACCGTGGACGTCACCATGTTCTGCTCAATCCAGGGAACAGTTCCTCAAAAAACAATTCCTGTTGAAGCTAATTAGTTCTATCCTATTACAGATTGATGTCCAGTATCTTTATTATCTTGACCATATGATTTCCTTCGCCTGTTTTGGGATGAATCATTTAATGATTCAAGGCCATCACAGGCATTTTGCCTCCTGCAGCAATGAATCCCACCGTTTATTTTTACTTGTCAAATATAATTCCCAATACTCCTAAACCGTGCCTCTTCTTTTTCCTTGTCCCCATTCACATTGCTAAATACTACAGTAAAAGCATTTCTAAGTCTTTTTTTTCCTGCTACCATTTTAGCTAGTCCCCCTATCTTAAAATCAATGACACTTAGAAAAGTGTGTCAGATGCAACAATAGCATTGAAGAGTATAAAGATGTCATATAAATATGCTATCTGTACTGTTCACTTCTGATGGAGGCTGGGCAGAAATTGATACTGTTGTTTAGATTTGCTCCCATTGAGATGTTCTGCTTACTGAGCATGGTGCTTGTGCTCAGTAACTGATATATGGGATTATTTTAGGCTATTATGTGTTTATTTACTTCAAGCTAGGTTTTCCTGTCCACTACTTCTCTTTCTTTACCCTTCATAATTTCTTAGTCCTCCATAATTGCCACCATCATTGCTGAAGTAGTCTTCTCCAGTCATATTACTTGCTCTGTCCTGGTCTTATCTTTTTTCTCCACATCAAATGTCTGGGTTTGATTGCTTTTTTATTAGAAGTTTAATTTTTATCTAATGCAGATTTGGACA
Organism: Corvus hawaiiensis; assembly: GCF_020740725.1. Classification (NCBI taxonomy): domain Eukaryota; kingdom Metazoa; phylum Chordata; class Aves; order Passeriformes; family Corvidae; genus Corvus; species Corvus hawaiiensis. The sequence goes on along the minus strand of NC_063215.1, from coordinate 101,197,594 downwards.
ATTATCTCTGGTACTGAGACAGAACTGTGTGGCTTTTGTGATGAGCAGTCCTGTCTCACAAATGTAAAGCTTCTAGAAGTTGAGAATGATATTGATATGGGCTTGACTATTGCTTTTTCAGAAGGGTTTTGGCCTTCACCAAATGTCCTTAAGAAAATTTAGACAGTGTAAGAAGAAAGACAATTGCATGGGTAAATAATTGGGTAAAAGGAAAAAGAAGATAAAAGTAAATGGTCAGTAAGTGGTCAGAAAACTCTTCATCATCTTTATAAGCAACTTAGGAATAGATGTCAATGAGAGGTGAGGTGTTACTACTTACAAATAATAAGTTATTCAGGATGGAGCAGCTGCCAGGAACTGCAGGAGGTGCTGAATAACTGTTTAAATGTATCTTGGACCCAGATACTGCATATGCAGTTTTATTTGCCTCATCTCAGACAGAACTGACAAAAGTTTATAGAAGAACAACAACGATCACGGGTGTGGAATATTTTTCATGTAAAAATTAATGTGCAGACCAGGACTCTTCAGCCTGGCAAAGATCAAATATGTGACAGAGGCATGTAAACCCATAAATATCCAAGAAATCTTTTGTGTATTTTCTTTCCCAATGGATTAACTATAGTTTATTAAATGAAACTCCCAGGAAGCCAGTTCACACTGAGAAAAGAGGGTGAATCCTTATTGAATGCATAGTAAAATTGGTGGAAACCCTTGCTATAGGATGATAAGTATACAACCATGGACAAGAATTCCAGTTGGGATGTAAGACACAAAGTTTTATCTAAATCTCTCTGGAGAAGTCCTTAAGCTGCAAATTCTTGTCAAGAGCGTAAAGCAGGATGTGTCTCTAGAGACTTGCATCCCCAGGCACCTCCTGTTGGCCACCACTGGCAGCAGGACACAGGATGAGATTATATAGTGGTCAGCAAAGTCACAAAAAGACCCAGCAGCTGTATACTGAAGCTAAGTTCAGACTGACACATTTTTTAAGTCCATAAGGTCACTTAAGTTTGGAAACCCTTAGTACAGTCACAGCACACTTCTGCTCATTGACAGCTTACAAAAAAACGTGGCTTTTCTCAAATCCTGGTCTTGTGTGCAGACACCACAGGGAAGACACACAGAAAGGTTATAGGTTGGATGTGGAATTACCAACAGGATAGATTTGCATTCTAGCCTAGAGTCTGGGCACAACTTCAGTCTGAAGAGCCCCTGATGAGTCTGAGCCCCTGTTCTAATGTGGTTGATGAAAGACAGCTTAAAGAATTGCCCAGACAACCCCATAAACTGCATTCAGAGATGCCCTTCCCGTGGGAGTCAGGTCTGTGTTTTTGGGATATTAAGTTAACCATTTAAGATAATAAATGTAACTTCACAGGCTTGTGTATTAAAAAAGATCATATAATTCTTCATCAAGAGTCAGCTAACATGCAATGATCCATACCTTTAATTTCTGAGCGGAGTAATTTTTCAGATGCTACTCATTTTGAAAGTGGCATTTATTTACACTCCTCTCCACAATGAGGAGAAATATATATGGAGTCACAAGCCCACTTTTGTGGGTCTTAGTCCCAGGAAAATCAAGATGATTGTGTGTAGAACAGCTATGATTCATATAAGAAGAGTAGTGCTGTGAGTATGCTTTATTTCTCACTTCTAGAATTAAGCAAGTTCAGACTCTGAAGAGTTCAAAACATAAAATTTTCAAAAAATCTTGAGAATTAAGAATTTCTCTTTTAGCAAAATCACAGCAATCAACAGAAATTTTATATCATCCAGAAAGGTCAAAGAGTTTTAACTTTGCAGAAACAATATTGCTGGGAGACAACTTCTAAGTATATTTTTGTCATGAAATGCATTAATCTCTTGAAAGTCATACTTTTAAAAAATAAGAAGCAAAACATAACTACAGAGAAAGAACACCCTTTCTTTCATTGAAACAAATTTATTGTAAAGGTTTCCACTTGAAAATCTGTGTGTTATCCATTGGGATCTTGATAATGTTACATTCTTAATGAGTTTAATAATTTTTGCACCTCACTATAAAGCAGAATTAATTTATATTAAACCCAATAAAGTACAGATCATTGCCAGACTATTGCTTAATTCCTTTTTCACTGTGTACTGCATTGGCAAAATTGTGATCTCAGTGAATGTATAGAATCTCTTTTGAAATATGGCCTTGATTTTGTGAGCAGTTCCCCAATCTTACAAATCAAACCCAGTCTATATTTGTCTCTCTGTCTGTAACAAGAGGATAATAATTTACTTCACAGGAGGGGTATAAGGGTGGGACTGATCCAGCCAGCTCCTCTATCTGTAACTTGCTCTATAGGCAGAGGAGTTCAATGCCTGGCTGAGCCCAGTGTTAGAAAAAGGTTTTGGAGATGAAGCACAAAGTACTATTTTTAAAGGATACATTATTGAGCCTTCAACTGTGAAATCCCTGGTGCTATGTAAAGAAAACATTAATTTTCCTTTAAAAGAACAGTGTGTGGGTTAAACATTTCTGGTGGCAAAACTATGTAGAGCATGTGGGCTCTAAGAACAGATATACAATCTAGCCTAGAATGCTGTTTCACATACAGTGGCAATACTTGTACTCTTTGGTTGAGCTAAACACAATGAACTTTGGAGCTGACATTTACAAATGTACCTTGACATCTGACTCCTGTAGCAACCAGTGGGCATTAAGCACCTAAATACCTCACAGGAGCTGGACCTTATGTCTCGTGGTTGTTACTCAGCTGGGATGTAAATTTAGATGGCCAAAGCCACTTTCCAGAGAAATTATTCAACTCCTGTCTAACTCTGGAAGTGCTTCAACTCCTTGGTGAGTTTGATTTTTAACAGTGGAGCTCCAAGGAGACATCCAAGGCTTGTGCAGAAATTTCTCTTTCTTAGTGTTACTAACTAACTCAGTATTTTCCCACACACAAATTCCAGCTGAGTCCACAAACTGTCACGCTCTTTTTCCCTGTACTGACCTTGCAAGCAACACCAAAGGAACCAGCTCACACTGCCTTAAACATGGGCTTTAAAACACAGCCAAAGGAAGGTGGTTTTGTCCCCCACCCCATCGATTTAAATATCAGCTTCATTTTTAAAGCTTTTGTCCAGGGAGACCACAGTTCAGTCTTTCTCATCTGGTGTGGTCAAGTCCACCTCCTCAGATTTCAGTAATCAGTCAGAATATTATGTGCAATAAGGAGCACATGTTCCCAATATTGCCACAGAAGCTATACTCACAGAATATGCAGCTAATTGGGATAGTCTGTGCGTGGCTCTGTCATTGTTTTTCTCTTAAATGATGTGAGCTACAGTGACCTATGAGTCAGAGGAGAGTCCACATATATACGTTGTGGCTAAGGGAGAGGAAACCCAACTGTAATGCTAATTTTCATCTGTTATCAGGTTGATTAACTTCCTTTCAGTTACAATGATATCACTGACATCAGAGAAATGGAAAAATTTAGCAGTATAGGGCACACTTATATTTAATGAATCCAAAAAGTTTGGTCATGAACACACAGCAGAGAAAAATCAGGCTTTGGGCCACTATGGTTACACTGCTGTCTCTACCAGAACTAAACCATCCAGGCTACTTCCCCAGGTAATCCTGTCCCTGGCTATCACATTGCTTTTTCCACAGTTTTTGCAAATCAGATTTTTTAAAGATAAGCATCTAAAAGCAAGATGCAATCAAAATCTCGGTAGCTTAATTTTCTTCTTTCAGGGTTTTGTTCTGTACATCCGTGTTATACTTAAACCAGAAGGGACCTGACGCTTTTAATGTCAGAAACATCTGAAAACTTGAAGAGACAGAGTGACATTAATTCTTCTCTCTACTGCTATCTCTCTCCCACTTAGCTGCAAATGTACTGCTGGTACTAAGTACCAAAACTCCTGTCTATTATATTGATGACCATGTTATCTCTTTCTCTCTGGTCAGATATCAGGTTTCTCTGTCTCAGACTTTGATTCTTATGCTATAATTTCTCCATAAGCGTCAGTCATCTGACAGCCTGCATTCAAATTACATTTCACTTTCTTTTGAGTGCAAAAAAAACCTCCCGAGTCACACATAAAATATTCATGTCACAATCTCTGCAAATGTAATTGTGTCCTTAAAGCTCAGACACCACCTAGCCCCTGGGGGTTGTATATACCAGTTTAGATGGCACACAGTGTTTTCAGACACTGCTGTGGATCAAACACAGCTGCTGGTTTGATTTTCAAGCACTGTCACTGTGTACCATGTGAATAAATATCAGCAATGTAAATGGTCTGAAAAGCTGATATAGCTGATCTTGTTACGTAAGAAAAAGGTTGTTGGGTTTTTTTATTAAGGAAATGATAGAAAAATTAAATGTCTAGAAATTTTTCTTGAGAGCTGTCAGGCAATCATTGCACTCAAGAGGAAGTTGGTGCAGAGTCTTCCTTCTGTGAAAATCACTCCTTTCTGTGAAAATCACTGCTTTCAAATCTGTCTTACCTATGTAGCTCAGCATGGAAACACAGATAGCTGCCTGGAACTGCTATGGCAATCGCGAGTAACATGATCTAACTTCATCAAATCCAGACATAGTGGTCTCCAGACCTCACTGGAATTTCAATCAGGTTTGTGACAGATCAGGTATGACAGTGGCTTAGACTGCAGCTGACTCTCTAAGAGGGTTTGTGTGGGAGGCTGAGTACTTGTGGTCTTCTCCATCTAAATTTTCAGTTTCAGTTTTAGGAACCACAGCTTACCCTGAGCACTTGTACATGGTAAGGACACCATCACCTGCCAGAGCCAAATGAGGACTGCGCACGCCATACTCAGGATGTTTTCAGTTTGTCAGCCTGTCATCAGCACAGCAGCTCCAAAAAACTCCTTCCCTCAAGGTTGCCAGTGCTGCCCAAATATGAAAATATTGGCACTGTAAATGTAAAACCTCTCCAGTGTTGCTTTAGAATCACAGAATCCTTGAGGTTGGATAAGACCTCTAAGATCATTGAGTCCAACCATCAACCCAATGCTGCCAAGTCCACCACTAAGCCATGTCTCTAAGCACCACATCTACATATTTTTGAACAATTCCACTGCTTTAGTGCATTTTGGGACATTTTCCTACCCATACTTTAACCATTGTCTCTGTGTTTCCATGTGTGCCAGTGTTTGGCAATGCTCTGGCTGGTTAATGTTTAAATTCTGTCCATGCAGACATTCACTTCTCTGATGAAAATAATCCTGTGTGGTCTGACCCACTGCTCTGGAACCCATTTATTAGCTCAAACCCATAAATGCTGCAGTTCACTGAGCTATGCTTCTTCTGGTAACACCCACAGATATAAAAGAAGACCACGGTACAGCTCTTTTGAAAATGTTAAAGCAAGTATTAAACAGTGTTGACACAATTAGAGCCCAGTGGGGTTTCATTCTTTATCCAACCCCTATGAATAAAAGATACCTTTAATTCATGTCTCTGGTTTCTAACCATTCCTTATCCATCTTAATAATGTATTGTCTCACCCATATTTAGAGAACTTAACAATAGTCTATCAAGGGAAACTTTGTCAAATAGCTTTCTACGAACCCAGACATATTAGATCTATTAATTTAGTTTAATAGCTACTTCACGTTGTAAAAGCAACCACTTCCTTTTTCTGTAATGGTGAGAGAAAAAAATACTTCAAGCCATTACATTTAGCCTCATACTGCTCAGATTATATAATGTGACAAAGAACATTTTTTTAATAAAAGCTGTCAATTTGCACTTGCAGAAAAAATGTACTTTGGTGGTTGGTGTCTTTACCTCCTACAATGCAAATTCCTGTTGAAGCTTCAAGTTCACCACCTTGAACAGCTCCTTAACACCAAAAAGAAAAAATGGTAAAGAAAAAGACCACTATCTCCACCTTCATCTGTGTGCCAAAGAGCTCAGACTGAGGGAGCTCATGGAATTACTCTCCTCTTTTTTTTTCTCAACATACAGTCCCAAAAGTAAAAATCTCACATTTCTTTTTAAAAAAGAAGTATATTCCAAACTCCTGCAGCTGCAGAGCAAAGCTTTACCATGTTATCCATATGTTTTCAGAATTCAAAATAGGAATAAATTTAATTCTAAATTCATTATATTTCTCAAACCCCAGGTGTATAGATTAATGAAATTAATAAAAAGGTCTTTATAGAAGAATCTGTTTTCAGCTCATTGATTCAGCAGAAACCTGGAGCTGAACCTTGACATGGTGGCTGGCATCTGTAATTTCCATAACATTTGGCTAACTCTGCATAAAATGTTAAGAAGTGTCACTCTAATTTCTGATAAATGAAAGCAGCTGACGTTTGCAAATGTTCTGTGGAAATGCCTGGCTGGCTGTTCACATCCAGGCTGAGAATCAGCCATCCAGCTTGAAGGCATTTTAGTGACGCTCATGTTTGAATGTTGACTGTTATGTGAAAACAAAGGTTCGATTTTTAATGTGCTTCCAATGGTTTGGCTAGGACTTCTCTTTATATCTCATAAATCCATACCATCATATTAGGCTAAGAAAAATCAACTAGGAGACCAAATTAATTTTCAATGTAGTAAATCCACCTGAAGTCCGTGGAGTAAAATGAGATAGAACTTTGATTTAATAGCTATATTTATTAGAGTTATGTCTAAGTTTAGAGGTTTGTTTTTTTCTGTTACTTTTCTTTTCTTCTGACAGAGAATTATAGGTAGGCCTTTCTATTTCTAAAATATTACTGTTATAATAAATGAATGTCTAACCTTTTTCTATAATTTTTATTGAATGCAGTCTCAGAAACCGTTTCTAGTTTGTCAGGATAGCGCCCAATTACTTACAATTAATACTGGAGTGTATTATTAGGAGCCCAAATCCCACAGAAGATTTCTCCCCCTATTTCGAGGAAGCACAATTTCTTGGATTTAAAGCCATATGGTTGATACTAATCTTTTCCTTTAAAAATTGAAGAGATTTCAGGCTACAGGATTACCCATGTGTAATTTTTAATGGGTTTATATCATCATTCCTTCCTTTTCAACAGAATGAATGGTGCCTTATATATCCCTGTTTTTATTAACTGCTCAAAAGAGTCCTGGGACTTCAACTACAGCTCATATGAAAGGAGTTTTTTCTACAGCCTGTGATACTTTTGATTCAGGAATGGAAACAAGACAGGAAACCCACACGCCAAAATAAAGATGCATTTGAAAGAGGAATTTCTTGCACTAATGCTCTATGACTGATTAAATCTGGGTACTTTTCATACCTGATTTTACTTCGGGCAAATCACTTAAGTTTTCATGCTGGTGTTTTCCCTCCCATAAAACAGTAACATCCCTCAGCTACCTTTAGTCTCTCACACCCTTATTGTTTTGTTAATTCCTAGGATGCATCTCAGATTGTACAGCCAGAGGAAAATAAGGAAAATAAAGGTCTTGATCTTAATCAGAGTCTCTAAGTGGTACGTAGAGGGCAAACAATGAATACTAATTCAAGGTGAAAATCCTTGGATTTTTTTTTTTTTTTTTTTTTAATTTTTGAAGTGTTCAGGTCAAGTTCAAGATCATTCTTATATTACCTGAATATCTGTAGTGGGCTGACCACGGCTGAAGGCCAGGTGCTGACCAAAGCTGCTCCATGATTCGCCTTCTCAACTAGACGAGGGCAGAAAATCCAGTGGAAGGCTTGTGGGTTGAGATAAGGTAAGGGAGAGATCACTCACCAAATATCATCATGGGAGAAACAGACTTGACTTGGGGTAAATTAATTGATTTTTTTTACCAATCAAATTAGAGTAGGATAATGAGAAATAAACCCCAGTCTTAAAAAAACCCTTCCCTCCACCCTTCCCTTCTCCCCAGCCTCAACTTTATTCCTGAATTCTCTCCCTCCTCCTCCTCCTCCTCTCACAGGGGCCCAGGAGGACAGGGAATAGGGGTTGTGGTCAGTTCATCGCATGATGTCTCTGCCACTCCTTTCTCCTCAGGGGCAGGACCCATCACACTCTTTTCCTGCTCCAGCATGGAGTCCCTTCCACAGAAAACTCCTCCATGAATTTCTCCAAAGCGAGTCCTTCCCATGGGCTGCAGTTCTTCATGAACTACTCCACCATGGGTCCCTTCCACAGGGTGCTTTTTGTACCAGCTATGTCTAAAAGATATTCGGCACTGTAGTCTTTAATGTTTCTCCCAGGAGTGTTCTAGGAGCATTATGAGACTGAATATGTCCTAACTTCAAGAAAATAAAAGACTGTTGTTTTGTTTTTTAAGTATTTTTCTTTCTTACAGGCTGCTGTGTTGAGAAAAGAGTACTTCTCAGCTGTGTCTTTCATTTGGTTCTTTCCAAGTCAAGCTTAGCAGGCAGAGTCTTCTTTCATTTAATAGGCCAAACTCAATGTATTGTAATTAAAACAAAGATAGTCTTATTTTTGTGTAAAATATATCTCTGAATTTTATGTTCCCCTACAATGCAGTCGACAAACTGAAAGTTTACAACTTGAAAGAATGAGGTGGGTTTATTCATTTTGCATTCTTACTCTTTCATTGATTTGGGAAGGAAAATAAGCAAGAGATACCTGATCCAACAAAGAGCTTATGTGTTTGAGGCATCACAAAAAGGTACTCTCCTTTTTTCCACTGACAATTTCTGGTCCCTCAGGTCTTAAAAGTGCACACCAGTCTCCATTACAAATCAAGGTTCCTTCCTTGTGATTTAGCATTATAATAAAAGAAACCTGTTCATAAGAGCAAATTTCTCAGGCCACAAGTGGCTCTGTATCACTTCCAGGAAAGAAGAGAGGTTTTTAAATAGCTACTCTTTGACACCTAAATTGAGATATTGGTCTTTGCGTTTAATGGATGGATTACTGATGAGATTATTCAGATTTGTCTTGGATCCTGCTCTGAATCACTTCCTGCAGAAGACACCCTTCAGACTATAGCTAAAGAGAAGCCCTGTGGTTCCCAGGTAGGTAAAATACATAACTTACTTAGGAGTACAGTAAAATAACTTTTTCTGTAAAGTTTTCATTCTGACCATAAGCTGGTGTTGCCTGAAATTGAAACCTCAGAGGAAACAAGTGCTCTCAGACATCCGTGCTGCATCAAAGTACAGACTTGCTAAAGAAAGTGTAATTGATTGGTTCCAAAACACATGTAGGAAAAATAATTTTTTTTCAGAAAACAGGAAGCAAGTGAAATGGGAAACAGACAGGAGCCACAACAGAATGAAATTTCTATTACATTTTGAGCCATAGCAGAGGAGTCACTTACAAAGCATAGGGATGATTTTCTTTCAAGTCTCCCTCTAAAACAAATAATCCCCACACACACACACTTGCTGAAAGATCAAAAAGTTTATTTTTAAAATCAAGGATTCCAAGAAATCCTGTGTTTGTTCAGCTCTTCAGGTCAAGTATTCCACTGGACATATATTTTAAAGGAGGCAATACATGATGCTTCAAGGAAAGAGGAAAGCAAATTGCTTGCCCAGATGGATTTTTTTCCCTAACATTCAGAAATTTTGGGCTGGGTTATGTTGGAAGGCCTCACCTTTATGGCCTATAGAAACAGTTTATCTTTTGCTTCATTCTGTTACAGCTCATACTTCTTCTGGGGCTAGAATCAAGACAAATAACAAAATAGCACAATAGCCTGGAACTGGGCTGGCTGGATAAAATTCAAATACTAATAAATTAAGGAAGAACCCTTAAGTTTTCCAGATTATTTCATTGACAGGAAAGCACTGGAGAAACACAAGCTGACTGATATTTGATTTCCAAAAGAAAACTCTGCATCCTTTTTCTTGCCATATCCACCTGCTCTACTCTGTGTCACCAATTTAAGGCAGAAAGCAGCATTCCAACATTTCTTCTCTATTTGTAGCAATGGAGTCACATTCTGCTCAAGTGATTTTAAAGTTGTACTTTTAGAAGATGTTCTTTCCTTTCTGATTAATTCTGTTAGAAGTGTAGCAAGGGTGCCATGTTAGGAAAACTTTATTATTTTACTAAATGTCAGAAACATATCAACAGCAGCTGTGGCAGCAGGAGGAGAGCTCTTTGTCTGACCATGAAAGCTGGGGATTGTTTTCACAGAACAAGAGGAGAAGTTAAGGAAAACACTGTGGTTGTTTTTATTTCTTTTCTTTCTCTTCTCTACTGGAGTTAAATTACAACTTTGTATTTCATTTTTTATTATTGTTATTTAATAACAACAAATGAAGGAAAAAAAACCTGCTCAGATTTTTGGGGTCAATTTTCAGAGATATGAGGATAGAACTAAATTAGCAGCAAATAGGGATTTTTTAGCATTTGTGTATCGATTAAAGTCAACAGGCACATTTGCTGAACTATTTGCATACAGGAAAACTACTCCTGACATCAGCCACATCACACAGATGTGAACACAAACACACAAATCACTTAAGGCAGAATGAAAGCCCTGCAAAGGAGGGTACTAGGACTTGGCTTCACATCAAAATTGACCTCCATGAAGAGGCTGTCATCCTATTTGGCCACCATTTGCATTATGATGTGACAGGAAAACTTTCTCATTTATCGATCCAATCACCCACCCATCCATGGTTGGAAAATTTCAAACATCCCCTCCTTATGTCTGCAACTCCTGTACAAGTAAACTTGCAGAATACAGTCCCACATTGCCACATAAAACCCTTTCCACTAAAAAAAACCAAAACATATATATGAGAAAGCCATATACCAGTAAAAATTATACAAGAGAAGCTTCAGAATGGATTACTGCAATTCAGACTGTGGAAAGACTCACTTATCAAGTCTAAGAGGGGTAAAAAGAAAACAGGAAAAGCAGAGAAAAGCAAACAGAAGCTGTAGTAATACAAGTCTGTGGTTTGGGAAGGAAAAAGCTGCTAAATCCCCTCGTGGAGCTCATGTATTTCTGTAAATACACACGTATTTCGTCCTGCTTGCAAAAGGAAAGGTTACAGCTCGTCATGAACCAGAACCACTGTTAAGAAAGAAGAACACAGACATAAAAAAGGGGAAATTTTTACTTGCCTCCAACAGGAATTTAAACCCAAGGAAAGCATTTCAGATGTAAAAGCACTAATCAAACAAATACTCTGACCTTGCATGACAGAAGATGTGTGAAGCAAGATCATTTTAAGCTCCTTGACTAAGTCAATCAATTTTCTACCTTGCTGTTCCTGTGGTTTTTTTTTTTTCTTTGGAAGTGTGCTTCCTTATAAAAGAGTTGGGACCAGAAATTATAGAAAAAAAAGAAGATTCATAGTCTTGGAATCCTTTAACTGCAGCACATGTATTTTTCTAACACAAACACAGAATTCTACTTGACATTCTATCATGTATGGAAGAAAGAGATTTTCTCTGTCTTTAGTCCATCCAGCTCTAGACAACAAGGTGCCGAGCACCTAAACTTGGCACAAAGAGCAATTCACATTTCTCATTTATTCAAGTCCTTCTCTAAAGAGTGTTTGAAAAGAGAATGAACATATTTGTTACGGAGAAAGGCCATACAAATATTTAAGGTACTGTTTGGATTAAGATATTGTAATATGAATGTAAAATTGCAGGTTCTCTTCTCTTTCAGCTGCTGGTTCCCAAGGAACAGTGAGGGAGTAGCAGCTAACTTGGAAACTGCTTTGCTGGATAAAGGAAAGATACCAGGATAGCCAAGATTCATTTTTGCACACAGACTTTAGCACTGATGCAGCACGAAAGCTTGCTCTGGGTCTCAGGTTGGTTAATAGAAAATGATTATTTAGATTACAGTTCCCAGAGAGATGTCACCCCTCAAGTCCTATTGTGCTTAGTGTTGTAATCCAGGATGGAGTTCCTGCTCAGAACACTTGCTGTACTGAGGGATTAGGTGAATGACTGCAAATCACACAGCACAGCTGATGCAGACTCCAGCTCTCCAGTCACAGTTCAGTGTCCCATCCAGTGGGCCACTCAGGCAATTCCCATGTGCCAACATTTGGGATTGTAGGGGTTTTTAGTCCTTCTAGTCTCTTAGGATTTTTCCAAAGGCTGAGCTTGTGTTTATTAAAAGTTTAAAAGAAGGGTGTTCACGTGAACTGAACAACGAACTGGTTGGTCAGCATACCATTGCAAGATTCATTCCTAGGTGAGGATAAGTTATCCATACAGATCCAATTACATAAAGTCATGGTTATTAAACAGCTACTGAGTTGGATATAGAAGTGTGTGGTACTGGAATAAATCCCTTCATCATTTCCTTTTCATCACTCTCAGCAACATTTGGCTGTTAGTGCAGCTTATAAATACTGAGGAAGTCGTACCAGTTAGAAATAAATTTGCTCTTGCAGTATCCAGGTTTTGATAGGCCACCAGTTTTGTGGAATAAAATGTTGTTCTTTACACGGGCATCCCCTCATGTTAATTTTATCATTATTCCAACATGATTTTTTCCCAAGCTGGGAAAAGAGTTTGTCTTTCTCCATCACGTTTGTTTACACACCCTTGTCTACTGTTAAGTGCTTAATGGGTATTTCTCTATTTGTCTCCTGTTCTTAACAGTCAAGTGGCACTTATTAAAGTTAAAATAGGGAATGCTGCACCCATGTGCCACAGACATAAAACACAATGCAAGTTCAACATTCTTTACAGAGAAAATCAATAGTTCTTCTAACAAAGCAAAACTTTCAGCAGCTTCTTATCCAGCTCACAAACCGTTTCAGCAGGTACAAGATGAACGACAGATAGCACTGAGCTAATTTCAAGAAAACAGCACCAAAACAAAAACCTCAAATGGCCTGTTATTCCTGAAACCACTGAATTTACACAGTCATTTGTCATTATTTTGTGGGGCTGTGTCTTATTATATGGTTAGGATTTTTATTCTACTGTTAAATATTTCATCAAAAAAGCCATCTAATGCATCATTATCAAAACCCAGTCTTGGAAGTATGTTAAAATATTGGTGTTAATCCAGTCTAAATGAATAAATATTTTATTCGGAAAGTGGATTATAAATGTATTTATTTCCCATACAATCCACACTTTCTTGTTTTGTTTCTTTCCTTTAGTTTTGTTTTATTGCCCCAGTAACAAAAGGATGTGTTCCTATCCAAGTCCACACTGAATCATTGCACTTCCAGCTTAGATTTATCTATATAAGAAAAGTTAACTAGAAACTTTGTTAAGAATGATTGCTTTTACCTTACATATGTAGAAGCCCTAGTGCTGGCAAAAGCTACAATTGGGAGGTTATGGTAGAGGGCTTAAGTGATTACAGTTTGTCAGTCTCACTGATAGAATATTTCAATAGTTAAGAGAATCTCAGACCACAAAATTTCCTCATAAGGAGTGGCAGCCAACTAATACCATCATTTCTGGTGTCTTCTGATAGCTTTCTCTCCTTCTTCATTTACATATTTCTCCTTCTCTGCTAGCAGACTGCAGAAGCTCCTTACTGTAGCAGCATAGATGAGGGTTCCACTACCATTTTTGAATCTGTTTTCTGATAACATTTTTAATCCATGCACGTTGATATCACTGATATGCTGATTTCACTGAGGGGTCTCTAAATTGTTTATTAGATGAGTACTCACAACTAGATGCCATGTGTGAATCCAGCTAGCACAAATCACTGGGACTGCATTCAACAAGAATGGCAGCACCACGAAGACAGGATGCCAAAGGAAGTTCTCACTTTCACTGCAGAGCAGAGATATATGGTTAATATAGCAAGAAGTCGTGAAGTAAAACAGATGGAAGAAACATTCTGAGTGTTAGCAGAGAAGAGAACGCAGTAAGTAGTAAAGGGAGATGAGCTATTTTGCATGAGCTGTCAGCATTCTGGTCAGACTTAGGAGTCAGATTTTATAAATATTAATTTTCCAATCCTATCTGGTTTATTATTAAGCCATCAATATGATTACTGTCTCAGAGAGATTAATTCTGAGGATGGGTGTTTATCATTTGTCTGGTTAAACTGAAATAGAAACTTTTCTAAAAAATTGTTTGTTTGTTTGTTTTTTCTACATAGTTGCAGAAAGGATGAAACACAGAAAGGGCTCTTACTTCTGTTAATTCCTGTGCAGAGATGGTGGCAAGCAAGAGTCTGAGACAATCAGAGGCTGATCATTCCCTGAGCTCCATCCACACCCTTGAAGAGTCCTGTGACATTTGAGCAATAATATATAACTGCAAGAACAATAATTTTTGCACAATGACTATAATGATACCGTGCACATTAACTAAAGGATAATCACCTTTTCTAATTCTCTGACAAGTGATCAATACTTTAGAGTTGTTTATCCAGATTATAAACTCAGTACAGTAAGGTGTAACCACATTGGAGCTTGTGAAAATGAAAATCACAAGCATCTGTAATGGTGCTGTAGCAATGCAGGATAGTTTGAAATTGTTCTTATAAATCTTTTTATAAGCCCCAAATTAGTCAAGAACACATATTATCTGCTGTTGTTTGACATCATCACCCAGGAATTTTCAGATACCTGACAGCACATTTTAAAACTATCATCATTCAACCTATCACTTGCACATTTTGTGGCTACCTATATGAGTTATAGCCAAGGAAACTCAATCAAATTAGCAAAGGATGATAGATTATTTGAGTAATTCTTTTCTGAGCAACAAACTCTTTCAAGTTCAATTGGAAATGACTTATCTGCAACCACTGCAAAATACCTCTCAGATAATATCTGACATAATAATGGCATCAACAATTCAAGTGGAGAAATACAGGTTTGAGACCTCTTTGGCTCCTATGACCTGATATAGCAAAACCCTTAAAGAATGCTTCGTTTGAATGAACAAAAATTCTTGTATTTTATGTCCTGGAGGTGATGACACACTTATGTGCCTATTTAAGAATTGAGAACCCCAGACACTGGGTTTCTGGGACTGCACATAAACTGCAGTCCTGCTGATTCAGGAACTTCAGGATTTCTTCTGTTTCCCTCAAATAACTAAATTTATCCCCTGCTTCAGACTGATATGTGAAGAGACTGGTAATGAGAAGATGCCTTCAGTCGAAGGGAGCTCCTTACTGAGGGGAGTCTGTCTGGACATACTTACAAAGACCTTTATTATCTCTTTTGCTGTTTGTGCTAAATTCTGTATTGTACAAATCAGCAAATACTGCAGCAGAAATAGCAAAGAAAAATGATAGTCTGTCTTAGAGTGCATGGTTGGCAGAGCCACCACACCTAGGACATTTCAGGTGCTAGGTCTACGGCATCTGTGGGGTATAGAGAGGAGAAGCATGTTGAAGTGTGGGTAGGATGGGGAGCTGAGCTCCTTCACTGTGTTGCAGGGCTGCTAAAGGGTCTCACCAGGCCCTCCAGTGGGATTGCTAAATGCTCCAGAGGGTGGATATCACAAATCCCAACTACTGTCTCCCATGTGCCAGCAGGGACAGGATGCACCCTTACCTGAGGGTTCCTCCATACCTACCCTAATGAAAGGCAGAGAACCAGTGCCATTTCAGCAGGATGACTGCATGTGGACTTGAAAAAGAGCCTTGATCTGCTTTTTCAGAATGTGAAGAAATGTAAATCACACCACTCTGTTTCAAAGTCTATTAGAAGGTAGCAGTGATGTATAGTTCAACCTAGCACCTCTCACAGTGACTAATACACAGCTTCCCTGCTGTTTACCAGGATGACTGGTGATAATGATAATGATGAATATCCACTCAAAATATCATAGGGTTTTGGAAAATGATTCCCTTTGACTCACTAAGTACACAGTCTTCACTGGCAAGATAATGTGTCAAAACCTATTTCTGAAGAACACAAGCTACTACCTCATTTAAACAATCCAGGATAATTTTAAGATGTCAGAATATGCCTGGGGATTGCAAATGTAAGGCAAAAGTGAATTTTCCCTCCATTAAAACTTGGCTTTACATTAGCCAAGAAAACATTAGGATTACTCTCACTGCAGTCATATCTCAATTTTATACTCTTAGAATTTTGTGGTGATGATAAATTCTTTCAAAAATTGGTCTCCCCATTATGAAGAGCTACAGGTGATGTGCTACCTGCATACAGAGAGAACTGTGGAGGTTTACTTGTAACCTTTAACCTGGAAATGTAAATATCTCATTCACTGCCTAATCTGACATAAGCCACAAACCTCAACTATATTCAAGGTTGAAATATATTGAAATGAATGACTGGCATTTCCCCAAGTGTCTATGTTAAATGGATGCTCAGCAGAAGTAAGTCGTGGAAGGAAGGCAGAAAAGCTACCAATGCCTACATGATGCTCTTTTCCCCTAGGGAACTGTAAGAAGTTTGGACAACAAATGAATAAGCAGAATAAAGCATAGAAGCACCAGTGTAGCCAATCTCAAGTAAAGAGGGGGAACGGTTGTGGAAGGCAAGAGGGAGAAAGGAAATAGAAAAAATTAAATACTACATTAATAATTGTGAAAAAATAATGTTTTCCCTAAAAGGAATTGATTGTATAGAGCCATTCATCTTCTGACACTGTCAACACACACTTCTTCTTCTGTCTTAGAGAAGCTTCTTTAATATTTATGAAGGGCCACTGTCATTTTCCCCCTCTGCCTTTCTGGTTGCATCCTTTATGACTGACTGCTTGTTGCTAATGTCAATGTCCTCAGGGAGAGGAATCATCCCTCCCACCCCCACCAAGGCTCCAGTCTGAAGCCGATGAGCGTGAAGAGAGATGGCAGTTTGAGGGACTCTGCAGCATGAAAACATGTCCAGCACAGAAAGGGAAGACTGCTCAGTAATCAGCTCTTTGTGGTTTTTACTTCCAGTTTGCAAGGGAGATGTACTACTCCTTGCATTTCCTCCTAAATGGGAAAATAAAGCATCATCTCACCTTATTTTAATTGTTTCAAACAGAAAAAGATGACCAAATAATGTTGGGATATCCTTGGAATTAAAAATACTGCATCTATAGAGCATTATTAATTAAGCACATCCTGATTTGCAGGAAGGAAAAATTATCCAAACTTCATCTGCCTTTCACTGTCCATTATAAGTGCATTAATAAAAGCAGGTTTACCAAATAATCTGACAGGGCCTAGAGATAATAACAAAATGTAATCTACTTTTACGATTACAGGGATATGCCTGCACAGTTCTTGAGGAGACTGCCTCTGGTTGCAGCCTGCCAGTTTAACTATGGGCAGCTTGAGAAACACAACCTTTAACAAGTAAAAAAGGTATTTCCTGCAAACACAGCTCTGAACAAGTGAAATAGGAATTCCCTGCAACCGTCCCTGGTAGATATTAGAAGGGATCCCTCTGCGAATACACCATCAATGCCTTCATCTGCCATCCTGCTTTCAAGCCACAACCAAATATATATATCAAGCGACCAAAAGTAACTTTCTGTTCTTGGATGAACAGCTTTATCCTGCTGTGGTCAAGGCTGCTTTAAAGACAGTAAAAATACAAGCCTCATGGCTACGTGCTGGACTAACAGAATTGGGCCCCCACTGCATTATGGCTCAAATTTAACATGATATATGATGTCAAAGCTAGAAAATCATTTTGTTTCTTAAAGTGGACAGGAGATGGAATTTAAACTGCCTTGGTTGGAGTCCTATAATCAGTCATCCAAAATAAATTGTATTATTTAAGAGTTATTCAGAGGCAGACAAGCTGAAAACCTGTCTTTACAGAATAAAA
Organism: Corvus hawaiiensis; assembly: GCF_020740725.1. Taxonomy (NCBI): domain Eukaryota; kingdom Metazoa; phylum Chordata; class Aves; order Passeriformes; family Corvidae; genus Corvus; species Corvus hawaiiensis. The sequence goes on along the minus strand of NC_063215.1, from coordinate 101,179,939 downwards.
AAGTTTATAGGCTCCTATAAACATTTAAATTGCTTCTTCATACATGTTCTGCATGGTAATTTCTTCTGTTTCATTTGTAAGACTTTCTGTTGTTCTTTGTGACTGCTCTCAGCAGTTTGGATCTACAAACACTGCACAGTGGGGTGTTCTTATTTATTAAGATCACCAATCTAAAACTACTCTCCACACACACCCTGGGATAAAAGAATTATTCTGGTACATAGGTTTGAATTAACACAGGATATTCCACCAAAACTCTCCAACAGCTCCTGAGAGTGTAGCTAATCTGCTAATGCGAATGTATTTGTGAGATTTTTCTGTAATTTTGTTGCAGATAGATGCAAGTGAGGTTTAACTGTGTCACCTGTGTCCCGAGCCAGGTGGTGGGATGTTGGCTGGCAAAAATGTTAACACAGGCTTTGAGACAGGAGTTCAGGAGATCACACGTCCCTGCCCACGTGCTCAGAACTGTGAGCAGTGCCCAAACCACAGCAGTTTATGTCATATGAGCTCCCAGCTGCTGAGTGCTTACAGCACAGGGCTGTAACAATCTGATTTTGGTTACACGAGGTTACCAGGGCGCAGAGATTCCTTGATCACTTCTCCCATGCAGACTGTTCATACTCCTCTGTAAACTGTGGCATACGGACACAGCATAATATTCCCTTCTCCAGGTTAACTTGCTTCATGTGCAGAGGAAGTCTCAAGGGACACCCCACAGCATCTCAGGGAACAGCACTGTTCAGATTTATGAACCTTTAATGTTGCATTGGACTTTATTGAGAAGCTCAGCTACAAATATTTCCTCTCCAGACCTACAAATACCTCCTCTCCAGACCTGATACCCTAGAGTAGAGGAAAATAGCATTCCATGGCATAAATTTTCTAATAAACATGATGTCAAATGTGTCATGATATTTTCCAATTTTTTACTGGAAATCAAAAGAATTATTTTTCAATAGAAGATTTCTTTTTAACCTTTTCACAACAGCCTGCTTTCCTGAGTTTGGGAGAAAAACAGGAACATCTAATAACTACTAGACATGTCTTACTGGTCAAAGGCATTTTCAAAGAAACCGGCCAACCCAACTATTTTTATCTCATTTCATGCCCTCATGGGTTATGAAAATGAGCCAAGTCTTTTAGAAAGCTGCATTGCACTTAAATTGGCTTTTGCTTCAAAATGCAAATCTTCCCTGCCAACACATACGGAATGTAAAACTTGCCAAGTGGATGACAAGCAGGAAGAAGAAGATTGCAAATGATGTTGCAAAGACAGGAGATAAAATACACAGCCTAGCAGGATATACATGTTTAAAGATTCCTGCCATGTATATTTACTCCTGTGTAATCTGGAAGTGACTGAGATGATGACAACATTACGTTAGAGCTGTTTATATATTTAAACATTCCTTTCCTTTTATTTTAAAGGATTACAGGCAATCACAAACAAATGGGGGTTTTTCATGCTGTCCTACTGAAGGGAACAAAAACAGCCCTTAACTACTGTTTTGTTTTTGCTTTCAGGTAGTAATAGGGCTCCATCTCTAAACTCATCCTGTTGCTACAAGTTTCAGTTGCCCTTCTTCCCTTTGTGAAATTGTGAGGACCCTAATCCTGAAAATATCCCTATCTGTATCTCTGGACACATTGATCCAGAGAATAGATCAGATCTTAGATATTACTCAAAGATTTGCTCATCTCCCCAGAGGATTCTTTTAAGATGAGCCAAATTCTACTGAATTCAGAGGTTTTTTCAATTGATTTCATGGAATGAAAGATATTTGTGATAATACTTTCCCCAGTTTCTGATACTAAGAAAGAAAAGGATTTTTTTTTTACCTACTCAAAGAATATATATAGCACTAAAAAAGTTCACTCATGTTTGGGAATTGACTTGCTTTTTGTTTTTTTCTCAAAACAAATGCTTGGGTTCACAAAGTTCAAGTGAATTTCTTATCTACCAAGATGAATTTTGTAATCTTTATTAAATATTAATGCTGAACAAGAACCACCACTTCTCTGTGCTTATAAAAAATAGTTGTCTCTAGAATGTAGCAGACAATTGTTGGGGGTTTTTTTCCCTTTAAGATTGATTTAAATAGTTTTAAATGTGCTATCGCCCTTGAAATTTTTCATAGGAACAGAGACATAGAGGTCAGGAGTGTGTCAAAATGACATTTAAATGTCAAACCAGTGCTTACTTTATTGAGATATGAAGTAATGTCTGCCTATTCACTGAAAAAGTGTTTAAGTCTATTTCAAGTTTTCAAAGACATTTCTCCAGTAATGATGCTTTGAGTGACTCTGTGGAGACATGAAACAGAAACTGAAATAGATTTGGTAGTGAGGAATAAAATTAGGAATTATCTACTGGTCTGGCATGAAATCAACATGACCACATTACATCTGTATTCGCACACAGTATGAATCAAAGCAGAGAAAAATCAAATAAGGAACTTGCTTCTGTGAACCACTGTAGCTTAAAAATAACAGAAAAGATCAAATGCCACAAAGTTGGGGACAGAAAAGACTTCTTTACCACAGCCAAGCCAACATTGCCTGCACCCAATTAAAATGAAAAGTAAATACAAAGGAAACCAGCACTGTTGAATGCAAGCATAAATAACTCAGTCTAAGGATTATTAAGTCTTGCAGGCAGAACATTTGGAACTGCAGTCTGATTTTATATCTGTCAAATGAAGGAGTGCCTTACTTACTGCTCCCACCCCCAAGTACTAGTCTGAGGTGAAGCCTTCCTCTTGGTTCAGGCCTTCCCAGTAGATGGATTTCAGCTCCATCAAGCATTGCTCAGGCCAGGTCAGGGTGGCGGTGAGCGACACGCAAGGACTCTACTCCTGGGCTGCAGCTCTCACCACCACTGCCATTGGCCATCCCTACCTCCTTCTGCCACAGTTTCAAAAGCAGGGGAAGAACCTGCATCCCTGGAAGAGGTGCAGAGTTTCTCCTCCATGCCTTCAATGACCTTGTATGAGTGTGTGTTGGCACCTTGGGATGAGGTTTATTTCCATGGCCAGGATGTCCTTGGCTGCTGGACCACTCGGGAGGCCACTGACCTCTTCTGGATGAGATGCAGGTACCTGTCTGCCAAGAAAAAGGACCACAGTCATTAGCTAATTTCTCCCATGCATGTCACAGAACAGCTGTCTGCTAATTACCTTGCCTAACTGGCAGCCTAAATCAATTTCCAGCTAGGAGTCCACAAGTGAAAAAACAGTTGTGTACCATATTCCAAATTTCATGCCTTTTTCTCCCCTGCATTGTTGGGGTTAGAAAAGGGAGAGGATGGAAACTTTCCATATCTTACTTCTCCTGGACTGATAGTTTTCACCCCAGAAATTCATAGTTTGACATTGTTGATTATTTTATGGACAACTATCACTGTGGTTTTTATGATGTACTCAGAATGAGCTCAGAAGTTGTGATCTTGCTGTGCTGTACAATACTTTTAAATTATGGGGCAATCAGCATTCCTGGTGTGTTGTGAGCTGACAATATATGGGTACCTCAGCTGACAGGAGGACACTGTCCTTGTAGTCTAGTACACTTTCTGCTGGCTCTGGTGAATACAGCAAGCAGACATTAAATGCTGCAGACATTCAAAATACCCGAAGAGCATTTTTCATCCAGTATTATTTCTCACAAATATGCCTAGGTGACAGCTTGTTTAATATACACTGAATAATATGAGTTGTGCCATTTGCCAGCAAGTGACAGAGCTCCACCAGTAAGCATTTTATTAGGTGAATTACTATTTAGTGTTCACACCATCATGTTTACATTTCCTTTTTATTTGGTGAATTACTAAGGCTGCACATTGAGATTAGCCCTACATGAGGGGCTGTGTGAAAAAAGAAGCACCATATCCTTGAAGGTCACACAACACAGTGGAGAACACAAAAGAGTATTTTTCTTCAAGGGGTAAGGACTCTACCTTAATTTTTGGGCCTGCATCCTAAAATTGTTATGGGTACTGAGGCTATTAGCTACTCTCAACCCCAGCTTCCTTTGACCAGGAGAGGCTCAAAAATTCCCTGAATTCAAGGGACAACATGCTAAAGGTTTAAAGGGGGTCAGCCTCAGGTTTACCTGAATGTAGGTTTCTTGAATATAGGTCACTGGGCTAAGTCATGACCATTTTTATGGCAACTGTAGGAAAAAGGGACTGTTTACATCTTCTCCTCCCCAGCTGTATGGCTATAAAAACACCATTGCCTTGCAGCCAAGCATAAATTAAGGAACATGCACACAAAAAATTGGGCAAAGTGTCTCAACATCAGGATTCTGGAGTTCTGGTTCACCAAATGTCATACATATCCCCACATAATAAATTCATCACCTTCTTATTCAATTGAAAATAGCTCCACAATAACCCATCCAGAATACTTTAAAGCTTATAGAAAGAAGAAAAAAAAAAAAATCAGTTTCTCAGTACCTCTAGGTTCTGGGTGTATGAATCCCACGCAGACTTTCTCATACCAGTACCCGTGTGAGAGGTTGCACCACATGGCCAAGGGCAATGCCACAGGAGATGCTCTTCCCTCTAGAGACAAAAGCAGAAGAGACACACTGGCACTGTGCCCTATGTACATTAATAGGACCTGTCACTTGCCAGCACAAGCTAACACAGGCTCTGCTTTGGGCTGACATAGCTCTGTTGCTCTTGAAGACACTCACAGCAGTCTGGGGATCTCTGCAAGAACTCTGTTTTTAATTCAGACATGACCACAGACACGCAGTATCAGGCCCATCAAGCTGTTTCTGTCAGGATATACTCAAGGACCCAGAGGCAGTGAGGAAAAAAAAAGCTTTTTTCTTTTTTAAACATGGTTCTGAATGGCCCCATATTCATAGACTCATCATTCATCAGACGAATAATTCAGATGATCTGCCTTTTTTAAGTATTGTTTTCTAATTCTATTTTATTCCATTCCCTTTTGCTAATGTTTGTTTCCTATTTTCCTATGCCATGACTGCTTTTGAGCACATGTCCAACACAGAATCAGAGCACTAAATTTTCAAATTCTGCTCTTTGGAATAGACCCAGTACTGAAATTTTGAATTTGGGCCATAGACAGCTTTTTGAACTCAATTTGCTTCTGCCACAGCACCCTTGAGACTGTCTGAAGACAAGAAATGATTTTTTTTTGTGCAATGCAAATTAAAACCTGGTTTACTGAGCTTTACTTACCTCCTGACACACCACTGCACCACCACCATGACCACTGCCAATAAGGATACTGCCAAGCGCTGATTTTGGAACCCAGAATTCCAGAAATCAACAGTGCTGAAAGTAACAAGCACAAAGCTCATATTGTTTTAATGAGAAAATTTCCTGTCCATTGGTGCTCAGCTGAGTCCTACTGCTTGGACCTTGTAGAGTCTAATCCATGTGCAAGAGGCCAACTGAGATCTCAGGCTGTTTCTTCACAAACATAGTGGCATCTCTGACTTCACAATGCAACTTGTAACATGGTACAGGACTTTTGTTTCTTTTATTTCCTCCCTTAGAAAAAAAAAATTATTGAAATTATGATTTTTTTAACGAAGGCACTTAATACTCTCCAGCAATTTTGAGAATCTTGATCTAAGTAGTGTACTAACACTACATAAATGCCTGATTTTTTTTTAATTCATATTTTACTCATCAAAAATCAAACACTTCTTTTACCATTGATAACAATAACTTCTGCTAAAGTCAGCCTACTGATCAAAATGAGAAATAGAGAGTTATGAAAAAGGCACGATAAGGACAAGGAAGTGGGAGTTAAAGGCAGACGTATTAAAACCAAAAGCACAACTTTCAGCAGTAAGATTAATTACCACTATAACATATTACTAAATAAAATGTCAGGGTCTCTAACTCTGATTTTCTCCAAGATTTCTGTTTTCCTGGAAGATTTGCCACTGTATGTGTTTCTGGGTGTCAGTGGGAGGGCCTGACAGCAACTATAAGGTCTGGGAGGACACTGACCTGGGACAGATGGGATGAGAGGAGTGGGAGGCAGGTATTAGAGCTCAGCAGTGGGATAGGGAGGCAAGACAGAGATCCTGAGTCCCAAGAAACACAGAATGGAAACTGCTGTGCTGACCCTTGCTCAGCAGATGGACCCCCCACTTCAGACCCACACCTACCCTCATCATAGGAAGGTATGAAGAACATCTGCAGTTTGCCTGGGATTCTGCCTTGCCATGTTGTCTTGGTTTAAGACAAGTTAAGGGGGTGGCCACCTCCCCTTTACTTTTATCTAATCCCTTTCCACAACTAAGGAGACATGAATATGAGATATAAGTGAAAAAAATAGCAGTTTACTAAAAAGTCAGTAGTTACAAAGTGGTCGCTGAAATCTCCCAGAGTCACTGGGAGCAAAGAGAAACTCAAAATGGTGGAGAAATGATGGGTTCCTCCAAGCTTATTCAAAAAATTCTGGTCCTTTGACAGATTTCTCAAACCAAATATGTTATTATCATCTATTATTTCCTTTTACTTTTTATAGAAACTTTGATATTCAATTTCTTGATATCTTTCAAACATTAGACTCTGTTGAACTTATAGGTTCCTGAAAGATGATGACTGACATCAGCTATGAAATATGGTAAATAGTGTAATTATAATTCATAAATTAAATGCTACAGCTAGGAGATGCTAAAAAAATTAATGTGGCTCATAATTAACTTTCAGTAGCAAAAAAATAAGATAGTTTATAAAAAGTTTTAACAGAAATTAATTTGTCTCATTTTTTCCTTCAGAAATTAATGGTGAAAATCAATTATCTTTGCAGAACAATGCAAGATTCATGTTTTTATCAATCAATAAAGGTCTGATTGCACCAAAGCAACAATTAAGAATAGGAAAGCAGATCTAAACCAGCATTTTTTATTAGCTTTTCTAGAATAAGAATAGAATGAACAGCAGCACTGAAGAAGAACCCGATGTTTAACCAGTCTGTTGTTCTGTCATGGAGCAGAGATTCAATTCCAAATAGAGGATATAAGTACCTTCTTACCTATTACCTTAGCTAAACATCCGGTTGCAGCAACCTGTCTGACAAAGGTGGAGTTTGAGAAAAGGTTATAAGGTGTTTTGCAGATAAAAAAACAAATAAAAACAAACAAAAATTGTTTCTCAGTAGAACAGTAAGCATTATCATGAAATAATTTATCTGGTTCCAATGCCAACATTACGTGTGAGCCTGTAAATGACTGTGCCTAACCTATACAAGGAATAAGAAAGTACAAGAACTCTTTCTGGGTAGCCATTCAGACCTTGACTATCATCAGCATGACAGTCAATGAAGCCTTCTCACATCCTTACCCACCTCCAGTCCATCCTATGCAACCAATAGGCTTTGCTAGGGAACAGAAATCACAGCAAGGAATAGGCAAAAAACGCTCCCCCATGTTAAAGCCATTTTAGAAAGTCTATTCATTTTATAAATTCTCTCTGGGGGATATATCCAAGACAGCTTTCCTTAGACAAAACAATGCTAACAGGTCATCAAAGTCACAAGCTGAAATTTCCCAAGTTGGCAAGCCTCAGCTGATATTCCTGACTGCTGGAAGGAAATGATAAAGCCAATTTTTATAGACAGACTTTGTTTCCCCTTTAAGAAAATGCACACACAGAGTTTAGTTTCAGTCCACTTATTTCAATATCTTCTTGTCTTGCTTGTCTTATTTTCAAGGGTTGGCATCCAAGGGCTGTCATGCTGCTTTTTACTAATTTTGACATCTGGTCAGGTCATTTTTCAGAATTAAATGACACGCAGCTTTCACGTTTTCATTTTTCACCCTAGAAAAATAAATGCTGAAGCTTTCCTTTCATGTATGGCAAAAGCATTTCCATATCAAGCTCACCATTCTTCCTGCTGAACTGAATTGCAATGTGACTGGGATATATCACAACATGCAACCCATACCAGAAAACAATACTTCTGCTCTCTATGCACTATATGAAAGAAAAAATAAATTCTGTGACTCCTGTATGAGCTTTGGAGCAAAATCCTGACCTCTATTTCTAGAAGACTGCCTGCTGAAGATGTGAGCTTGGTCTTTTTTCTAACACAGACATGCAGACATTTATAAGTAATTTGATGAATTGATTTGGCCAAAAATCTTACCCACGGATCACAAATGAGAACAGAACCACCATGCCTTTACAAACTGTGTCTTACAAAAAGTGACCAAGCCAGCTTATAGACTTAGCTTATAGCCCTGGTCATAAAATTTGATTCACATGTGGCAGCTGTATAATCACTCTGTTCCGGCTGACGTGGTCACATTTCCATGCTAATACAATACTTTCAAGAAACAATTAATAGTGCATTTATTTATCATCTTCAGATATTCCAAAAAGAAACTTGGATATGTATTTTAACACAACTCTCCTTAGTATTTCTGTCCAAGGAGCACTTTGGGACCCTCCAAAGTGATGCCATTCAAGCCAATCTGTATCCTTGCAGTGTGAGATGCTATTCATCGTGAGAAAACATCTGCAACCTATTCTTGTATAATTAGTATGCATTTGTAATGCTGTAGATACTTTTATTTCTATGTGTAATTTCTATGCTAATGCTGGGAGGAGAGATCAAACTCCTCTCTGCTCATGGCTTTCTCCCCATGACTGAGGCTTCTCCTCCAGCTCAGCTGAAAGGGGCCAGCAACAAGGGAGGCAATGTGGCTGGGTCTTTTTCAGCATATGAGCGAGATATCCACAGGCCCCAGTGGAACCCTGACCTTCCCACCCAGGGCCACGTTGCTCCTTGACAATCACGTCACCACTGAGATATTCGGCATCTTGAAAACACACATATGAATAAACCAGTTTCTTGCACTTTTGGGAGGTGGAACAGGAGAGGGAGTCTTGTTAAAGGTAGAAAGAACCTTTCTTTTTCTCAGGCTTGATCTGTTTCTAAAAGAAAAAATTAGCCTATTATAACACTACGTAAATCCCAGTTTTCTGTCTTAAATGCTAATTACAACCAGTGCAATTCATACTATTATTTGCACTGTGTGACATTAAGTTAAATTCTTTTTCAGTTAATTTGTTGTTTGCTACTGATCTCTAGTGCCCTTCAGACACTCTTGAAAATAATTATTTAGGTCTCTATTAAAATATTTTGATGAATAAAACCACTGAAGTAGTAGCTGATGACCAGGAGCTAATATTTTAAGCAGAAACAGGCCTGGGGCTTCAGGGTTTTGTTATTTTTAACATTACTGAAAGAAACTGGAACAAAGCTAACGGTGAACAAGCCTTCTAATGCTCTCTAATCTTGTGAGTCAAAATAACACTGACTATATTACTTTACACATAGGCACTGTTTTAGAAAGCTCTTGTCTGATTGCTGTATTAAATTGTGGAAAAACTAAATTAATAGAATCACATGAAGGTGTTAGTTCATCTCCCTGCCAGTGCAGTGTGGTTTTTAAATCCTTAATACCTTAAGTCTCATACTGATTGTTGTAAAACAAGGTGAGGTTGTGTACATTTTACAGTGTAAAAAATACAACTCTTCTCAGGACTTCCCTTCAAGCATGGAAACTCTGGTGCCACCAAATTCTTGAACAGAATTGCATTAATTTGGATAAATTAGAGACTGAGCTGAGAACAGATCAATTATTCTTGTTGGGACATCTATTAAAGAAAGAAAAAATAAAAGATTGTCTTATTTTGTATTAAAAATGGATAGAATCAATTTGAGAGGAAAATATTTTAAATTTAAATTAGAGTATCTACAATCCTTATTAAGAGGCATATCTCAAATATCAGTCATGTGAAATAGTTTCTTATAGTGGCAAACTTTTTAAAACAGCTGTGGAAAAATTCAGTCATATAAATCAAAAGTCAGAAATTGCAGATAATCAATAATACAGCGGCTAGTTTTAGCTTGGTGATTTTTCTTCATCTGTGCTCAGGCTGCTGCTTAAAACCATTTTCACCCCCTGCTCTGAATTGCAGGAGATCAGAGAGTTAATGACATTACCAACATACATTCCATTGCAGAATTTCTGTTTCACAGCATGCCAGCTGTACTCACTCAGCCATCTCCACGTCCCAACTTAGCTTGTGCCTGTAACAATATACAGCTTGAAAATAATATTAAGGAGAGGATTTAATCATAGTTAAATTTCAAAACTAGAAGCTGCCTGCTGATCTGAGTGTTTCTGAATTGCATTCTAGATCAGCGTGCTAAAGACAAACAGGAACACTTTTTGCTATGACACGATCAACTGAGTAAAGGAATCAAAAGAATGGGATTTATTTGCTCTAATTTTCCTGAAAGCAAATAAAAGTGTGCTTTATGTAACTAAAATCTGCTTGTAAATGGCTGTGTATTTTCAAGGAGCTAACACCTTCCTTGTCAACCTGCTGTTTCAATGAAAGGACATGTATTCATATAGGACAAAGTCAGCAGTTTAATGTTATGTTTCCTTCTGTGTTACAAGAAAGGCTGGAAGAAACTGGCCTATTCTTAAGGGAGCACATCAACAGTGCGGTGTCAAGTATCATTGCACAGTGACTAATGCACCATTTTTCATCTTAAATATTTTTATCTTCTATTTGTTTTGTGCTCTGTGAAGTTAGTGAGTTTCTGAGTGGGCACTTCAGAGCAAGTATAAGCCTGTATGCTCCAGTGCAGTTCAAGAATGCTTTTTTCTCCACAAATCCCCTCCCACTGCCTCCTTGCCATCCCCTCAGAGCCTGAGTGTCTCATGAAAGAGACTCCCTGAGTCATTTAACACCCTTCTTGGAGACGGCTCAGCCTCTATCACCTTCTGCATGTGAAACAGCACCAAGATAACCTCCTCCAGATGCACTCTACACAGGCAGTCTCAGGAACTTAATCTCCTGCTTCTGGGAGTCTCAGAAAATGACTCACTTATTTCTTTACCTCTTCTTTTTATCTCTCTTGAGTTCATCGAGGTAATGCTCAAGTTGCACACAAGGCTGCAAAAAAGACCCCCTGGGCTTGGCAGGCCCTTCAGGTCAAGAAGTTCCTCTCTGGAAAAGCAGCAGAAGATCATACATCACAACTCCATTGCAGTGGAAAGCAATCAATGGAAACAAAATAATATCAATAAAATATGTACGAAGCCAATGATGTTCTCTCTTCTGGGGCTGCAGCATTGAAGAGATGTCACTGACAAACCACCAGGAGTTGCCACAGAGCTCTGACACATTGATTTTCTGAAGCTGGGGTCTCCAGCTGTATTTCTATTAAAACAAGAGATCTAGGGGTTCTTCCTGTACACCTGGGAGCTGTTGGCTGTGGAGTCAAGCAGTTCAGAACTTATGCCATTTCATTTTAGCCCTGCAAACTACCTAAAGCTCCTGTAAAATAAGAGCTCATTAAGGGCAAAATTGACAGTGAAGGTATTTTCTGCAGCTAAGCTTACAAGCCAAAAAGCTTACTTCTAAAAAGATGAGAGGAAGGGCAAGGGAAAATGAGCTGAAAATATGTGGTCATGTTTTCTACATTGCAAAGAGTTGCTTAATAGAAAACTCTGCAGTGTAAGATTTAATCCCTCTCTGGTGTGCAGCCTCACCTAACATTTTAAGATGCAAGATTTCAGGAGGCAATTTTATTTTCTTTCTGAAAGATTTCCAGATTCATTGCAGACAAACCAACTTGCCCATTGTCCCAGCTTGAGACAAATTCAGAGGAATGTCCAAATTTGAACGTCCTCTGATAGAAGGCAGGTTACAGCCTTCCCTCCCCCACCAGGTTGACTTTATGATGTCTATCTCCTATTGCTGCTCAGGTTTTTTTCTCCCTTTCTCTCAGACCCAGCTTAAAGACACAGAAAGGCACAGGAATCATGTCTGGCCATAGAGCAGCAATAGAGGATACACATCACAAGATACCCACATATTGAAAGATTTAAAAGTTGGTTTTCTAAGTAGACCAAACTTCTTTGACCTTCTAGTTGTGAATGAAAGAAATGCAATTAGCATGTGAAAATTAAAAATGGCATACTGCAGCGTAGGGATTTGACACCCTTGTCTGTGCTCTGTGATGATATCTCTGCTTCTCTGGCAGAGTTGACTCTTGACTGCATTTCAGTGACATTCAGTTTGAAAATATCCTGTCTAGCCATCTCCCTGTGTCATGAGGTTCACTCAACTCCTAAGAAGAGCAGAGGCATTCCAAGCATCTCTGACACTTGGATTGTGCCACATGGGCAGAATAAAAAAAGGACTTAGGAAATCAAGACTATCACTGTTTCTTCAGAGGTATGATTGTACACACACACACACATACACACACACATATATATATACAGGTTTATTTCTTAAATGTATCAGCCCCAGAAGGTAGCTGAGAAAGAAAATGCAGCTGAAAAACAGCTGCCTGAACTGGGGGAGGGTTAAAAGACAGAGCTGCTTTCATGCAGGCCAATGTACTTGAGACAGGCAAAGAAAGGGAGCCAACGAATGCCTTTAGTCTTGTTCTTTTGGGAGAACTGAGATGGAGGAGACAAAATGATTTGCCCTGTCAAAAAGTGGGGAAGAACCTTCTTCCATAGAAGTCATCCAACCTCAATTTCCTTAGTCCAGGTTAGTAGCATGCCCTTGAGTCTGTATTGGCCTCGTGCTGTATTTTAATAAAATTTTACAGGCTCAAAACAATATTCCATGATCACTCCTGTGACACCAGAAAAGTCTTTACTTGCTGAGCATAAATACATCCTCAGCTGGCCTTTGATGGAAATAGATCTGAAACTCTGGAGCTGCAGGAAGATCCAGTACTTCAGGGACCCACACTCCCAACTAGCAGTGCACAATTAGTATCAGGCTGAAGAGAGAAAACCAGATATCTTCTTTCAGAGAAAAAAAAATAGAAGAGTTTGTATCAAATGGGTCCTTGTTTTTCAGCATATTCTTTTTCTGGTAAGTTCTGTATGCCATATTAGTAAGAAACACTCATTGAAAGAAATGGAAACTTGAAGGAGAGAAACTTGAAAGAGAGAAATACTGAATGACAGTGGTATGCCCAAGAAACTTTCTTTCAAAGGAAGCTCATAAAATATGTAGCCCAGCTGTTCTTTACTTTCTAATCAGGCTTTCTGATATAATGAAAGTTCATCCAGGAAGACACTTGCTCATTCATGTGATGGTTCTGTCAAAAAAAGGAGAAATGCAAATAATGGGAAAAGAAGATCAACTTAATCCATTTCAGCTTAACTGTGCAGGTGAACTCTGGAGGAAATGATATTAAACTGAAATCTGTGAAATTTTTGGCTCTTTAAAAATGCTGCTTTAGACAGCAAATATTTGCTGAAGATTACCCTTTATTGTTGATGCTGCTAATTAGCAAACAAAACACTTGGGTTTTGCCACCACATCTGGCCCTTCCATTTGCTGAAAATTTAAATAATCATGCTGCTCTCCCCTCTCCTAATGGGATTTAGTGTCATGTGCCCTATGTTAAATGCTGTAGAGCACAGCAGCACCTTACCCTGCAAGCAGCAGGCAAAGCCAGCCTGTCACTCAGGGGCTGCTTGTCCTGGTGGCACTGGGTTTGCAGAGTGTGCCAGATTTAGTCATGTATACGAGCATCACCTCGCTGACAGCCACAGGGAGATATTCAGGGCAATTAGAATGGTAATCAAGAATTGACATCACCTCCTGCTCAGCCCATGTTATTCAATATAAAAATAAGCTCAATTAGTTCTGCATTCAGGGCTTGGGTTCACATTAAGTTATGGAAGAGGCAATTAATTCGGGCTTCTCATTTTGGTAGGTTGAAAAAGAAAGAGAAGCATTTGGGTTGTTGTTCTCACTTTTAATAAGAGCACAATTTACTCTTAAGGTCAGAAGTGTGACATATGTTCTGTCTTGTGTTACAAAAATAATGATGTATCGGGTCATCTGAGATATACAGGGCTGAGGGGAAATAAGGAGAAAGCAAGACAGAGAGACAGCTCCTGGCTTGCTGTTGACGTGATTCTCTCTTTCTGTGCAGCCATCATTAAAATGCCAGGCTGCTAAATACCTCAGAAAACAAAACCACGCACTAAAAATAATTATTTATTGGCTTGGATTGCAAAACAAAACCCTCTTGTAGAACAGGCATTTAAAATAACTGTTTTGATATTCAGGCAGCACCTAGCAGTGAGACTGCTTGTCAATGCTTCCTTTATAGAACACTCATTTCTTAAAAAGCGTCGCGTTTCTTGTCAGCTAAAAAGAAAAATGGTTAAATCAGCTTGTCTATTTTTGAAATGAAGATCAGCAAAAATCAAATCAAAACAAAACAAGATGTTTCAACTATTTTCAAGTTCTATTTATGCTTCTTCCTAGCAAAGAAAAATTTTATCTTCCAAAGGAAAATCCAGGAAAGCCTGTATTAAGAATAATTTTATTTTAAATCCAGTGCTGCTACTTAAGCTGTTTAGTTGGTTCCAAGGATGGACTGTGAAGAGGTATTAATTTTAAGAATCAGGAAGACATCCACAGTATCATTTGCCATTGTTTTCTGGGAAGCACGTTGAAGAGCACATTCTCAGTCATCCTTTCACTTCCCATAGAGAGCACTCAGTTTGCAGTGGTATTTTCACACCCAGAGGCAAAGCAGCCTGCAGAGAGGTGTCTGATTGCCCCATACCCCCCAAAGTAGGCAGATTGCTCAAGAAAATTTATTTAGCAAGCTAATTTATTCCTCTCCTAATGAAGTGCTGCAGACCAGACTCCAAGAGAAATTCTCAGCACCTTACCCAGTGAAATCAATGAGACTAGTTACAGAGCAAGAGTATAGGCAGACAAGAGAGTTCCTGTCAGGTGAATTGCTCCATCAGCTGAAATGCTCAGAGAAGGAATCAGCATGAGCTGGCTGATGTACTCCAACCCAGTGCACTGTGAGTGAATTGGTGCAGAGCCCATCCTCCATCAAGATGTTTCCAGCAGTGATGCACTTGTTTGTCTGGAAATCTGCTCTTTAATTCATTGACATTAATGTTCAAAGCAGCACTAAGTCAGTAAGGCTGCATGAGCATGAGAAGGGAACCAGACCAGCAGTACTTCTGAAGGAAAAGGATGGCTGAAACTAAATGAATACAGCATCCCACAGAAAATTCTGCTCCAGAAAATATATTTAGAAGCTGCCTATCAAGTGTGTCCCTGTGCTCAGGCACCCCTGGAACTGCCTGTTTTACCATAGGTCAGACCTGTCTCTAAAGACCAGGCCTGGCAGGCTGGATGCTGATACCAGGCCAAGAAATGGAAATCTGTGGGGCTTTCTTTTGCTTCTTTTACACTGATGACCTTTCTGAAGCGTGCTACAAGGTACAGGGTATTGATGTTTGGGGTTTGCTCACTATGATTTTATGCTGCTTATCTGAGAAAGCTTCACAAAGTAACTTTTGTTGGCTAAGTGTGTTATATGGTATTTTGGTACAAGGAGCGTAAAGTACAGCATTAGGAAATAGTGGCATCCATTTAAAAACAGCACAGGTGATGGCAAGCAAAAAACAAAGGAGAAAACCAGAATGTACTTCAATTTTATCACAGTCTTTCAATGAAATGCTTGATAAAGAGAAGAGTCAAATTCCTCAGGTTGCTAGTGTGTTTTTATAGCAAACATCACTCCTGTAGCTTCCATCAGTCCTTGTTTGCCTATGGAAAATTAAAAAAAATCATAGCTTTCATCATGGATTAGAGTATAAAACAGAACAACAGCCCCTCAAAAAAACCCAAACCACAAAACAAACAAAAAAACTCAAAACCAAAAAACAACAACCCCAAAAAACCCCACCAAAACAAAACAAGAAAAACCCTAAAAACCATTTCCAAGCAACCAAACCAAAACACAGACATCTAAAATTCCAAAGGGGACTCTGATTACAGTGGGTCAAGCAAATAATTGAGCTTGAGAGTAAAAGTCATAGTTAAATATTTTCTAGGGTCTCAGTTAAAGTCATTTAGCAAGTAGATGTTTTTAATTCCTATCTCTTCAGGTGCCCTCAGCAGCACCAGTGCAACTCCACAAATTAGAAAATGAGTTTACGCTTTTTCTGCAGATTCCTTTCCACCAAATCATTATGATGGCTGCCAGGTTCTAATATCGGCGGATCACACCATTTTTCTCCCTGGGAAATATCTGCAATGTACTTCTCATTCCAAGTCCCAGGAAAGAAGAAGAAGCAGCAGATCCAGGAGCATCCCTTTGGACCTACAATTACCATGGGATTCCCAAGATGCTGGCTGTAACATTGAGATTCCTGCTGCCTAATCCCTACCTAACCCATGTCTTGACCTGAATTTCATCCACCAAACTTGGATCTAAATATTTAAAGGCACAAAAAGCAAGAATTATCTAAGGGAATGACCTAAAAACATGGATCTGAAAGCAGGTTAAGGAAATCCTCTAAGCTGGCAGGTAAAGATGAGGCACTTGAATCATTATTTATTGTCATGTAGGCTTTCTTGCACTCTCTTGATATTAAAACATTTAATAGATGACATTTAAATGAATATGGTGTTATTATAATTACACATAGGCTACACTTGTGAAATATTAGAATTTCTATTTTGAGCTACTTTGTGTATTTGAGAAATTGGGAAGAGGTGAGTGTATGACTATTTCTAATTATCAGCATCCTTTTATAGTTTCACGGGAAAGAATCCTTTGTACTGGAAATTTATTTGTCAATTTGTTGTTGAATACAAATGTGTCCTTTGCAGCTTTGCGCTGATAAATCCACATGACAGCATGCTGCTGTGCACACATTTGAAAATAGTGTAGCTATCCATGTGTGGGGCACATTTATGTGAAGGTTATAAACCTTCTGATCAACCCAAAGGCAATTAAATCAAGTGTACCGCTGGGAAACATGGCCATGCTACTTCTTGAACTGCTCTGGCTTGTACAGCCACTCTGCAGGTACTTGCAGAGTTATCCTGCTATTTCTGGTTCTGGGCTACTTTCTGTGTCCTATGCTGTGGTGTGCAAAAGCCTATTTCTCCCTGTTTCTGAGTTTTGAAAAGAAAAGTAGTGTCATTTATGGTGAGCCAGAAGCACAGCTACGGGCTGAGGAAGAGGGCACTGAAGGCAATAAGGCAGTGAGGAAAAGACCACTCTTTGGTGCTCTTGCCTGAAGCTTTACTGTTGTCACTAATTTCTGCCAAGCAGCACGTTTAACTCCAGAGAAGATCCCACCTAATAGTCACCATATTTCTGTCACTGCTGCCACAGCTGCATGACACTGCACAGTGAAGTAGGGTAGCACAAAACAGAACTGAGCAAAAATCTGTTCTACCCGAGGAGTGCCATTTCTTGCTGTGGTTCAGTCAAATCCACTACTCCTAAAACAGGATCTCCGAGAGAGGGTCCCTAGTGGTGTGACAGCACTGGCAAAAACGGCTGGCAGAGGACAAGGGGACATTGCTGTTTAAACAAAAGTTTGTACTGCCAGTGAAAGAAAATTTAATGAAAATCTTAATTTTAGAAAATGTTTTGTTTCCATCTGACCTATAGAAAGAAAGCAGTTTTGACTACAAACCAAAACATACTTTCTTCATTAACATTTTCTATAGTATACCTTTTATTGCAACCAAGTCACTTTCTGGGATAAAACATGTCTGTGAGAAGACAAGTTTTGGAATATTAATCACAAGGGAGATAATCCTTTTTATTCACACCAAGTCATTTCAAACTTAACATACAGCAAGGAAATCATTTTGTATCTGCAGCAAGTAGTCTCTACAGTTAGACAATTCAGAAATTTTCCCTGATGAACTTACACAAAAGGTATAACTTATTCCATTTAGCTTTTAAAAGAGACTGTTTTCCTGAGTTGGCATTTCCTGGTAGGAATTTGCAAATGCTCCCTGCTAACACCCACTGTACCATTATGTATTAAAAGAGTCCATCCCAAATGCACTCCAGCAGTATGAGTATCAGCTTTTGCATGTGTTTATCCAGCTGTCATTTTTACATATGTCATTGTGGGTCCCAGGCCTGCTTTGGTACAGAAAAACATTGCCTGGTTTGTTTGGGTTTTTTTCAATTTTTTTCTTTCTTGTTTGCTCCTGACAAATAAGAAAGTCAAGGAATAATTAACGCACAGACTGGAATGAAAATAACCTCCTAGTAAACAAGTGTGCTCGAGCAAAATAAATGATAATTTATTTTACAAGCAGAGATTAAAAGAACTTGGCTTGTTCAGCTTCTCAAAACAATAGCTAAGAAGGGATATGACTGTTCCCTATAAATATATCTGGGTATGTAAACATGAAGGAAGAGAAAAATTACTTAAGCAACCTGTAGAATATTGGCACAAGGACAAATGAGTACAAATGAGCCATGAATTAATTACGGTAAGAAATTAGGATAAGTACCTGGAAGTAGAAGAGCTGCTTTCAGGCTAATTTATGGAAAAATGAGCTGCCCAGTTCCTCTGTATTCAGCCTCAAAAGGAGTATATTGGTGTTATCCTCTCCTTAAAGCTCAGGTGTGGGAATGCACGGCTGTGAGTAGGTTTGGATGTTTGTATCCCGTAACACTAGCGAGCTATAGTTTTACTTCATTTGGCATCTGAAAAGGAAAAATTAAGTGAAAATCCTTCTGCCATCTCATTTTTATAGAACTACTTTTAGATCCTGTGGGGGTCAGAAACTTACTAACTTTTCCATAGGGGAAGAAAATGGATAAGGAGATCGCCCCTGGAATCCCACACCATGAAAATCTCACTCTGCCCACACACTTCCCCAAAGCTGAGAGCATTCCTTTCCCCAGGAGGGAAAACATGCTCTGATCCAAAATATAAAACAATAAAAATTTTATTCTGGCACACACAAGAGCTCCCCCCAAGGAGCTGCAAGTCCTCATTTTCCCTACCATGAAGCATGTTTGAGCTTTTTTTAACAGCTAGGAATATTAGGGTGTTTTTTAAACAAATATTTCTTAAGCTTGTTTTTTATATTCCCTACCCACTTGTAAACTGTCTGTTAATGGATTTTTAAAATGACAGCGTTCATCCTAGACTTCAAATTATTCACAAACATGTCCAATAAATAATTCTTTTTCTGCAGACTATTTGTAAAATGCATATTTATCCGGAATTGAAAATTCATGCTATGCAGCTAATTAGCCTTCACAGAGGGCTTAAGCAGGCCTGAAGGGTGCCTAGGGCTTCTCCCAGCTCTCACCACAGGGATGCATTTCCCCTAACTGAATTTACATTTCTAAATTTTTTGGACCATTTTATCCAGAAATCATGCCCCTCCTCCACGCCCAGCTTTCTACTCAGTACAGTATTTGTTTTGATCAATCTCTCCTAGAATAATGAAATGCACTCCTTCTCCCTCACTAAATTAAATCTCACTTACATCTGCATCTTAAAGACAGTTTAGAAAAACAAGTTAGCCAGCAAAAAAGAGCATAAAGAAAGTGGGTGTCTTCCATTTGGCTTTCTTGTTAGATGCTCATCTTTGAATTCAATTTTCTCCCTACTTACCTCTCTTACCTTATTTTTCTTTATTTCTGCATACACTGTGCATGTTTAGCTGTACAATATTTAGACCTCCTGAAATGCAAGGAGACTTAGCCACTATTTAGCATTACTGCTATTCTTTCAATACCTATCCCACTTATTGATAATAACTCATTAGGTTACAGGGAAATAATAAGACAGATAATTTATAAAAAATGAAGGAAATTTGTTCAGTTCCATAATCTTAGAAATCACTCCTGGTCTTCAGACAAAAATACTCTGTTTTGTCTGCAAGGAGATATTAAATATCATATACATATGAATTTCGACTCTTTTCTCCCTCATAATTTTCATCAATATTTAGAAAAGTCATTAGTCACCATCTTTTAGTTTTCAAGAAAATACAAATTCTTTCAATTGTCAAAGCTTTGCAAGAGCAATTTTGGCTGGCATACTTTTGGAGAATGTTTGGAAGAGTGACTTTGAGTGGAAAGCTCTGGGACCTGTCAGAACTTCCAAATATGTTATACTTTCATTGTCCTATTACCATGAAAATTTGGTTGACAATCTCTTGAACAGATCACTGCTGCACTGCATTTTGGTCAGGATTTAAAGTTACTGAGTGATATTTAGAAGTATCATCATCAGCCATGGTCAGCTGTGCATACAGAAATTAACACTTACTGTTCAGAGAAATCAGAGGATCTGTCAAACAAGTAGCCATGTATGCATCTAACTGTTGTAACAAAAGCTATTGAAATTTTAAAAGAAAATAAATCACCTTTCAGATCACATGGGTCTATATCAAAACATTATTGCTGTCAAATCTGAATCCTGCCTTGGTAAGGAAAGTAGGACCACAGAAACTGAGAAAGCTGTAGGTTTAGGAACGCCTTCTCAGCAGGGTGTGTTTATAGACATTCTCAGAAATACTGAGCTGCTTTTAAAGACAGAGCTGCTGACCAGCAAATCTCATGTAATTCCACCTAGAATTGAATACCTGCTTTTAAAATGCTATTTTAAGAATGAGTCACGAGGTACAAGCTTAGATCACCTGAACGATGTAATTACTGAAAAAGAGCAGGTTGAGAGTGCACAGATTCCACCTTGTTTTATTTCTGGAGCTGACAAAAGCCGCAATTTGTTATTTAGTTAAACCTGGCAGATTAATGACCTATCAAATTAGGGATGCTGTACACTGCATCAAAGTCACAACCAACTTATTCAGATCCCTTACTTACTAAATCAAATCCATAACCGAGAAAGCCATACACACCACTAGTGAAATGCATTCCCTGATCCACCACACTGAGCTTCTAATCAATATCTTCATCCCAGCCATGGACTTGATTGTATTGAACTCACACAGCACAGCTGGGATAAGCTCCGTCAATGTAAATATGTTCTTCCTAGAAACATGCTTCATTGTTATCCATCATTCCCAAGATAATCTCTGGAAATAACCTGTAACTCTCATCAATGATGAGCATATGGATTGTGAAATCTAGGATATCCTCACTTTGAAACAAAATACAACATCACAAATTCTCTGAGGAAGGTGCAAAATATATTTCGACAGGTTAAGCTCTCTGGTCTGTATAGGACACGCATGCAGAGCTTAATACCCAAAGGATTTTAGAGCAGCTCAGCTCGGTGGAGAAGAATCAATATTCCCATTGCACATACACAGCCAGCACAGGACCTCATAGCAGTTGTCCTTGGAAGCTGAGCTCTGGAAGAACAATTTCCAGGATTAAATATTTAGGTGCAATATTAATACTGCAGGCTTGGTCTGATTCTTAATTTTTGATTCGGAGTTACAGACAGGCAATTAATTTAAATTAGGTGGTATCAGAAGGGATGCTGCTGTAGCAGATTTCTCATCTGTTAATTTAGAACTAGCAGCAATGGTATCCAGTCAAGTTTATCTTAATTTATGGGCATCTTCAGCCTTCTGCTCAGAAGGAAGATCAAATGTGGAATTGATCAAACATTTTCAATATTGTTTTTTCTTCTCCTTTTAATTTTGCAGCACTTGCTTCCAAATGTCTGACACACACAGGTAAAATGTACATCAGAAGCAGTAAAATTTCAAGATTGTTAAAACTGATTAAGATTTGAATATTCTGGGTATTGGTAGACTTTCTTTCCCTTTATTAGTAAACATCCTAGAGTCTATAGTTAAGGATCATTTTAATTTGATAATTTCTTCCAGTAAGTGTATTCTCACAGCTCCAAGTATATGTCCCATTATTTGAAACTTTACTTTGTTTTTTTCAAAATTACGTATCATTTGAAGTAAAGCGTAACATTAGAGGTAAAAAGTTGATAGTGATATCCTATTTATCTGCATATGATTTAGCAGATGATAATTTTGATTCTATATATGAGGTACATGTCATTAGTTTTGTAGAAAGCCACATCTGACTTCAAGGGTTTGGGCTACTGCTGAACAAAGTAACTTGCCTCAGCATCCTGCTCAAAAGACTGCTTGTCTTAATTTACTCCAGGACCCTCAGCAGACTAGAAAAGCCTTACCTGAGCAGTCTGGCTTATTAAGAAACTATATTTCTGACTTGCTGTTCATCTTCCAAATGTTATCTGATTTAATCCTGCCTGTGGAGCAGGTTTAAATATGTAACGTTGCCAAGAACTCTGACTCCCCTTTACTGACCTGGGCCTCTGAGTTGCTCTGCATCCATCTTACATCTCCTCCTATGAAGGAGATGGACTTTGCCAGAACAAAACCAGGACTCTTCCACAATTTTAGCACTTCTTGTAGAGAAAGAGAGGAATGAGGCTGAAGGAAAGGGGTTGAAACTCTCATCACCAGTCCTGATTGCAGTTTAGGAGAACTCCAAGGCCACACATCTTGCTTGCTAGGAAAAGAGTGACAAACAGATATTCAGAGTAACCTTTTGTCCAGACGGAACCCCTTTAACAGGAAGACTGACTCAGAAGAAGCAGAATTAAACTCACTACTAAACACCACTGTTATTCTGCCCCAGGCAGCAGTATACCAAAACCCAGTCTGGGAGTTCCTGATGTTTCCTGTAAAGACAGGTTTTGGTTTTACAGGAAGGCAACAAAGGTACCACAGCAAAACTGATATTGTTTTGAGGCACTAATTTTCACTTGTAGTCTTTTGTGCTATTTTTGTCTTTAGTAGAGAAAAAGTTGCCTTGACTGTGCCACTTAAATTGACTAAGATTTATTACATTCTCCCAGCAATTTCTTTAATGCGCCTTCAGAGCATTATGTAAAAATTGAGCAGGCAAAAGAGTCTGCTCCAGAGCTGCACACAAACAGATGTCTGGCAGTATCCTTCCAAGCCCCTATCCCCTGTTGGAAATATCAAAGCTGCAATGTCCACTCAACAAGACTGTCAAAGTCACCTCTCCTCAGCAAGGACAGCAGGACACAACTTTCATGGAGCAGGTCCAGCTATAATAGTATCAACCCCAAATTCGGCTCGTGGGTAGCAAGGCAAACAGCCAAGTGGATACGAACATTAGGGAGACAAAGTTCCACAATTATGACCCACTGCTGATTTCAGAGGTAGAGAGATCACCATCCAGGATTTCTATGAGAGTTTTTTTATAAGCAAAGAGTGTGTTTTACTGGATCCCTTAGAAATTAAGGAAGTGTTCTAAAAAGCACTAAATTACTTAAAGGAGCTAATATACATTAAAAAAACCCAAACTTTATTACTTGATTATCCAACCTGTTTTTAAAAATACATATTCTACTTCAATATTACATGTATATTGTCAAAATAATTCACTGATTCTCTATGTCAGTGGTGGGAAGGATATATTCATACAAAAGGATGCACACAGAGTTGTTAGTGTAATGAGCTGAGAGGAAAGAGTGTGCTCTTAAATGACAGCTTAAATAAGGAAATCACATGCTTGAAAATGGTCTTCGTGAAGGACTGAAATTACAAATCAAATAAGCAGGAAAGGATTCATTACATTGTTTACTAAAGAGAAAGTTGCTATCAAAGTTAAGCTTCAAGTAGAGGATTCACCAGATATTTGGGAATATTTCTTCTGTGACTTTTAAACTGGTTTTGGAAATTAAATCTTCATGTGTGTTACTTAGAAGCTCTTTTGTACATCATGCAATTGTTCTACAGTGGTCTTATTTTATTGTGTATATTTTTATGCCCGTGTTTGTTTGTTTTTACGTATTGTACAATTTCAAAAGAAACCTATGTTATAAAAACCCCACATTTATTGAACTCCCAACTCTTCAGTGTGAACAAGGACAGTAGAACACACAGCTCAGAATAAAAGGATAGGTAAACAGTAGATATACTGAATCTCACAAGAGT
The DNA here is from genome assembly GCF_020740725.1 of Corvus hawaiiensis. Taxonomy (NCBI): domain Eukaryota; kingdom Metazoa; phylum Chordata; class Aves; order Passeriformes; family Corvidae; genus Corvus; species Corvus hawaiiensis. Next base: position 101,156,145 of record NC_063215.1, on the reverse strand, counting down.
TTATAGAGTTCAGTAGGAACAATACCTGGATGAGCCTTCTTTCCAAATTTTACCACTTAGGTGCTTTTTTATTAAAGAAAAGCTTCTCACAGTATGCAACCTTAAGTGGTGATGCTGCAAACACTTTAAAACTGTAGAGCTAATGGAAATTTTGATCTGAAAGGAAAATCTCTTCATTATACTCTCTGAAATTAACTGAAAAGTAATAAAGAATCCTCCTAGTACATTCTGTACAAATACAGACTAAAGGAAAAAAGAAATTGCAATGTTCTGGTGTTTTAAGACTGCAGTACTGTGTCAGCTAAAACTGAGCAAGTGAATACCTTGGTACGGTTATTCAAAATATATTGTTGCCTTTCTGAGTTATTAAGTGTTAAAAAAAATGTATCAGACAGTCTTATAACCACACTAAGCTCCTTTAGGTTATCTCTAGAGACAACTGAAAGATAAATATCCATATTTTAGCATATTTACATATGTAAATAAATAATACAGTTACCCTTGTATATGAAAGAGCTCTATATTTGAACGAAAATAATTTAAAAGCAGACAACTATTGGGTTCTGGATGTATTTTACTTAATATTGATTTGAATTTCTAGGGAATGTACTTGTTCCACTGCTTTTTTGTATTTGATTTAGCAGACGGTAATTTTGATTCCGTATGTGAGGTGCATGGCGTGGTAGGTGAAACGGCTGATAAACAGGGAATTCAACTGAATAGGAAGTATATTTGATTTCACAATTCAATGTCTATTTAAAATATTCTTGTTCAACGGGGAAAAAAACGCGTTTTAACATGGCCTGTTGATTTCATCATCAGCTGTCTTTTGCGATACAGTCATATACAGTAAATATTTCATTACAATATTTGCTCTGGTTTTCTCTATATGTTTTAATGTCTGATGCATTCAATATAATTTTAAATTGGGTGACAGGTCACTCGGGCTCCCTTTGTCCTGTTCAGGGAGAAGGGACAGGGAGAGAGCTGGATGAGCCCCAAGATGCCTCTCCTCTCTTGTCAGGCAGCTCTGACCGACAGCTGCCCACAGGTGCAGAGGCACCTCAGCACAAATGGGAATCTGTGTTCCCCTGTCCAGCTGCTCCTGGAGTATCCCCCAGCCTGCACAGCCCTGCCCTGTGGGGAAGGACACAGGGGCAGGACAAAGCCACATGGTGGGGGCAGGACAGAGGTGCTGCCCAAGCCATGGCTCCTTCTGAGGTGCCAAAACAGCAGCTTTTAACCTTCCCCGTGGGGAACTGAAGGTGACCAGGGATTTAGGACATGGAAATGCCCCCCATCCACTCCCTTCCCACGCTCTGAACAGAGGGCAGAGGCTGTTCCCAGGGTGGTGTGCATAGCTGGGAACCTCTCCTGCCCTGCCATGGGATGTGGCACCATGACTAGCACAGGAGGAACCTGCAGTCACATTCATAAGTGAGTGTGGACTTCTTGTTACAGAGGTGGGAAATCCACTAAGGCATCCTCTCTGCTGCAGCCCACCTTCAGGGGAGGTGACAGATGGCAGCACCTTCCCCCTTTGCTTTGCACCATCACACCAAAGTGCAGTCACACAGCTGATGACGGAACTGAAAGGAAGAAGTTTCTCCACAATTCCTTGAGAGATTGTGGAGTCTCCATCCATGGACATACTCAAAAGCCAAAGGAACATGGTCTTGGGCAACTTGCTCATGATGAGCCTGCTCAAGCAGGGGAGCTGGACCAGAAGACCCTCACAGATCCCTCCCAACCTCAGCCATTTTGTGTGATTCTGTGCTTTGATCTGACTCCTAAAACACCTGATGGCAAGGATTCTGGGGCAGGGGATGATGCCAAACTCCTCCCATAGTATTCTTCACCAGACAACATGTCCCTAGTCCAGAACACTGTATATCAGACACAGTCAGAAGAAAAATAAGATCATTTCACAACAAACATCAACTGCAGGGCTGGGGGGGGCTGGCCCAGGAGTCACAGGGGTTCAGCTGGTGACAGGAAATCGGCACCTGCACCAACAGAGCAAGAAAGCGCTGATGAACCCACAAAGGTAGGAATTGGTGTGCTTTGGTTCCCTCTCTTTGGGGAACACAGCTGACAAGGAGCTGCTTATGGCCCAGCAGAGAGAGCTCTTGCTGGCTAGAACTTTAGAGAAAGGGAGTCTTAGAGAAGAGAAAAAATGGTCAAGGAAAACAGGAAAATAAAACCATCAGCGCAGAAAATATAATTTAAGAGAGAGATCTCTGAAGAGACATTGGGTCAAAGGCCACAAAAATTCCAGGTCCAACAAAAGGATGTGGACTGGGAGGGCATCGCTCCACAGGAAGGTCAAGAGGACACATGCTGATTTATAAGCCCAGAAGCAGTGGAAAACATAACAAAATGCTTGTAAGTAAACAACAGAGAAAGATTAAATATTTCCTTTAACCTCCTCAAACTACGTTAGCATGGTTTCTGAGTGAAATTACACTGCTCAAAGTGGACCAGGTCACTCCAAAATATTTCATGAGCTGAATCCAAGGTTTCCCAAGTTTTTTTAATAATATAAAAGTGTTTATAGTCTGATGAAACCACTTTTATCTCTGTACCATAAAAAAACCCTCACAATGTTTGAAAGAGCAGAGGCACCGTTTGATGCATATTGCTCTGGGAAACCTGAGAGAAGCCCAGGGAAGAGTGGGAAAGCAGCAGTGATGAGAAGTGCACACAGTTATTGTAGTACAAGACACCAAAGCTGTTTAAGAAGCCAAGTAAAAGCTGCAGCGGACAAGCCTGGAGGTTATGACAGGGGCCTTGGACCTGGGAAATGCATTTTCCATGAAGCTCCAAGAGCAAATAACATGATTTGGAGGCAAAAAAAAAAAAAAAAAAAAACATGAAAAGGAAAAGAAGTAAATGAGGTAAATGAGTTCCAAAAAAAAAAAGAAAAAGAAAAGGAAAAGGAAAACATGGAGATTTGGTCCTTTCGGGTCAAATGCTATGTTCGTAACACCTGAGCTCCCTTCTACACTATCATTTCAAGGAGAGATAAAGATAAAACACTTCAGTAGGCAATATGAGTACAAACTTGAAAAATGCCTCAGATCCAGGTTTTCAAAAATATCTATGGACAGAATAGTTACATTAAAAAAAAAAATCAGGTATAAAGTGCTTTCATATTTCCCTTTTAAATGCATCAGTGCCATGTAGGGGATTTTCAGAGTCTTGCTAAAAGCCCAGCTATATTTTCAAGTATTGAAGTACCTTGGAGAACAAGGGCCAACATCTCTTAGAATCTTTCCAAAATGAAATGCAATTTCTTGTGTTCACGCATTAGCAATTTTAATCCTTCCTGCACCAAAATAAAAGGCCAAAAGCAGAGTTTAAAATAGTAGTATGTTCCAGTTGTGGGGTTCCACGTAAACAGAACCCTGAAGAAATACTAGGTTTTTTTGAAATCTATTCCAGGAAATTAAGTAAAGAGGATTTAAATGATAGAAGAAATAAAAAATGTGCATTTTATCCAATTATGCTTCATTATGTTTAATTATGCGAGCTGATAGTGGAATTATAAAAATGCATCCCTCCCAAAGGTTTCTCCCCTAAACATCCCCAAATTAGTCCTATGCAATCCAAAACTGCTTTTCTCCTGCATCCCATAATACGTCCCACAGCCCAGTGATGGCCCTGGGAGCAGCCATCAGGGTGCTGTTTGGTCTCCCCATCCTGCCTTTGTTTCTCTGAGCTCCAATGTGGGTGTACAGAAGAGTTTTTATCACATAAAATTTTATATGAAATGCAATTTCATATAAACTTAATATGAAATGCAATTATGTTTGACAACACAGCTACAAAATCCAGTAAAGAACATTACATAGATAAGTCACATTGACTTTGACTTAAAAATTATTTATTTCTTTATTAATATTCTACAAAGTGGCTATAGGGAGAAGGATTTAAATTGTAGTACATATAAACAGGTGTTATGTATGTTCACACCTGCATATTGCTCTCATACCCCTGGGAGGCTTTATTATTGTCCAACCCTGAAAGTCACAGCAGACACACTATGCTGTGGTGTACCTAAGTTTTCAGAAATTCCCAGGTGGAATTACCTCCCTCAGCACACTCAGAACCACAGCAGTCAGGTCATCACATTTTCAGCGTAAGTTCTGCTCTTCCGTATTTCTGATTAACGAATTTTGCTTTATTGCTCACTCTATCAACTACTTAAAATTTAAACCAGCTATCAGATCAATACAAGCGTTTCCAGTGTTCATTATTCAACTCTTGAATGCTTTTCCTTCCTTTTTTTCTCTGTCTTCCTTAGGTGTATTAAGAACTTTGGAGATGCACTGTAAAGGCCCTTGCATACAACAGAAGTATATTCCAAAATTTATGCTTAAACTGTTTCTTTACAGTACTAAGTAAAAAAACCCGGAGTCGTAAATGCCAGAGTAACTTTCAACAACTTCTGTGTCCCAGTTGGATCACCCAGGTCCCCTACAGATTGCATGATCACAGATGTACCTTCCTAAGTGATAACCATGACATATTTCTGTGATGGGTTACTCCTTTGGTTTGTATGCTGGTTGCTAAGGTAAAGTTAATTAAAGTTAGTACACCTCAGCCATAACCCATAACCAGTTAAAGAAGACATAATGATTTGTCCTCCATAGAAAACATTCATTCTAAAATACATTGCACTGCAGTGACGTTAGAGTTGTATATATAAAAGTAGATGTATGCACACCTTTTTATATAGGTATGTATAGAATGTATTAGGAAATATATTATGTATCTCTATATATAAACCCCTAAGCCCATCAGCAAGAGGTAACAACACATCTTTGTGATGATTAATGGCTTTGGCAAATTTGACATTGGGTTTTGCCACAAGAAAATTGTCTGAATATCCTTACTCAGGAGGCACACCACGTTTAGCCTCATTTATCATAATTAGTTTAAGCTATTTCAACAGTATAATGAAGGCTAGGGAACCAATTTAATTGTTTATTTATTTTAGAAAAAATATTTTCCATGTGTCATCATATCTGCTTTGCACTTGACCTTTTAATCAAAACACTCACAGTCATTTCTTTTCATCCCATATTTACTTACTGATTACTTTTGCTCATGTTTTGTGTGTTGCCTGAGTGCTGAGTAACCAACAGCAAGAAGGGTGATTCATTAGCACAAAACACAATTATTATGCCGTTTTATGAGATAACTGAAACAATGACCTGATGCAGGACTGATGCCTTTGCATCTTCCCTAAGTCTGTGGAGCTGCAAATCATAGTCAGAGTGATGGGACACTTCCCAAGGAACTGAGAGGAAGTGCCTGAGCCCATGTCAGAAATAAATAACATTGTAGTTGTGCTCTAAAACCTTCCTTCTTTTTGTGATGGTTGCAGCAATTAAGCTATATGAAAACTCAAAATCTGTGCAGAAATATAAATCCCCTTCTTTGGGAAAAAGAAAAACAGTAAAATACAGAGCAAGGTATCTGTTCTGCAGCTATCTTTGGAAATAATTAATCAGAATAAACACTTTTTAAAAAGACAACCTAGAACACAGAATAAATTTTACATAAGCTTTACTTCAATATATAGTGCAAAGTCACAAGGAAAAAAATAAGTTTTCCAATAAGCATTTTGCAAAAAGAAGTAACGTGCTCCCCTGATATTGCAGATCAGTGTTGCTCTGCGATTCCTCCTTACCAGGTCAAAGCTGAAAATCAGATTTCTCATTAAGTAAAGGTTTTCTCCAGCTGAAAGAAAAGAAAAAAAAAAAAAAAGTATCTCTGTAAAGTTTTGTAAAAGCTCACCTAAAACAGTATTTCTTTGGGCTGGATTGGAAAGAAACATGGTTCAGTATAAGCACAGGTATTTACAGAAGCACCGTAGGCAATGCAGTCTTGCTCTTACTCAATAGACATGAAGAATATTGATAGTGGAACTCAATTATGATTGAGAGAGAAAAATACTGAAAATTCATCTGAATAAAATGAAGGCTATTGATCAGTGTCAACACCCCTGGAAAACCCTTCCGCAAAAAATCCAAACCCAACCAAAACCCAGCTCTGCATATTTGGGGAGATAATTGAAAGGCAGAACAATCAATCTGCTTTAATAACCATTGGGGTCAAATAGAAATCAGACAGTAGAAGTCAGGTAGAAAAGAATCAGTCAAACAAATCCACATTTTATAAATAATGGGACCATACAGGACATCCATCAGGTAACATATGGCTCAGAAAAGAAGTGCAGAGTTTGAAGGAGCCATTTCCACACTCTAAGAAAACAGTTTGAAAATGAGCAGACTAGAAACAAAGCAGTTAAATTCAAAAATTTTAAAAAGTGAAACAGCACAACTTTTTTTGAGGAGGAAATACAGTATATATGGTTTCCAACTTCTGAATAGTACAGTTCAGTGGTGTTGCTGGAAAAATAATCTGTCATCCACTGACATAGATGCTGAGCTGAGGTTTTCAGCTACAACTTGCACTGATATTCAGTTGAGTGATGCAGGAGAACCGAGATTTTTACCTGAAACCCCTTCTAAAGCAATGGTATATGCACCTTAAATAGACTTGCAAAGTTAAAGTGCTTTTTTTGTCTTCAGCCTGAGCAAAAGAATGAAGGATCCATTATTAGACAGACAAAATAAAACCAATCAATAGCCTTTGTCATTATTTTTGATGATTTTTTTGTTCTTATTTACACAAAGGTGTGCTCATAATTTTTTTTTTTTTAGCCTGAATTACTTATAAATAAAAATGCTGAATCAAAAAAGCGTGGCAACAAATGTTTAAATTAATATGAAGCATATTCACAATATACCATCTTAAAGGTGTTGCTTTTTAATACCATTTTAAAGGTATTAAAGAGTTAGAAAGGGTAGAATTTCCTTATATTTTAGAGCTATTAAAGTACTTGTAATATGGTCAACAGAGCCTTAAGAGGCAAAAATAAACTCCTAAGTTTACATAAGTTATGTCTTAAAATGTTGCATGATGTCTTTAGGCAGTATTTAACTTTCCTTTTCCATATTCTGAAAGAAAATTACAGATTTAAATGGTACTAATGTTAAGGGCAAGATTAGTCTTAAATGGATTTGATTATTCTGATTGGAATGTATCCCTTAGTTTACCAGTCCTCTTCAAGGCACAGGTCTGACTGCAAATCAAGAGGTAATACAGATTTTTGCTAAAATGCACCAGAAACATGGCCTTTAGTCTAATTCCTCTGCAAAACATGTAGAACAGGTCTCTTAATAATCACCTCAGGTAAATACCATTAGCTCTCCATCTCTTTTATATTATTATATGGTAGTCCCACACCTTAGCATAACTGGCCTTCTTTTCTCCCACTATCACCTCAAGAGTTCAGCAGGAAAGGATCGTTAAGCTATGAACATTTTCTACTTTCAAAAAAAGAAAAAAAAGTCAAATTCTCCACTAACCATAAAGACAAACAAAAGGAGAACTTCTTTAAAATTACCTTTTCATCTACAGGAGAGGGCTGTCTAAATGCAAATGAATCCACAAAAACCTCTACAGATCTGTGGGAAATTTGGTACTTCCAAAACAAGACCTGATAACCCAATTTCTGTGAAGGGAACACCATCCTGTGAAAACCATTTTTAGAGGGCCAATACTGGGGAAACTTTGAGAAAAAAAAGCATTATAAAATATATTGTGATTATAGTAGAGCAATATGTCAGTGATAAAAATGTAGGTATATATAGGCCCTATAAAATACTCACAGAAATACTGTATCAGATCTCCATACCACACCAAATTCCCAGGCATTCCACGGAAGAACAGTGTGGATTTCCTTCTCCACTCTCCAACCTCCCTTCCACAGACAGGTATCAGACCACTGTAGCAGCTTGGTACTTAAAAGGAGGGAAAGGGAATGAGATTGAGCTGCCAAAGTGGATTCAAAGAATCAACAGCAGGAAAAAAGGAGAACAACCTAGATTTGACACACTTCCATTCACTCTGTGACACTGCCTGCTTCCAAACTATGAGAAGAAAAATTTTTCTGAAAGCCTTTATTTAAACTAATATTCATGTGCCTAAGAAATGGCAGTAACCAGAGAAGAAAATTTCCTAATTTTTGTCGCTATGTGAAAATAACTTTAAATCATTTTTTGCATAAATAATATGTAAATCCTATACATCAACTGAAAGATGGCACAAGGGAGCGTGGAGTTCAAACAGCTGGTCCCAGTTTCCCCTTCCACCTGGCATGAAGAGCGCACATTATCCATGAGACTTAATCAAATTCTGATGACGGATGTTCACATATTGGATATTCTCCTTTCTCTATTCCAGATTAAAGAGAAAGACTGAAATATGAAATTCATTTGAAAAATGAAACATATCTGAACTCTTGTTTTTGTCTTTGAAAAGGGCAGCTTTCAGAGGAACAAAACATTCAAAGGAGCTGTTTCCATAAATTTAGCATCTCACAGAGACAATGAACGGATGGAGAATTCCACTTGTCAAACTATTTTTTTATGGCTGCTCTGTTAGATTGCAGCCGGTAGAGTTGGTAAACAGCCAGCCCACAAATCTCCACACTTTTACCACTCCATTTGAGAAGCTATTTGTGCCCAAGATGCAGTCAGTCAGCCCAAACAACTGAAAAAAATAGACTCCTCAGCTCTCCTGAAGCAGCTCGCCTGCTGAGCCATGGAGGTTACATCGTTCTTCAGAATTATCCTGGTCTTTTTCTCCTTGTTGAAGTAACAGAATGTGCCCAAACCACAGCAACAAATAGTCACTCTCTGCCATAGCTATTCTCCTCCCACACTCAAACCTTCTGATAGCATTCCAAGACAAGATTACAAAGTGAATGTGTATTTTGACATTGGAAAGAGTTTTTGACTTTCCCACTGTCCCCCAAATCTTCTCTCCTTATTTTTCATGCTGGTAATTGCCTTGGTTTGGCTTCATAGAAGGGAGGTTCTCGTACATTTAACTCTCTTACCTTTGAGCAATGTCCAGTGTAGAAGACTGACCTGGGTTATTTGCACATTTTACATAAACATCAGCTGAAATGCCAGGACTTGATTCCAGCCTCACTTCTCCTTGTTTTACAGCACGTCAAAGAAACAGCCTTCATTACTTCTGTGGTGTACCAATAAGATGACAAAGTTCAAAAAATGTCATCCTATGCAGGAGTTTAATTTATTCCTCTGGATTACTGGGAAACTGATTTTGTCATGAGCTCATACCTATATACACAGTCTACATGGGATTTTTACTTTTTCCAGAACTGGAACTCTGCCTGGCTCTACTAGATGTCTTCCCCTCACAGTTGCACTCAAGCCTTATCTAGTTGGAGTTTATGGCACATAAAATAACCCCATTTGACCAAATGTTCAATCTCATTGTTAGGTGAGGCAGAGATTAGAGTCACACTGCACACTGGGGTGGGTCATGTCTCATCAGTGCTTTCAGCATAAACTCTTGTCCTAAAAACTCATTCAAAGGTGAAGCATGATTAGCATATATGTTCCATACTTCAAATTCTTTAACAAAAAAGTTCAAAACAGTTCGATTATTTTTAAACTGTAAGAAGAAGAATAAAAACAAAATAAAATCCGAACTCAATTCTCATTGTTGACTATACTCACAGCACAAAGGATTTTTGCTCTTTGAGGTTGAAAGTCACTTCACTTGGACTTTATTAGATTCACTCAAAGAGTCATATAGGTGGAATGAGAGTTTCTGGGGAAAGAAAATGTGAAAATTAGGAAGAGGACACAGAGAGCATGACAGAGTAAAGGGAAAGCTGAACTTGTTTTCCTCCACCATAAAAGCGTGATGCACTAATGGCATGAGATAAAAGTGTCAGACTAATACCTCAGTGTGAGGAACAAGACAACTCTTAGAAAAATTAAAGTAATTTATTAAAACAGAAAAATTGAAACATTATAAAAATCAGGAAAATATCAAAATTTGGGATCCTAGTGGCCCAAGAGGTATTTCCGGGAACGGAGGGATTAGAGATCTTTGGGCTTAGACAGCACTGGACCTCCGGTGGAAAACTTGCAGTGCTGGGCCGACTTTTAGCTAACCCAAAAATCAGAGAAAAATTATTGAAGGCTCCTAAATAGGAGTAAGGCTTAAGTGCCCAGCACTGGCGCCCACGACACCTAATCTGCAGTGGTCTGCACCTGCTCTGAGGCTGACTCACTATTTTATAGTACCCTTGCTCCACCCCAGTCCGCCCACAGTCCGCCCACGGCACACCCCTTTGGTCCTAAGTGATTGCTGCTTTCCTTTTGACAGATTATCTCTGTCTACCAATAGCTCGTCGTTGTCAGGGGGGTAGTAGCAGCTGGAGTAAGAGTGGTAACATGTCCTTATTAAGATTCAGGTTGCCATGGAGCTTACTTACAGACCAGCGGCTAAAGGTCTAAAACTGGCTGTTGGCTGTTAGAAACTGGGGTTTGGAGCTGGTTCTGAGCAAAGTAGAAACCCTTAAAATAAATATTAAAATACATCCAACACATCTTAAAACATTTGCAAAAGTATACAGAGAACATGAGAAAAACAACTTTTTTTTTAAAGTTGGAAAGGGAATTTTAACTGGGACACTTTTAACTAGGGGATTTTAACTGGAACTGGTGCAGATAAACTGCTTTGAACAAGTGAAAACACTAACAGCAGAACTTGGTATTTGTACCTGGACTGATGGGTGAACATTAACACTCAATTAAAGTTGTGTAACCCAAAATTAACTAATCAAAACACTTAACATGCAAAGACCAAGCTAATTAGGGAGTTCATGTATGACACTCAGTCTTACTTTTGAGTCTTACTTTTCCTGGGTGGTGAATCTATTCTGTGACAAGAATAAGGTGTTTGCGTTTCAGACAACCATCCTGAGTGACACGGATTATATCAATGCCATCAGCATTTTCGGTTGAGTTGATTAGCATGCAACCCAGACAAGTGACCTGGTAGACTGCGACCATCACAGCAGGACTTCTGGTTCCAGCACTGCTTCCAGAAGGCAGGCAACTTAAAACTGTTCAGCCAGAAAACTTGGCAGACTCACAGTTTCATTCAGGCAGGCTTACTGAGGAACTTTCTAGATCAATATAATCAAAGAGAACATACATAGGAGGCTGCCTTCTAATTCCAGCCAGCAAGAAAACTACACTTAGAGATGCTGGCATTTGCTTTAGAGCCTGGTTTGAGACAGGTTTCTCTGCTGTTTGCAAAAGATCAAACTGCTAAAGAAGTCAGCCTATTTACACTTTTGATAGCAACCTTTGCCCAAGCTGCATGGCAGAATTATTTTTCTGTGGCAGGTAAAGTCCTATTGAGGAAACCAATTGACAGAGATTGTATTCCCAGAGTAAGGTAAACTGGATCATGTTCCTCCTTGGCACTTGACATACCAAAAATACAATAAGATTAAAAAAAATCACTGTACTTTTTATCACTGATGCCTAGAAAACCTTTCAAATCAGAGGAAAGCTTCCAGCTTCAGCAAACAGCAAGTTCTCTGCAATCAAGGCATCCAAGCTGATGATAGAGAACAAACTTCTCGTAAAAATCTTTCAGAGTGCTTATTAGTTTAGAGGCTGCAGATGTAATCCAGATTCAAACACCTGCAAAAATCACAAGGCTTTGAAATTGCCTGAAGTAGCACCTTTCTGGATGGCAAATGTCCTGTTGGTGGGTGAGAGAGAATTCACAGTTATGAGCTCTCTGTCATCTATTCCTTGGTTACTCCTGCCTGGCCCTTGGAGCATTTTCTGCTACAGCAAGTGTTCTAATATCTCAGATCTCAGCTTTCCTCTTCCTGCTACCAGAAACCAGGCAGGATTCCTTTTTTCATTAGTTGTCATGTATTCTCTCTGCATTTCTGCCAACAGCAGGGATGTGCAATGGCCCTAATGAATTTTGCAGGTTCACTTGAAAAAGAGCCAACTCTTTTAGCTATCTCATCTCGATACAAGTTGCATCGATTCCCTCACAGGCCCATGAACACACCACTAAAAAACCTGACCTATCAACTTCTTGCAGCATGGATTGGTAGTGAGATAAATTGTGATAAAACCTTATTTTGCTAGGTTTTAAAAGAAAAATAACTAGGCTCTGCATAAAGCAACCTTCTTTACCAATAGGAAAAACTATCAGTGAAACAAAGAAAGTCACGCTGCAAATGTGCTGCCAGACCTCCAGAAAGAATTGGAAATTTGTCCTCAAAACCTTAAACAAGGCAGGGGAGTGCCTTTGACACTGTTGCATCTACACATGGGAGTGCCTCCACCTCCAGAAAACAGGCTGGTATTAATTGCAGGATAGCAAGGAGTTTTAGAAGGAAATAAAAACTTAACTTCAAGTTTGTCAATACTTGTTGTTGGTACTTTTTGTTTTCTTATCTCATTGCTGTTTCCAGTAAATTGCTCTTACCTCTTCCCATGATCTTTACCTTTTTGTGTCCCCAATTCTCCTCTCCACACCACCACAGAGGGAGTGGGGCTGTGTGAGTGAGCAGCACATGGTCTGGGGTGTTTCAGTGGGAACACTAACTTGGGGAATACTGTACCTAAACCACAATAATTTGTTATACAAGGGTTGAGACTTATGACAAGATGCTGGTGATATTCTCAAAGGTCTTGCCTGCCCTGAGCCTGGCTTGACCTCTGTGGAGTGGCTCCACGTGCACAGACTTAGGAGAGGAGTTTGCAGAAGTTTAGGAGGACAGTTTCTTCTTTCTTGTTTTCAATTCAAAATGGCTCTTTTGAACACCAGAAGCAAAATTTTCATTAGTACTGGTTTCTCAGCTAGTACAGAAGACAATGAGTGAGACGCTTACCATGAGAGGCAGTCAGATGCTTAAATTTAAACAGAAATAATGGAGAGGCTGCTACAGTCCAAGACTGTGCTTAAACCTCTGACAATCATTTCCCAATCGGCACACACAAAATAGTTACTTACAGAGAAGAACCACTGTGACTCAAATTATTGAAAACAAACCAAACCAACAAAACTGAAGCAACTTTGTGGCTATTTTTGCCAAAATGCCAACATGAAAACAGCTTAATTTTCTGAGATCGCATGCAGAGCCTTGCACTGACAACACATATTTCACACTTAGCTTTTACATTTTGTATGTAACAGCATGTAATCCACTGCAGTTTTATTCCACAACCTTAAAGAATTTCACACACATTAACTAATTACTCCTGACAAGACTCCTCTGAGGTAGGTGTATAATTTGCATTTTATAGGTGAGGAGTTTAGACAGAAGAAAATATTCCTGTCTCATACTTGTGTAAATTGAAAAATAAATCTCTGTTAACTAAGGGAGTTCCAGACTTGACTAGACCAATCAATGTCAAGGTTCAGTGCTGGAAATTTTGTTCTTTTCATTATCTATGCTCATTCTAAAATATCACAATAACTTCCTCTGGTTCCTGTATGAAAACTTTCAGTGAGGGTCCCTTCCTTTCCTGAGTAGCTGCTTGAAACCTGACACAATATAAGCCCTTGAGGAAACCACGGCTTTGGGTTTAGTGTCCTTAAAAGCTGGCAAACACTTTCCAGCTAGGCATGGTTAGAAGTTTTTTGATGGATGTGCCTTCTCTGGCAGAGACACTGCTGAGGGAAGAGATGTCTCTAGCAGAACTGCTGGCAGGGACCAGGCAGAGGAAACCTGGTGGTCCCTCTGGAGTGGCACCAAGCAGCTGGGATGTGTCAATTTCCAACTAGGGAGGCATGGAATTCCCTGACTCTTAACCCTGTCCCTGACAGCTCCTCACTTAGGAAGCTGCTGTGCTCTACAGACTTCTGAAAGAAATACATTAGCCTGCTTTGCTTCCCAGGCAGTCACCACACACTTGTAGCTCCAGAAGAGATCATATAATTGATGAAGTACTGGGGAACAAGTATAGAGCCATTGCTTGAAGACCCACACAAGGCATTTCACTTTGCTTTGCACATAAAACCCCTTCCACCCAAAGTTTCTTTACATAAGAATTTTTTTTAAAGTATAGATTGTTTTATTCCAATTCAGTACTTTATTCTTTTATATATATATTTAATATTAAAGTAAAATTACCATTTTCATCAACAATCCCTTCAGAAAAATATCATATTTCTTAATTTAGAACATCTAGAACCGTATTTAAGACTACTAACACTTCAAAGAAATTGCTTACTATGTTTACTGATATCCAAACTTTGGATCAAGCTTAATTCCAATGCTGAAAAATTAAGAAGTTGGAAAACTTAGGCAAGCAAAAGGGAGGAAAAAAATATCTCTTATTTCACAAGGGAAAATCTCAATTTTGCTTTTCTACTGTCAGCAGTCTGTACCCAGCTATGAGGATAATTGCTCATGCACACCTACATCATCACAGTTGATAGAATTTTTCCTATTTGGTTTTATTACTCAAGAGATTTCTAATTTATCACACCAAAACTATTACAGCTTCTGTGCTTCCAAACTCGTGTCAAAAAAAAAAATCAGAAAAAAATTCTAAAAATTATTTAAAATATACTTGCCTGGAAAGTAGCAGTAAGCATGAACTTGAGGAGAAGGTGGGAGAAACAGGCAGGAAAGATGGGTCAAATAAATTGTGTTCCCCCCACTATGTCACAAGAGCTGAAAAATAGGAGTGGATTTTTAACTTAGTTTATGTGCATTAACAGAACATAAAATAGATGTATTTCCTTGCAACCCACAAGTCTCTGCAACAGGGGTTCTTCATATTCCAGGCAGACAGCTAAAATGCCACCCTGTGATAGTACCTGAGGGCCTGTAAATAGTTTATTTCTTTTAGCTTTCGTGGAAGGTGGTATGTTTTAGGTAAGCGAAATCTCCCTGATAAATAATTTCTGCAAAACCAAGGCATGTGTAAAGTGTTCACTGTGTGCATTCTCTTTTCTTGCTTGTATTTTGCAAAATATGTGATGAAAGGCTTATTTACTGTGATTTTTCACCCTTCAAGAGTCAAAATGTAAGTCAACGGTTGCCTGACTTCTGTTCAGAAATGCAATACAAAAAGCTAAAGAAATCTTTAAAGGTTATAAACCCACCTAACACAGGCACAGCACTTCAGCAATTTAATACAATGCATCGAGAAACAATAGACAACAGAGCATGTGGCATAAACATTCAATTTTAGCAGATGTTCTCTTTGCTACATTCAAGCCTTTTACTGTGCCCTGAGATATTTATGGAAGACTCACTTCCACTGCAGTCCTGGGTGAGAAGTGACACTAGGATGTGCAGCACCACAAAAACAGCTCTGCAAGCTGACAAAATCCTGTGGTAAAGACCCACTGGAATAAACATGGTGTACAGGGAAAAGAAATGTGATAGATGTCAGTGAAAACTGCAGGAAATGTACTGTCTGCACACAGCATTCCCTGTGGCTAAACCTATCACTCCCATTGGCACATGAAATGCTTATTCTCTGGGGGAAAAGCAAAGCATTAGACAGCTAGATCAGAAGAATGAAACAGAGCTTCAAAGTTCTCGAGCGAGATAAGAGCAAAGCAGGCTTTACATGGTTGGTTGAGAATGGATGGAGTAACAGATGTGTTGTGAGCACTGCCTTTACAGAAAAGCAGTGCATGGCTCTGAGACCCTGTTATGATCCGATTACAGGAGATGCCTCTGCCCAAATTAAGATGCAAACGAGACCATCTGCCAAAGTCAATAGCAGGGAATTTATTTAACAGTAAACGAGTGTGAGGGAGAGAGACTGAAAGAAATAAAAAAGAGGTGGGTGGAGGAGAGAGAATGAGAGAGAGACAGAGTTTAAGCAGATGAGAGGTGAGGATCCAGTGGAGTCCTGTTGGTCTTTTTTCACCCTGGGCTTCTTGGTGGTGGGGGTCCCGAGGTCCCACATAACTTCATTATTTATACATTTCAGCAAGCAAAGGAATTCATGCTTATTGGCTACACAGTTCTCCTATTCTATTGGTCAATGAGTGATTCCCTCATTTCCAATGCTAATTATTCCCATGCAGCCTTTCTCTTCTTTTGAGCCAGTGATCAGGATCTCCCCCTGATGGAAATACCGTTTACTCAGACAGAGCTGATTTCAGCACAGTTGCTGAGTTGGCTTTCCTTGTGACCCATAAATTCTGCATTCTTCATGTCCTTTATCAGTGATACATTCTTCTCCCCTGGATTTATTTACCTCCCCTTAGGCCTGAGACAGTCAGAGAGCAGCACACCTTTATCTTGTCTCAAGTGCTTCTTTGGCTTAAACCCTTATCCTCTCTGGTTCTCTTAATCTGATCCAGTTTAAAGCTACTATAGACAGAACCAAGGCTTGAGAGGGAGCCTCAAGCATACTTCATCTCCTCCGGTCTCTGTTTCCAGGTGAAGCAAGGCCAGGGCCCTTGGGAGCTCCTGGGTGTGTTCCAAAGGATTCCTCAGTCTCAAAAAGGTGGGTCACAGGAAAACCTTCATCTTCTGGAAAACTAAAAGGACAAGATCAGCACATTTTAAAAACTGTATTAGTCACCAATATTAATGTTTATTTTTCTGTTATTTGGAATAAGGCAGTTAATACCAAATCTTCACTGGAAAGAAACACAACATTGTCTTGCTACATTTACACACTCATAATGATCTTGCATCCCAAAAAAGTAGAAGGGGAAAAACAATAAAAAATTACTTGCACCAGGAACCATTTGAGTCTCTTGGCTGTCATTATAGTTATTGTATGCAAATAGATGTACACAGCTTAAAGCCTTGCTCTGATCTGCTCTCTTATTTCCCAAAGATGCACTCAACACTAATGACTACCTGTGTGACACAATGGAACTCATAATTACTTTTCATTTAACAAAAAACAGCAAATGTTAATGAAGAGTTTTGAGTATTTCCCATATCTCAAGATACTACTTCAGGTGTCTTAATCAGCTTGTAAGCCTGCTTAGAGTAATAAAGATAAACCCAAAGACTGGTAGGAATTAGATACTTTTGGTGACCCCTAATTGTAAAACTTCAAGCAAAACAGCAGGGAAATAAAAATAAAAAACAAAGAAATAAAACCCCATGGAATGATATTCTAAATGACAGATGATTATAATGGCACACATGAGTGACAAATCTAAGGAGTATTTTTTCAATAGCTCAGAGACAAAAGTATATCAGTGAAGAAGCTTGAAATTTCATTGAGTAAACGGAGACAGAGAGGAAGAAATTATCTAAGATGAGGAAAAGCCAAGACTGATAAAAAGAGATGAAGGAGTAAATTAATTTCACTTTAAGATAAAGAATGGTGCTATGAAAAAGGCAAAAGAAGTGACAGCTGGGAAAGGGCACACAGGAAACTATATGCACAAATTGCAAATTATAAGTTTCAATAAGTTTTCCTAATTTCCTGACTTCAAGAAGGAAAGGGGGTGAAAAATGTAGGTGGGTTAGAAACTAGAATAAGAATAAAGACGTAGTGGTTTAGATGAGCTCAAAACCACTAAAGATTTCTGAGAAATCAGTTGAAAATTACTGTAAATTATTACCTTGTGAAATCTCTTATCTTTGGAAAATTAGTGGTGGTTGTATACGAGCTACTAGCAATAGTCAAAATATCTTCATGTTGGCAGCCTCATAAGAAATGCCAAAAAACAAACAGCTGTGAAAAAATCTTAACTGACTTCTTCTGGAGGATTTGTTCTCAAGGTCAGTCAAGCAAATAAGTTGTTGTGAATTACCCATCAAGCCTTACAGATTTTTTTTTAATCCTTTTGAAAGTGTGCAAAAAAGTTATTTTTCAAAATGCATTCAAGAGTATTTATATAGTAACTCTCCTAATGCCAGAGCTATAGTTTATGACCCTATAAATCTTCATCATTCAATGAAAAGTGAGAATCATTGGCCAGTTTTCTTGGTACGCTTAGGATTATTCTTGCTGTGAAGACCACACTCTTAGAAGAAATGTGGAACAATTGCTGTGTCCAATTAAAATGGCTTTTATCAGCTTTATGCCTCAGTTTCCAATTAGCACAACAGAAACATCTCCTTTCCTGTTTGTAAGAATACATTTTTTATGTTGCTCAGTGGCACATTCCACAGTGAAAATCGGCAGGTTAATTTATAGATAAATGTGTCATTTCTGCCGGCAATCATGTTAGACAATTATCTTTGGGTTTTAAAATAAAAATAATTTATTATCAAATCCTTAGAGAGGCTGTGAGACAAAGAAAGGGAAAGGAGAACCTAGTTTGATGGAAAAGAAAGTATAAAAAGTAACCAACCCTATCTGTGCAACTGTGCTGTCCCGGTCCTGTTCTGCGTAAAACCAATCTTTGATTAGAGATTTCCTAGGAAATATAAAACCCCATATTCAATGTACTTAGTCTTCATAAAACCACTGAGCATAGTGTGGCAAACTGATATTACTTGCAAGAAAGAACTGCAGAATGGTTAAAGAACCTAAAGAAACCTTTTCACATTTGTATTCGTAAGACCTGTAGCAGATTACCAGCAGAACCACTCAAAGAGGCTCTCAAGATCAGTTCAATCTCCTATTTTCTTTAACAGCTTTGGCACAAAACATTGGTGTGGACTCCTTAAGACCTGCTAAGGGTATGGAGCTGAATGGTACTATCAAAGGCGAAGTAAAGATACCATTCAAAAACCTAAATGACCTTGAAAACAGAAATAATAGAATGGGTTGAGGCTAACCAACTGCAGGGGTCAATGCTGGCAGAGAACAACTTGGTTTGAGCTGGCTGCTCATACATTTAAGTTGAAAATCAGAAGGATGCTTTAAGCTGCAGGAGAGCGAGGTTCAGTAACAGCTTTCTGAAACACTGCCAGTGACAGAGGAACAGATTTCCAAGTCTGCTAGTGTTGAGGACTTCACTAGGATTCAGCCTCAAAGCCTGGGAATATTCAAATATCAAAGCAAAGCTGTGTGCTGCTTTCCAAATTGTAGTTTACTGATGGCATCTTGGTAAAAGCAAGGAGGTGATGATTACAAAATCTCCAGAATGAGGACCTGTGGTTCATAACTCTCTTTCTTGGCCTTGATGCAAATATGTTGTTCATCCAAGCAAGACATAAATCTTCTCTGAGGCATCTTCAAAACTGCAATGAACTCACACTTGAATTTAAAACCACCCCCAGCCTTAACTAATTTCTGCTTCACTGCCCCAAATACGAAGCAGAATTTTAGAGAAAGAGTAGAATGTATTCATTCCTTCAGTATTAAAAAAGTAACCCAAAATTTATTATGTACATAAATCTTCCATGAAAGAATGAATCAATAAAGAAAAAGAAATATCATTTTATGATATTGCAGTACTGAAAGAGGCTTAGAATAACTGTAAAAGGTGGGTAAAGAAACTATCATAGAATAGTTACATCTGACCTACTCTTTGCACTCAAAATAAAAATTAAAAACATCAGAGGGGGGTAGTTTTATTGGACGATCAAAAATGAGAAGTTCGGGATATAATCAAATAATATATCAGTAAACCCCCACACAAAAACTCAGACAGGCTCTCTGCATAACTGGTATAGTCAGTGAGGGACTATTTCTACTTTGTTTGCTTTGTTTCCCTTTGCATGGTTCCCTTACATCAAAACAAAGATGTAATTCAGAGATGACAATGAGCACTGTGAGTTATGTATTGTCAAATATACTCTGTTGCAGAGCATCTTTCTCAATGAATGAAGAAATAAATAAATCCTTAGCAAGGAGGAAAAGAATGCAGATGAAATCTGGCTACTTCATTTTAATTGAATTGACTATGTTTTAGTGACTCTGTATGAAACAAGTATAGAAAAATTGCAAAGGAGGAAAAAAAGAAAGACACTTTTGCACTTGGGGGACAATGGAAGGAGCAGGGATAATACCCTGCTCACAGTGACAGAAGGCTAAAAAATCTTTTCACTGAATTTCAGCCAACTTTTCAGCAAACAATGGCTAATGTTTTCTACGACATGAAGACCTTCCTGCAGGATTGAGACAAAGCACATTCAATAAGCAGGGTGCTTCACTTCATTATCTCGTGACTGAGTTGCCTCAAGCTCCCTTAGACAGTGAGAGTTTAATCTTTTAAATGTCCTTTGGAAAGTGCATGAACACACAAACCTCCATGCGTACCTACACACAAATACACCCCTACACACACAGTCTCTTACCTGGACACTGGGAAACTGCACAGTTTTAATTTTTATACAGTAGAATTTTGATACAAAAACTGCAGATTTCATGTGCCTCAGCTAAGCATTAGTTACGTTTTTCAAAAGGATAGACCCAAGTGAAAATGGCTTTAGTCTAAACAAAGTTTTAAAAGAAAATATGCAAAATGTATTTTATTGATACCTTAAGGTTACTTGAAGAGGGGTTTAATTCACTTAAAAGAGAAATATAACCACTGAGATCTTTGTAAACCTAATAAATCTGGAAGAGAATGGAAAAAACCTTGAGGGAAATAACAGACTACATTAAACCTTGACAGAAGACTGACTCTGAATTTCACATAAAGTGCAGTGTACAAATATGTCTACTTGGGGCTTTTTCTGGTCTTGCAGTTTACTCTGGATGAGATATGCTGCAAGCTCTGACTTCTGTGAACATTATATTAAATCAGAGGGTTGTGACACACACTTCAAATGGGATGAGCTTCATATCTTACAGACACAAATGCTGCCCAAGCTTAATCATCAGCAGACCATGGAGAACTCTTGGTTCTGTAAATTTTAACAGGTATGTAATTGTGTCATCTCTCTAGGCGTTTGAAGTCATGCTTTCATTTCAAACAATGTAAATCCCCAAAACATTGTTATAACCTTATTATCTACTCTGCCTCTTTGTTTTCCATCAGTTTCAATACTGCAAGCTTCCCATTATTTCAAACACTGAAGTGAGAGCTTTTGAGTGGTGACAAATATCTTATGATACTCTTCATGGAAATGGTAAGCCCAGTTGTACTTTGCACATAATAACTCCGTGATGATAATCATCTACTACTAATACAGAACACTCCACTTGAGTGAAACTTAATGAATATTAAGTGTGACAAATTCCCTACCTGGAAGAGTTGACTATATAAAAAAAGCCAGACAATATCTGTTTGTTACAACCCAAAGAAAGAAAGGAAGAATTACCTGTAAGATTCGGTTCAGCCATTTAAGAATTATTATTGTTGCCTCCAGTATCTGTTGTTCTGGACACCACGAGGGAAAAATATTGTCAAATCCTGCAGTGAAACTTCTAATTAAACAGTAGTCAAGATTTCATAGAATTTTTATTTTTACCCTGTTCCAGTAATTTTTGTTGTTTACTCCAGGAATAGTCCCATTGATTTCAATGAAAATTCTCAGTGGAGCAACCTGGAGCTTTTGTACTATTCACAGTAAGGATATCAGAATCTCCTTTGCAATTATTTCAGCTGAGATGCATTTGCACACAGAACTCCAGCTAAATCTAGAAAGGAATTTAAGTATTCTTTTAATAGATTGCAGAGATCATTTTTTCACTTGCAGGTGCCAGAACTATTTGTCCTTTTGACTACTTGCTGCTCCAGATTTGTAGGTGACCAGTCAACAACATGTCATCAGGATATCATATAATCACGCAAGGCAGGAGAAGAGAGAAAGCAGAGGAGGTGAGAGTGATTATCTTTGTCAAGGGCTGCAGTCACATCAAGAAGAATAAGCTAGAGGCACACACCTTAAATTGATCAAGGGATGGCTCATTAGGAGCCTTGCTTCTTGCTGCTTCTGAGGTAGGGAAAGGGCAGAAGGCAGACAATAAAGACTTGAGAAGACAGATGCAGGAGAAGCTGCTGCAGCAGAGGGGTTTGGGAGATAAACAAGAGGAAAGGAAGGAGGGAAAAAAGTGACCTGAGGCTGAGGTGGGAGATAGAAGAGTTTTGTTAACACAGATACCACAAGAGCATGATTTTAGGCAGTGCTGATAGAAAGGCAAGAGCCCCCAAAATTCTTGAGAGAGGAGGAAACTGAAGGAACACGTGAGATCCCCTCAGAGTAAGATTCGAGGGGAGCATATGATTCCAACACTGTGGTGAGCAGTGGCAGATGGGAAGAGGTAGGAGGGGAAAAAAGGAGAAATGTTCAGAGATGATTCTGGGCACTTCAAAACAGAAAGAGACGTCATAAATGTTCATATAAATTTCCTATGGAGACATCAGTTTTATGACGTGGGCGAAAGGAAAAGAGAGCTCTTTCTCATTATCTGTTTGTTTATGGGGGGGGTTTTTTATTATTTTTATTAACCTAATGTGTAATTGTGCTGCCTTGGAAAGGTGATGATAAACTAGAAAAGGATTTGAAAAGATTTCTCTGACTGCTTTAACTGTTTGCTGACTAGAAGTTCCCAACACAAGTTAGGAAATAATCAACAAAAAAAAGCTACTCAACACATACTAACAGACTTTGTGCCCTTGAGATTCTGCAGCAGTGCAAATGCAAATTAACTACAATTACAGTGAAATACAGATGTGTGCTAATATTAAAACAAACAAAAAGAAATCCAAGTTTGATATTAACAAGTAACTGAAGTAACTGGCTTTATTTGCAACAAGGATGACTTCCATTGGTTTTTTTGGGGACAGTCTTCATCTATAGCTTTATATTAAAAATAAAGATTAGATTATGGTCTTTTAATCAATATCCTCATTGATTTTAATTAAAACAGAATGAAGAGACGTGGGAACTCATTCAAATAATATCTCAATTAGGCATTAAGGATTCACATGCAGCTCATACAGTAACACTTGCATTGCAGGCAAAGTTTTGCGGAAACAGGGGAAATAATGGAGTCTGGGGCTTTCAGCTGCTGCTAAGCAAAGCAAAGACACCATGTGACATGGAATCACCCCAGGACAGCATGTGGTCGCTTCTGCCAAAGGTATGTTGGACCACTCCAATGGGCTTCCTAGGAAAGCTCAGGCTGCTGCTGGGAAGAAGGCAAAGGATGTCTGCCAATGTTAAATCTGTGCTCAAGGCCACCAAGGGTACCACAGCCATCAGAGCTTGTGGTCCCAGGAGCTCTCTGCAGTTTGGGGAGCGTCAATTCCCCTTTCTGAGCCTCACAGGAAATACCTGTGGACATCCACGTCATGTATCCAGAGCTCCATCAGCACCACGGCCCCAAACTCTTCTCATCAGGCAACCATCAGCACTCAGGAAACCTTTAGTGAAATGGAAAACAAACAACCTATTAAAACAAAACTAGATTAACACTTTTTTGTAGACTGTCCTTACCACTTCATGCCAGATGGGAAACACAAGGAGCGTGCAGGTGAGATGTTGCCACCTGTCAAACCAGGTCCTACGAAAACCTTCCTTTTACCATTACTCCTTTGGAAGCATTAACAAAGCTCAAGACACTGGACTTTAATTTTGGAAATTTTTTTTCTTTCTGCTTATTACACACCCACAGAGGCCAGGTGAAAATAAGTGATATGAAATATTGAAATGTTTCAAGGGTCAGAGAAACAATACCCTCTACAAATCATTAACATGTGATTACAGGCAGACATATTCAGCGCATTTTATTTGACAGAAGTGGTGACAACAGTGAAATGCAGAAGCTGAAACAACTTCCAGGAAATTTGAAGAGAAAGTAGCACATGTAAAATGTCATTCCACAAAACTCTAGGCTATATGGTACCACAAACTGAGTGCTTCCTTCCAGTTTAGCTGGAATACAGACAGAATGCAAAAGATGAAAAGCAGCAGTGACATGAAGGTTAACACCATGCCACAACAGAGGTACCTCAGGACAGTACATCAAAATGAGAAAATAGAGTGGTCTAATTTTATATAAATATATTTATATAATTTGAGATTCTTTACATATATTTATACACACAGACATGCACACAAATTCACTTCAAATGCATGCACACTGCTGAATAAACATACCACATCTGTGAGCACACCATATGACACCATATGACCCCAGTCAAGCTCTTCAAACAGCCCCAAGGGGTGTGAATATCGTTGGAAAGCCCAGGAAGTCGCGTGCTTTTCTTTCAGAGTCCCTTAGAAAACGCAGACATTGGGAAATTCAAATCAAAGCTCATCTAAAAAACCGAGAGGCCCTTGGTGGTGCATGTGGCTCTTTCCAGGAGCTGGCAGTGGGATGCTCCCCTCTCCAGGGCTCAGCCAGCCTGGGTGCCAGTGGGCTTCTCACTTCCCACACCAGGGCACTGTCACAGCTATTTTGTTTCTGTGTCCCCTCCAGCTCTGAACACTCCTCTCTGAATTTCTGAGTCTACTAGTGCCAAGATTAGATTTAAAGGGTAGTTAACAGGCTTTTTGCTTAAAGTCTTCCTATCACTCGTATTTATAGCTTAATCCATCAACAGATTCTTGTTTCGGCCTTCTTATTTCAAATCAAGCTTCTTTCTTGGGAACAGAGATCACAGCTAAAGCGATGAGTTTTGTAAGGACATTCCAAAACAGCATTAGAGGGAAAAAATCAAACCATCTCTGTGTTTCCATATGCAAGTTTCATTAGCACTAGCTCACTGAGGCTCACAAAGCTTTCAGACATGGAAATAAAAGACTCTCTGACCAGAATCACTCTCACAGGCTCTTTTTAAGGCTGGGAAATGAGAACACACATGATGAAGCAAATCAGTGCCCCAAAGAGCTTTAAGTATGTGCTATGGGGCTACCCACGATTGGGGTATTTTTCTGAGCTGCAGTCTGGAAGCCAAATTTGCAAGGAATATTTAAGCTTTTAAGATGATTACAGGTGACTGTGCAGATTTATGAAAGGGTCTAATGGAGTTAAGTATCTTATTTCCCCTGATGTTCAATGGTTTTTAGGCACTTCTCTCCTTACTAGATGCCACAATTTAATTTACCCTTTAGCTATATATTTTTTCGGAATACCAAAGTAAAACACTCTCTTACAGTAATTCTTCTAATTAAAGATTATTGTCTCAAATATGCTAAAAAAATCTACAATCATGAGCATTTTTATTTGTCAGATATTTACTGGGTCATATAAGGTATTGCACCCGTCTTTGCCATTTTCAGGTTCCCCATCTTAAAGTTGGAACAAACAGAAAATATTTTTATATTCCTGGGGTAAAAATCCTAAACATCTTGTTCCCCTCTAAAATGGCAACCCCTGTGAAAACCAGAAGTAACACAAATACTTTTACATTTTTGCAAAATAATAAAGGACTCTGCACTCTGCTCCTCAGTGAGCTGTCTGTTGCAAACTGTCACTTAAATATAAATCCATCATCATCTTAGGCATCCATGCTATAGACTTTTCCCCACAACCTCTGGGAAATGTGCCTTCTTCCCGGAACCCTTAACCAATAAAAGAGATTTCTACCAGGCAGCTGTGAAATGTTCATGCTTGCTTAAAATCTTGCCATCCTCAAGAGCACAGAAAACATAGGGATTGCCATATCTGATCAGCTCAATGATCCATCTCAGCCACTCTCTCACCTCCAGCCCTTGCCAGTATCTGAAGGGAGCATAATGAAGCTGTTTTTAAAAGGTGCTTGTTATCTCTGTGCAGCTTGCCCAAGATGCCATTTCCAAGGATCAAACTGGCTCTTCATCTTATTCAAATTACAGACAGGAGAAGACAGAGCCGTTATTTGGTACCTGTAGAATTCCATGAATTAGGAAACTTATTTGCACAAAATGTGATGAATGATAGAGAATGATCCTTGCTTCACTGAGATCAATTGAGTTACAGTGATCTGAGGATCTGTTTCAAATCAGCGAACTTGGAAGCTTCAAAAGGGATTCTTCTTTTTCTTTGTCAGTTTTCAAACACAGGTAGCCATCTAATAAACCAATAATATTTTAGGGTAAATTCTTAAGTGGGTTGTCAACTATGATTTATTACTCTTCTCAGGAAGATGATGAAAAAATTTTGAAAACAGACAGAAACT
This sequence comes from Corvus hawaiiensis, assembly GCF_020740725.1. Taxonomy (NCBI): domain Eukaryota; kingdom Metazoa; phylum Chordata; class Aves; order Passeriformes; family Corvidae; genus Corvus; species Corvus hawaiiensis. Next base: position 101,130,261 of record NC_063215.1, on the reverse strand, counting down.
TGCAGAGAGGTGTTCACCTCAGATGGTTGCAGCACTATATTAAGACCTCTTTTTTCTGATAGAAAAGTATCCTCAGTATATTTCTATGCTTTTTACTGGACATCCATTTTGCAATAACAATAAGACATTGATTAGGAACACATTCAGATTTCAGGCATGGCTTGACTATGAAAATTCTTTACTCTGTGACAATATTAAAAAAACCCAACAAATTAACAAAACCCACCAAAAACATGTTCAAAAGCTTTTTATATTCTGACATGTGGCATGAATTTAGGTTTTCAGAGTAGCAGAATTCGCCCAGAGCGTGCATGTCTTGATCCATAGAAAAAAAAATAAGAGATAATACAAAAATGGTTTAAATAATTCCAAGAGCCCCAAAATCTTGCTGACTCTCCCTTAAGTCTCCCTGGAGGCTAGAACTTGCATTGGATAAACAAGGCTAAAGATAAAGCAGCATTGGAAGTAGAAAATCTGTCCCTTCTTTTCCTCTTCTCCTATCTCAATCCTGCCTTGAAATGCTGAACTATCTGAGTAAGGTATTTAGGCTCTTTTTTCTTGTTACCTGTTGGCTCTCAAAGGAGAAGAAAACCACAGTGCTGCTAAATCACACAACCACGAACAATTCCATGAAGAAACAAATTATGGTCTCAGCAAAACTAGCATCAAACTGAGATCAGAACTAAGCCCAGCAAACTTTGTGTGGGGGCTGTAGCTAGAGCTAGCAAATAAACCTAATAGCAAATTTTAGGCAGAAATATTGAATAAGGTCATTTTTTAGCTGCAGTAGCCTATGGTTCCAAGATTAAGTATTTAGTCAAGAAGTGAGCTAGGTTTGTAGCTTTTTTCCCCAAAATTTTTCTCTGCTGCCATTTAGCTGTGATAGCACTTTGAAGCCTTGTGCCCATGATTTAAGGTGATTTTCTGCAAAGTCAGGAAATATTGCTGTGGTTCCTTTTGAGTTATTTATGTCTTTGGGGAATGAACACAGTATGTGCATTTGTGTCTTTGTATATATATATATATATATATGTAAATATAAATATATGCAAATCCTCATTCCTGAATGGAGGAAGCTGATTCAGGAATAACCTGTCATTTGCTTAATTGTTACCTGATGGGAGTTTTAGAGGAAAAACTGCATTTCTGTTTCAGATCAAGTGGTAGAAGTATTACAAATAAATTAATATTTTCAACCTAGGTTTTTAAAATTCATGCAATTTCAGACATCTTACAGTGTCAGAATGCTTTCTTTTCATTGTAAATCAGATATTCTTTAAACAAGTCAGACCAAGCAACCCAAAAAATGAAGGATTTAGGACCTGTAGCTACTTTCAAGACTGGTCGAAATGAATTACACATGCATTTTATTTTGCCTCTGTATCACATCTCCTCCCAGCAGATGCAGTTTTGATGCCAGTTTATTATTTTAAGGAAGTGTTAAAGGTAGCCTAGCCAGCAGAAGAGATGCTGCCCACGCTGCAAATACACTTCTTGAAGACAGAAATGGAACCACAATGGGTCAGTACTGACACCACCTAAATTTTCTTCCTCAGAAATAGTTTCATTGTCCATAGCACCCCTACCCATGCACTATAGACACTTTTTTTCTCAGAACGGCAACCTCCCACTGGAAGAAATGGCAGGAGGAGAATCCTGTGTTTAGGAGACACTCTGAGGGAGCTGTGTATCCCCAAACCAACTCAGACCTAACAATTCAGAGATTAAAAATGCACAGCATCTTGAGCAGAAGCAAGTAGCAGATGGGAAACCATTATGAATCATAAGGGCAGCAAACCATTGCAACTCTCAGAAGGAGGTAAGCAACCACAACAGAAGACCAAGCTCTTCTCTGCTTATGAAGTCTTAAAACTAACCTGAGTCAAGAAAAACAGAGAAATCCAAACAACCTGGAGTCCTGCAGGATTATACTTCAAAGAGAGCCCACTTCTTATAGAGAGAATCTCAGAAGGGTGACATTAATTTTCTTTTCGTTTCTTAGCCTGCTCTTTTCAAATGGGTTGTCACAATCCACAGGGAAAGCCAAATATGTAACACATAATAGAAACCCTGAAATTATATAAAGATGGTAGAAACAAATGAATTGACAACAGAAAATACCCAGATCCATAGACAAATAGGTTGTAAAACTCAATTTAACAGGCAGCTGATCAAAGGGAACTTCCCTGGTATGGAATTAACATCTACCCAAATAGAGAAATAAAAACTTGTTTCTTGTATATGGCCTAACATCATTAAAAAAACGCAAAAAAAACCCCAAAAACAACAACAACCAAAACCAAACAAACAAATAAAACACTGAATAAACAAAAAAAAAATTAAACACCACAAAGAATCCTATGTATTTCCCATGTGGTAAATGTTTTATTTGCAAGATCTTGAAGGCTTCCTTGCCTAGTTTACCTACCAAACGCTTGACAGGAGCACTATTTTTTTTTTTTCAGTTTATTTCATGCCCTTGAGGCTAGGAAGTCTCTTCTTTAAATTAATTACTGGTGTCCTGGTCATGATTATGAAACATTGGTAGTGACCAAAGTTTTGTAGACATCTCCTCTTCAAACTCTCAGAAAGGGCTTGAACTATTTCAAGATTACTGAATAATGATAATTTATTTTGTTCAAACCCATTAAAAGGAATTTTGCTCTGACTTACCTTCCATTACAGACTATTGAGTCAATGGAAATGCAGGAAAGAGTCTTATACTTAAATTTTATTACATCTCTCATTCTAAATGTAGTGTAAAGGAGAAGAAATACAGTGTCACACATTTGTTCTCAGAGATGACTGAAATCTGTTCTTTGTACTGGCTTCTTCCACACAGAGAGGCAGTATGGTACAAAAGCACACTTATCCCCTGGGAATTTAACCCAGCTTCCAGTCCTCAGCCTGGGTTATTTGTTGTGATTCAATAAGATGTATTCTGTACCTAATAAACCATTTAATTCAAATAATTATTGCACTGTTCAACTAAAATTGGAGTGATAATAGTATGTGGATTCCTCCACTGAACTCCTTCCCTCTGTAACAGTGTCACAGAGCAATGTCATTTGAAGTAATCACTTTAGTTTAATAGCTCAGGAACCATAAATTATTTAAAACTACATTAAATGAATTAAAGTGACATAAAACAATCTGCACTGAAAGGGGAGGGTGTTATTTTCAAGGTAGAAAAGGCAAGAACACTGTCTCATCCAGCAAGTTAGTGGGATGGGATGTGGAGCACCTCTATTTGCAAAACCTAAAATTCTACACAATATACAAAGAATTGTTTCAAGATTTAGGAATTTGCAAATGGATTTGCCTGTAATTTGAGCAAATAAGACTGAAGAATGACCTGAGCTGATAAATTTCCCCTCCCATACATTTATTTTAAAAATACCTAAAAAAAAAATCAGTAGGCTAGAGATCACACAACCCAAAAAGAGCTACCAAGCACGGCAAACACAAGTGTGCTTTTGTTTCATTGTCCATGATGTGGTTCTAAAAAGCGCTTTGTTCTCTAAAATGCTGAAACCAAAAGCATCAATGATTGTTATTTCTTAAGCACCATTCAGAAAGACCTTTGTCAAGGACAGAGAAAATTTTGAATACTAAATGGGTTCTACCGTAATAGAAGGAACCTTTCAAAGTTTTCTTCAAGAACCATTGTTTACAATTTTTCCCTCTATTTCAAAGTTCCGTGAGTTTCATTATGACTGGTGCTGCTTCCCCAACACTCTAGTTTTGTCTTCTGCTGACCTCTTAAATTCCTCTTGGAATTTAATTCCCTTTGGCTGCCAAAAGGCCGGTTGTGATCTCAATGAGGAGGCAGCTGTAGCAAGGGCAGTGTAGAGCCACGTCATTTCAGCTTTATCATGGAGATGTTGGTGACAACAACAACCCAGAATTCTGGGGAACAACAACACTCTAAAGCATCAGCAGCACTGCAGAACTAAAGTGAATCTAACCAAAAATAATTGCTTTGAAGTCACACATCTGCAGTGACCCAAAAGCCAAACCCCTCACAACATTTCCTCATTTAGGCAGACCGTGACAAGCAGAGGAGCGGGAGATTTGAGCTCATGTCTGCATGCAATCAGGTAAGACAATACAATATTTTGAAGCAGATTACTGAGTGAACTTGCAGCAACTATATTTTTGTGAAATATATCCAGCAGTGTGGCCCACATCCAACATCCACTTCCCCTGAGAAGTGAACACATCCAGAGACAGAATGCCCTCAGGCAAACACCCCCTGGACTAGGAGAGACCTCTGGACTCAAATCAGGCTTTTGAAATAAAAGTTACAAGGTTAAGGCACAGAGCAAAGCCACACATTTTTAAGCCAGAAAAGACCATCAGTCTGGTCTGACATTCCACAAAACAGAGGCATAGTGTTTTCCTGACTGCTGAAAGGTTTGCCTTTGCTTGGTACTGCAACACAAGAAATAATCTTTTCAGCATGGCAGTGGATGCTTGGCTAGTAAAGACAAAAACTGGCTTTCCCTAGCACAGAGCACCTCCTGCTATTTATAGCTGTTACAGGAATAGAGTTTTGTGCAATTTTTTGACACTGGTCCAACATTAGTGCATTTATTTGACACACCAAAACTGGAAGCTTTACTACAGGCCTTAGTAACAGACTGTGAATATTTTTGAGGTATCCTTCATAGCCTTGTCCCCATAAAAAAATGCAGTCCAAAAAAAACCAAGCAAACAAAAAGAAACCTTTTAAACTCTCACCTCTATGGACCTATCCATCATATCACCAGACTTCTTCTTTCACTTGTCATTAGAATTATTTATTAAATCTCATGCTCCAAGTAAAAATGTCACACTGAAAGAGGAGATAAAAAAACAGTCTTAACAAAATACAAATTAGCAGTGTGATATTAAAAGAGAAGGGAAATATCCTCATTTTGAATGTTGACCAATCTTAATATATTGGAGATTAATTTGGTTTATTACAGCCTTGGGAAAGCATCTTGCTACAGTTTATATTCATAGGAAGACAAAATAAAAAAGAGCATGTAGCAAAATCTTTTATGCTTTCTCCCTCTCTGTCACCACACACCCACCCCATTCTCAATTTAATCTTTTAAGTGCCTGCCAACAATGGCTTTTAAAAAGTTCAGTTTGATTCAGGTAACCAGAAAAGGAGATTTCAGAGATTCTGGATTGTTATAACTCACCAATCTTTTGTTGTTCCTGGCTCTTTCAGGCAGGAAAATCTTACAGCTTTTGAATGGTATGGCTTGTGGATCACCTAATTTGCAGGTGGGTCCTCACAACTTTCTTGGATCAAAGCACCTTTAAACTGATTTAAACCAATAAAAATGTCTTTTAATTTGCAAACTGAATATAAATAGTGTGTTGGAATGCCAGACTAGTTCTAGAAACTGAATGAGTGTTTTTATGGGTAACAACTGGGTCAAAATGCTTTACATAAAAATTAGACAGCATCAGTTTGCAAAAAGAGGTCCTTGCCTAAGAATTTACACAATGAAAATAGCACATGGTAATTCAGACTGCTTCAAATACCATCAAACAAAAGAAATGCCTAGGCCCAGAGGAAGTGATGAGGTGGTAGGGAAGCATCAGGCCAGGGCATCTGCTCTGGTTAGACATATCGTTCTCATGCTGACTTGCCATCACTTTCTGTCAGTTTAGTATGTGTGCTTTAGCTTCCCCACAAAATGCTCATCATTTTATTTGTCTTTGAAAATTTATTTTGTAGATATCAAAATGACCTTTCTAAAAGATTGGAAGGAGGCTTTGCCTATTCAATTACATAATCACCTGTAATTTAGATGATGCAGCATCATTGCTATGCTACTCACTTCCTGGTTAATCCTGAGAAAGTCACTCCAGTAGTTTTATGCCTCATTTCACCAGAAAAAAAAATAATAGTAGGAATACTGGAAAGATAGAGGCACCTAGATTTTCCTACCAGATTTCTGCCCGCTCCTTTCTGTAATCTGACAGTGCTGCAGGTGCTGTTCTCTGCTTGTGGGATGATGACATGAGCATGATGTATTGAGAAGTCATGGAACTAATTAATTGAGCCTTTGATGATATGGCTTATGTTGAGGAGGGTCCATCTGGAATAATTTAATTGTTTCTTTATTCTTGTAGCCTAAGAGAAATATTGTGCAGTCACCTGACTACTTGGTATCAATTTCAGCATGAATACACACAATGCACAGCCATTAATGTGAAGGTGGTAATTCATGACCACTTGGGATGGGCAAGCCACTTATGTTTCTCTTCAGCATTTGAATTAAGAGCCCTGTCTGCAGTGTGTATCTTTTCAGGTAAAGATTTTCCATGCTCCTGTCTATGGTATTCATTTAATTTATGGAAATCTTCCTGTTATGTCCCAGTACAAATTCATACAGCATCAATATTCATATAAATTTATAACAGCAGGTTCAAAATAACAGTACACAGAATACATTAGCATTCCTCTTCCATCTTGCAGGCAAGAGAAATACATTAGGAAGCAGATCCAAAAGATTCACATAAAAGTACATTATTTTTGCCCACAAAATGTTTGCTATTTTGTTATTCTTAAACAGATGCAAATTTAAAGTTACATTTGCTGTAATTAGAAGAAGGTAAGACTGGGGCTTTGAGAACTCTTTCTCCATTATGGGAAGACATCCTTGCAGCTCAAACCTGCTGTTGACAAAGACAGAAGCTGACCTAAGAAAAGCTGATGCCTGCTGGGAAAACTGCATGTACCCATGGATGAGACCTGTCAACACAGTTTACATTGATAAGGTCAGACAGATTTCAGAGCTGGTTTTGTTTATGGTTTTTTTGATTTTTTGTGAGTTTGGTTTGGTTTTTTAACTATCCTTGCATTTGAGAAGCTATTCTGATCAGAACAAGAGCAATTTTAGGCTACAATAACTTCTAAAGAAACATTTTGTTTCCAAGACTAATCAACTTAGCACGTTCCCAGTAATGTGGACAGCAGTCCCTGTACCATCTTTGTAACAAATTTAGTATAACCATAAGGCATAGATTGGGAATGATACCAATAACAGGTCAGAGCAACACCAGGTATTCCAAAAAGCTTCAATGCCTACCCAAATCACAAATTGTTTTTGAATTCTCCTTGGAATTTTCTTCTGGAAAAACATTGTTCAAGCTGCTAACAGGACTGGTCTATCTTACTACTCTTGACCCAAAAACATCTGGAAGGACCTACCCTGGTGGACATTACACAGATGATCTTTTCTATCTTCTCTTTTTCCCTTACAAAAATCTACCATCTTCATTGTGATGAGAACAGATAGTAATGCCCCTTGAAAATACTTAATGACCAGCTCCTCTTAATCAAGAATGATCCCTCAAAACAACAGATTTTAACTGGTATGTTTTCCAGTTGAAAATGCAGTCTTAAAAACTCATAAAGCAACTGGGAGGCCTGGCTCTGTTAGATTGCTATCCTTGAGAAAGAAGGTGAGTTAAATGCAACCTGGCATAGATCTGGTTAGGCAAGTGAGCATGGCATTGTGCCAGTAATCACCACCTTTCCATCATCACTCAGAAGTCAGAACTATTATATTGTTATCATAGAATAAGTTTAGCACCCCAAATTTTTTTTGCTTTGTACTGTAGAATTCAGTGAAGCCAAATACTCTTTCACATTAAAATGCATAAAACTCCTTCTAGATAAAGCACCAGCCCTACTGGTAAAATGCACACAGCTCTAGAAACACCTCCAAGTACTGTAAAAGAGAGCACTGGCTTCACTAAGTAAGCACCAGGAAAAGCGTGAGCTAAAAATGCAGAAATGAAGAGCATGTACTCTGGAAAGCATTAGAAAGGAATGAGCACAGTCATCAGCAAGGAGCCAAAAGTGCCCTAATTTGCATGCTGTGGTACTCTCTGATCTGTAAACAAGAGCTATTAAATCAGAATACTGCTACTGTCTGAATATTGTTTTACAGTGGCTCATAAGAACATAGGTTTCAGATTGTTTGTGCAGCTGCTGAGGCCTCTGCTTACCCTGCAGAATACTTTGTTATCTAGGGGATTTCTGCTCAAGCATGAGAAATACACACAGTTGACTCTGAGGCCACCAAAATATCAGAAATTCTGATATCTTTTATTTCAGCAGAAATGTCTCTTAGATATGCAGGCCATGGACATATCACCTCTACTGGGATCCAGTGGTTCTCTGGAGACAACCTCACTAATCTCAAACATAGTACACAGGTACAAAAGCAAAAGATTTGTTATTTTGACAGGAGAGAAAGAAAATAAAACCAGGATTCACAGACCTTGTCTTAAATAAAAAGACAATTCACAACCCTCCACAAAAAGAACCTCCGAGAATATTGTGACCAGATGATTCAAATCTTTTGCATACACAAAACCAGTAGCTTTGTGTGACATTAACAGAAATTACCTTTTAAAAGTGTTGCCCAGCATGACCAATGACTTTTATTCCTGAAGTTAAAATTGCTTCTAACCCTTCCTTAAAGTTTGGTAGAAAATGGACCCTTTTCCTCTTCATTTGCACATGGCTCCCCAGTCATTTCTCTACTCTCCTGCCTCTCAGCCCAAGAAAACTGCTGCAAAACCTTTATCATAATCCTTCTTAAGGGCTGGTCATACCTAAATAAACATCTTTATAGGACTTCCCTTATTTTCCTAGAGGGATAGGATTTCTTTGACTCTTTCTTTAGCCATTTGTACCAACCCTGCTCTTCTGCACAGATTCAGGTGCTGATTTTCTGCTACACTTTTGGCTATTGCAGCATCTCCCTTGTCAGTGTTCATTACTTTTCTTAGAACACTTTATTCCAATTATATTTCAGTCAAGTACAGTGACAGGAGATATAGATCAATTTCTCCAGAAATGTTTCCATGCACTTTCAAAATGTAGATTATCATAGATCTTGGAAAGTCTGTATTTGTTTTAATCTTCATCTGGAATAATCACACATTACATCTTTGCACTACATTTTCATGCATATATATGAATGAAATAAATATAGATAGACACAAAAAAAAAGAAACTCCTTATGTTTTATTTCCTCCATGCTTCCTTTAATGTGGGAAATGCTTTTCCACATCAATATTAGAAGAAGCTGTCTTTTGAGTGCCAGAATTTGTATCATTCCCTCCTCCTGAAGACACAGAGGTTCACCTAAAAAACACCCTGTAAAAGCAACATTTGGGATCTCCTTTCATACTGTTTTTAATTTAGCAAATCCCTGCTCCTCCCTTTCATTAATCACAAGCAATCTTTATGTTTATTCCTTCTCAGTTTCTTCTCCAAAGGCCTCGTGCTGTTTCCACAGATCTTTTCCTCTGATTGCATTTCCATGTACCATACCACAGTTAGGACTAATGCTCTTAATGAATCTCACTTTTTTGTTTCCCGGTTTCTACTTTCAGATCACTCAACTTCAGGAGAAGGCAGACAGGCCAGCTTTTCTTTTATTATGGATCATTTTATCATTATCTATTTCCCTCTGTCTGCAGCACACATCGCTTGATGAGCTCTGTTACTGAATCACCATGAAACAAATTGACATGTTCCACTATAATTTGCAGGGAGAGATGGCTTACACAGAAAATAACTGGGTTTAAAAATCAAAATTCAGTTTGCATAGTAGTTATTAACAGCAGGCTCCTTCTTTTTGTTTTCAGGTTGTCACTTTCTATCACGTGTGGTTATACCTCTACTGACAACACCCACAATCAACAACAACAATAAAGACCAGTTCTCAGAGTGTCCAGGCAGTTGAGGACTACTGATAGCCATATGATTAAAGAGATTAAGTTTGTTGAAGCCTATTTTTAACACCAGGAATTTTGCTTTGAAAAAACGAATGTTTAAAAATGCCTCACAACTGTCATAAGCTCATTCCTTCATATCTGTGTGGAGTAGGACAGGGTGCATTTCTATAAACACACAATCCAGGATTAGGGGTTTTTTTAAAATAAAAGAGTAAAATAAATTGAAAGAGTGTCTCAGCAAGTCCTCAAAATGACATAATTTTATAACCAAGATAGTTCACATCTTGATATGTATTCTGAAGCAGATGGTAGATCTTGGAAGAAAATGAAGAATAAAGATTCAGCCACAGCAAAATGTTCTGGAAAATTAATGCAGATTATAAAGTAAAAAAATTATAAAAGATGCAAGATTGATGTATCAATCTTATCTATTTTAAAGTGAACTTGAGAGCTACACAAACATATGGCTACAAATTCATGGTCACAAAGAAGGTGTCGTTTCGAAGAGCTGTAGAGGCTCTTCTCATTCTTCAATGAATGGGAATCACCCCTTGTTTAAATATTATGGTGCTGCTAATATTTACCAAGAACTGTAATTCCTGGAGTGCAAATTCCAAAGAAGTCTCTTTGAGTTTGAAATCTGCTGGAAACTGAGATCTTAGAAGCTTCCTTAGATACCAGTGTGAAGAAAGTAGACTTTAATGTTACTCTGGAACTGCTAAGGAAAGTTCAGATTTCTCTACCCAAAGCAGTTTCCAATACCTTATTCCACATTTCCTCTAGTAACCTACAGAAAGCCTTGCGAATTCTAATTAAATTCCTGCTGATCCATAATTGAAAAGCACCATCAACACAGAGATTCTGAGTATCTCAAAAAAGGAAATGAGCTTGACCCTGCACCCTAGAAATGGAATGAATGATATTCAACCAGAAAATGAATGATATTCAGCTAGTTTCTGCACAATAAGCAATAAACAGGATTACCACTGCACCTTGGGAGATCATTTAGTGGCAGCTACAGAGAGGAAAATGGGGTGGTGCTAGAAGCTGACTACAATGAGGGTGCACCATGCACCTTGCAGACATGAAGTCCTCCTATTCTAATAAAAAATTCTTAAACCCTTATACAGAATCTGCAATAGTTCTCTGCAGATGAGAAAAACAATACTCCAGATTCAAAAAAATAATAATATCTTTGTGAAGTGGATCATAAAAAGGAGGCAGTCAAAATCTCCAAAAACATTTTTATACTGCTTATGGCAACTACTGCAGTGTCTTAAAATGTCTCATTTTCTAGAAGGTACGGAGAAGGTCATTCAGCTTTGCTCATGGTATCATGAGAATAATATCTGCAGTAAGAATATCTGCACAGGTTTCAAGGTAAAGATTGTAATAAATATAACAAACAAAAAGGTGGCATTTTATCTGATTTGAATAATCTTCAAAGGCATTTTGATCTGTTTGAGAAATGCTTTTCTCCAAAGCATATGATGTGTTTCCTGGTTTATGGTCATGGACTTCCTAAGAAATATCCTTATTTTGTTACCTGGTTTAGATTATCCCAGAACAATTACACACACTTAACATCCAGAATTTACAGTATACTAACTAACTCTCAAAACGTTATTCTAACCACTACGTTTTTAAAACTGAAGTACAAATTGTGGCAAGTCTGCAGTTGGAAAAGCTGATTGCTTTTAAGTCAAAACCGAGAACAAAATTAAATGGCAGCATATTTTATAAAATAATACCTTGGTTAAGGTTTAATAACTTATCTTAACAGTATAAAACTTTTGGTACATCGTTTTAAACATTTGGGATTATGCAGGACAACATCATATAATTACTTTGAACAATTTCCTAGTGGCACCATCAGGCATAAAAAGGGCTTTTGTTCCCAGAGGAAAAAAGGTACACTTTTTCTTTCTTGCAATGGAAGAGGATGTGTACTGAATCATACTGACACATTCTTGGCCCAACATGAAGTGATGTGATACTAAACTAACCTCAAATAGTAATTAGATATGATTTCATTTCATGCAAGAAGCTGATTAATTTTAAAGGCTTTTCTTGGTAGGTAAACACATAAAAGGCATTTTTTAAGTCAAAGGGTATAAGAGTAGCAAAGCAGCAAAACAAGTGCTAATTTGTCTTGAACATACATAATTTAAGCCAATGTCAGACCATCTATGTCATAGAGAAAATTTAATTAGTGATTTTCTGTTTTGTACTATGCCAGTTACCAACCAAGAAGGATTTATGTACTATTTTTGAGATACAAGTGTTCAGTCTTTCACTATTTCTACTTGGAACATTTTAATGACTCAGCTAGACCTCCAAAACCCCTGCCTGAACCTGCTAAAAGTGTCTTCTGTTTTTCAACAGATTTCTTTAAAGTGAATGTTCATTCAAAATGAAATTAATTTGTTCACTTTTTCCATGATGATACTACCCAGCTTCCTGCTTCTGCATTCACCTTTCTTGAACTCTCTGTCGGGTGTCAACCCTGTTGGTTTCTCTCTCCTCAAAGATACATCCTTCGAAGTTTTTTTCCATTTCCAAGCTTCCGATTCCTGTCCTGATTGTCTCTCTGCTTCTTTTCTTGCTCTCTCTTTTCAGGGATGAGTTTTGTGTTCCCCATATGATTATTTTTGCAGTGCAGCACAGACGTTGCCAATCTTGATTTAAACAAGATTGTTTAACCATAACCCAGTCTTGCCGTAACAGCACAGAGCTCCACTTAGGCTATTTTCTTCCTCTTCTCCCCACTTTTTGTTTACATATTTGCCATACACTGGGATTTTGATTTTTAAAAGGTTTCTGGTTAAAACACAATCTTGTTAAAGCTCTGGCACAACCAGCTGACACCACCAATCCTCTTATTTAGGTTTTTTTAAACCCTCAGGGCTCCCTTCTACAAGCTCTCCACAAACCAGGTGGTTAAGAGGAGAAGCAAAAGAAAATAAACAATATATAAATAATAAAGATACTGCTGGTTTGATTTTTACTACCAACTTATTTTTCTCTCAATTATAATTAGTACCTGTGTGAAACCATAGGCTTGTACAGGGCACTGTTTGCACTATGAGGGGCAAACATTTAGTTCAGAGTAATACAATTCAGGCATCAAAACAAAATTCCTGCTATGTTTTATGCACAGTTGCTTTCTGTAACATGAATGTGCCAAAGAAAGTTAGGCATATTTTTTGCTGTCAGCTTAAACCCACATTTAAGGTAATTTGAAACAAAGCCTCAGGCTTCAGTCTTGCAGCTTGAGACCAATTCCATCTGTATTAATGAGCTCTATAATTGTCCTATATAACATAGCTTTCAAATCTGTAAACCTTTTAAAATTATTTAAATCTCATTTTAAACTTAAAGAAATACTTCATGGATTCTGCTTCCACTTACCAGAGAAGACTTCAAGCTAAAAGTGTTTAAACTGTATATCTTACATATCAAAATGGTTTTTAAAATCAAGTATTTGCATTCAATAATAAACTTTTTTTTATTATGCAATTTTACTCCTCAGCAAAATAACCTTAGATGTAAACATGACACATTTTTATCCATCACTTTCTTAAACTTACAACCAGGCTCAACCAGGTCACTTCAGCTCAGACATTTCAGACTTTAATCAGAATGCACATGTAAAACAGGAGCAATTACACACAATGATTGCTTTAGTTGGCCTCAAAATCTAAGCTCTTTACAGCTCATCCTGCCATTAAAATGCAGAAGCAAAATGGTTGATCAAGATGCTTGTGTCTGAGAGATCATTTTATTTTACAAAAAGATATCCTTGAATTACAGCATTTTCCCCCAAATTCACTACACTCGTTATCTTGAAATAAGTGTTGTGATCTCAACATCCAAATTAGAGTGACTTTAAAGAAGCTTGATCCCATATTAAAGAAACCAGTAGCTCAGGTACATATTTCCTTCTCTATTTCTGCAGACTACTTTAACAACTCTGAATAAAACCTTACCAAAATTCACTGAAAAGAAAAAAAGTTGTCTGCAAAAAACCAAAGTTTCTACAGACTTAAGCGTTTTTTGAATCACTACTTGACATTTTATATTTCCTAGCAAAACCAGGAAAGTGCCAAGATCTGTTCCTAGCTACACCGGTGAAAACTGGGAGAAATTCAATATTCAGAAGAATATCCATGGATTTACATTGCCTATGGAGTCCTTCCTTTGAATTCTTCCTACAGTGTTTATTCCCTGTGGATTCTAGTACTCCACAGGACATAAGGCGGTGATAAAAACCTTTCAAATTTGTGTAGAACCACCTGAGTGGTCAGCTCCTCTCTCTGAAATTACTCTCACACATATGCAAACATGGCAGTGTTCACCAGATTTCCCACTTTGAGAAGTTAAAGAGAATCTCAGCTTACTCGGTTGTGATGAATTCTGACACAGGCTTTGTGTTTTATCTGCACCTGCTTATGCCTTTGGTTTTGTCTGTTCTGATGTGTTCACACTGTACTCAATGTAAGATTTTTATTTTTGTCTTTTACCTTTTTATTAATCCAAAGATATAGAAGTGGTTGATCTGTACAAGCCAATAGCAAAAAAAAACCCCAAAAAACAAAACAACACAGGCATAAGTGCACTTTAGAATTATCACCAAGAATGTCATATCCTCCTCAAACACTTCAAAGTCATATCCAGTTTTGCTTGCTGTGTACAGCTGAAACTGTCTGACACTGATAAAAAGAAAGGATTACTCTAAGAGGTTATGAACCTTTACACCTAAATGTGTTCATATCCTCCAAATTCCCTTCTCACAACTACTTCTTAAAACTCAGAGTTCAAGAATACTGAATTGAAAGTTGAGAAACATACAGGTAAATTTTAACTAAATCAACAGGTCTAATGATAGCTGCCCGAGATCAAAAATCAGCCTTGAAGTGAAGCAGGTTTCCTTTCATTTCTGTAAGCCTGAGGCCTTAATTCTCCAACTTCTTGCACCAACATTTTTGTGAGTAACTATTAGCAGTACATTTTGCAGATGCAAAAGGCTTTGAGAAATGCCCAGCACTGAGGGGATCACATTGAGAGCAGAGATCTCAAGGGAATATTTTTGATAGACTAGAGTGGAAGAGCATCATTTCTTTGACCATGGCATTAAAGTTGCGTATTTTTGCACTCCACTTGTATGCTGCATTGCTGTTCTAAAGCCAATGGCAGAGTCACCAGATTAAAACATTGTTTCATTTTTTTCTATTCAAAACTTCTTGAAATCTTTCATGGAACACATTGTACCTAAGAAGGAAAGTGAAACAAAAGTCCTACTAAAAGACTTTTTTTTTTAGATTCTTATCTTTACAGTGGGCAAAGGATTTTTCATGTTGTTCATTTTATCTCTATTTTTGTTTGTTTTTCAGGAAAGCGTCAGACAGTGAGTCACATCCCTTAGGTTTATGCCTGTGCTTAAACTGAGGGAATACATAAGAAGGGCCCTGCTGTGCTGCCATCACAGTAGACTCCAGTTTTCTTCCACAAGAACAGTAACCCTGCCCCACCAAGAGGGGTGGGAATACATTGTGCTGTCTGTCCCATGGACGTTGCTATTGCTCTGCTAAATGAAGCCAAATTCATCCTTCATCCTCTCAGAGGTAGCCAACATTCCACAATTTTTCCTTTAGCAGTGTCCTCCAAGTAGGAAGGATTGAGATTTTAACACTTCTTTTTCTATTCTATGTCTTTTCCCAGCTTTGAGATGCTGGCTTTTCTCTTGGCATTCAAGATTTCCAAATAATGCAAACATTAAAATCCTGTTCACAAAGCAAAGAAAGCATCCTCAATTCCCCCCACCACCTGCCTTTCCTGTGATACAGCCTTGCCAAACAGCCAATAAAATCCCAATCCTCTGCTGATATCCATGGGGGTGCGAAGACATTATTTCATCTACCCATTGCTGTTAATGCTTTGACTACATTCACATGCAAGGCACTTGTGCTGGGAGCTATTTACACTTGTTCAGCACCAAAACCCCCACCTCTGGCTGGGACTCACTGGCTGTGGCTCAGGTCTGGCCTGTGTGGGCCAGGGAGAAATGTTTTCCTGCTTGTAGAAACACAGACTAAGAAATGCCTAAATATATGATGGAAGTAGGAGGCAGGAGTGAAAGAGAGAGCAAGCACAAGAGAGAGAGAGTCTTACTGAGGACAGATCTTCCTGGAGTAGCAGACCTGGTTTTTCAGAATAGGAAAAATATCTGATGGCTGTTTCTCTCATATTCTGAAAAAACAGAACTTATTTACAAAACAAACATACTGAAATTGTACCAAAAGTGTTACCAGTTCCTCTACCTACACAAAGTGTTCTTGACTAGTTGGTCAGGTTAGTGGAGTCATGGTAGCAAATTCAGCTCCTGTTGGTATTACAGTTTACTTTCAACAGTATGAGATAGCAATCTGCATATAAATTAATCAGTCTTTTCCTCAATAGCACAAAACACTTTTCCTGAGCTTATAAAAACAAGGCTACCCATACATAAGCATTGTTCACTAAAGTCAAGCCTGTATCATTGCATTTACAAATAAGCACAAATCTGACCAGACCCTCGGTGCTTTTCTGTGCAGAAAGCTCAGCAGTTTGGCAGATCACAGGCACAGATTCAATATCATCCTTTAGGGAATAAAATCTGCTATTCTTCAAAGTAAAGGTGCTATGTTAAAAGTAAGCAAATCAGATATGACCTGTAGAGGGTGCCATGGCAAGCTGCGTATGAAAAGAGAAAATAATGATCAGCTGAGTTCTTAAACACTGAGTGAAACATACATACCACCTGAAAGGTATGATTAAATTCATAGAGAGGTTTGGGGTGGTTTTTTTTTTCTTCAACTGCTTTGGTCTCTTTCTTTACTAAGTCTAGATATACAGGCTGGAAAAGGGGGAAAAAAAAAAAAAAGAAAAAAAGCAAGTTATAAATAAAGAACTGACGTTAGGAGAGCTGATAAAATATGAATACCATTCCAAGGAGCTTAATGTGTCATAGCTGCATAATAGAAAAGGGAGTGAAGTGCGTATGTGCCCCTGCTGCTTAACAGTAGGTTTGAAAGAGGCTGCAAAGGCAGCACAAGTGGAAAATTCCCTCATTGGCTGCTTTCCAAGGCATCTATTCAGCTTATGAAAAATATGATGTTTTATTTGATATCAAGTGTATGGATTGGGGTTTTTGTGGTTTTTCTACACAGAAACAATTGGAGAAGAGAGCGGGACACTGGAACCCAGTATCTTCTGCCTTTCCCCCTGCCTCCTCCTACCCAGTCCTTTATTATTTTTAAACCTCTCATCAAATCTTCAAAAAGCTTTCTCCATACAACATAGCCAGTTGTATATTTGATGGGTAGCTTCAAAACGCAGTTCTGTGATGATCTTCCCTGGTCTCAGAGGTAAGCAGTAAGTAGCCTGGTAACCAGGGGCTGCTAAATACTGGTACTTTGATTCAGTGCAGCTCTGCTAAGCCTGCCATCTTCCATCTCCAGGGGAATCACTGTATTAAATTTACATTAAAGACGGCTGTGTGACTGACCCAAGGGTCATATTAGCATTTTTACTCCGGTAAGCTGGTCAGCAGAACATTTCTGTACCACGGAAATTATTCCGGTACTCTATTGTTAGGAATTAAACATTTATGAGAAATTTTGTACGAGCATATTAGCAAGAATGAGCTGGTAAAAAGTACAGTAAGGGCAGAGCAGTAACAATATGTAGATCTGAGAGAGAAAATCAAATTGGATTCTTTTCATCTCGGAATGAAAGTGGACACCGGGAAATCAGCAGGAACGTAACAGAAAGGAATCCTCTATTTACTGGAAGAGACACTACAAAGGTAATGGTGACAAATGTGCTCAAACTCCCCTGTTCTGCTGTACTCACTGGGCTCTGTTCTTATGCAAACCCTTTCATTAGATTCAAAGTTTGTCAGTGCAAAGCAGCTAAATATTATGAGGCAGAATCTCCATTTTCAGATGAGCACAACATGCAGAGCTACCTGGATTTTACACCCTTGAGATTCAAGGGTCAGTCACAAAACAGGCAAGGAACTAATCGACATTTTTTCTGTACTTGAAAGGAAACAAACAACAGTATGTTTAAAAGGATCAGCTGGGAAAAGACAGTAGAAAATAGAAATATAGATAACTCACAGCTGTATAAGTGCAGGAGGAATGAAAAGGATCCGGCACAACTTGGCATTCAGAACTGAATAATAATGACCCTCACAGCCCATTAATATCTATTTGTCTGTACCCTGGATAATTCCATATAGAGGAGAATGACCAAAAAAACACATTTAACAATCTAATAAGCACTGATAAGCACATTTCTTTGCAGTGAAAAATAAATTTAAGACCTGTCCAGATAGAATCCTATTAAATTTAAAGGAAATTTGGCTACTCTATGCCTCCCCCTGCCTCTGGTTTTTGTACTTTTTATCTCTAAAACTGCCTCCTAGGATAAAAGCTTTCACTGGCAAGGTGACATCAACATGCTAAGGTAATTTGAAGCATGTCTCTTCTCCATTTCTAGAAAAAAAAAGAGCTGACTGGGTGGCTTCCAAGCTGGGAACCTGGCTCTGTAGACACTAGCTCATGGCTTGTACTTCTGCCTCAACTGCCCATATGTAAAATGAGAAAGGAATCGCTCTCAGATACTTCAGAGTTTTAAGAGCATACCTCTTATTCTCTTTAAATAAGACGATGCAATGTTTGGAAAGGGGATTATCAGACTTTTTTCAGATATTTCCTGGTTGGATCGAGAAGGAAAAGGATGACTTCTAACAACAGAAGAGGCAGAAGAAAGTGCTCCCAGACACAAAGCAAGGGAAACAAAGTACAGCTATTCCCATCAGATATGCTGTGCCAGTTCCTGGAATATCTTCTCAATTTTACAAACCCACAGACAATAATCTATTGATTAAATAATGTGCTAAAACAAAATTGTAGAGGATTCATATGCATCTATACAAAAGAAAAAGTTTAGGAGGAAGTTTCTAATCTCTAATCAAGCCAAAAAACCTCTTTAAAACACATTCCCTGATTTTAGCAGTAATGTGCCAACTTCCAGACTAAAGTGATAAATTTGACGTGAGTGACTGACTGACTTGAACTAAAGCCCTCTGTTCCAGAAGAAGCACAAAGACTTCACAATGAGCCTGTACCTACTTCTTTAGTGAGCTCTGAAAAAGCTCACTCTTTAGGTACAAAACAAAAAAAAAAAAAAAGAAAATCCGTTTAGCTTGCCATGTATTCATTTTCTCCTAGACTTTGGGCTTTCAGGGCTTGATTTTCATTTGCTTGTTTTCTTGGTGGTGGTTGGTTTTGGGTTTTTTTTCGGGGGGGGATGGGGAGGGGGTTTCTTTGGGCTTATTCTTTGCTGTTTTCTCTTCCAGGCTTGTCTCATACCTTGTTTTCCTAAGGTGGTCATTTTTTTCTCATTCTCTCTGTTTATTATCATCATTCCTAGCAACAAATGCTTCCTTACTTTCAGACTCCTGACCATCCAAAATCTGATTCAGACTGGAATATATAAAGACTGAAAGTCTTTCAAAAGTGTTTAAGACACACAGCTATTACAAATGCATGCACAGTCTCTTCCTGGAATGTCATGACTCTTCAGTTGGAGCCAAGACAATAGAATGTGCAAGGTAAGACAATGTCATGTTCACAGCACTAGAAAATTGCTATTGAGTACTAAAAGTGCTCTCAAACCCAGCCGTCGTGATACTGTGCCAGACTCAGAGGAATTCAGCCTGTTTGCCTTCTGGGAGTGGCTGGGAACTGTCCCAAGCCCTGGCACAAAGCATGAGGCACTAAAAAGCTGCTCTAACTCACACCTGAGCGCCCACCGCTCCACCAGCCTGTTCCAGCAGAAGGGACTGGCAGGGCTCAGAAGCGCTTTGGCTGCAGACCTTTCCTTCTCCAAACACCTCCCACAACCAGGATAGACAGCAGAATAAAAACCTTGATTCCTTGCCACAGGAAGTCCCCTTCCACTGAAGAACCCTCCTGGGACTGCATCCATGGCATTTTGATTGCTTTTGGCAACAGCAGGAGGTGGAAGGACATGGTTGAAACATGCCAACAGCAAGCGAATTCACAGCCTTCTACTTGAGGCTGCCATTCCACAGAAAAGTAAGGCTTAAAGCAACACTTCTAAAGTACACAAGAAAGTAATTTTAAACATTTATTTCCTACTTCATTTTGGACATAATAGTTGAAAAGTTTTACAGTCTCGCTGAGCAAAAGTTTTGAATTTCTTTTGAAAGGGTCAGATTTGAAAATAGGGAGGAATTTATTTTTTGTCATAACTACGTGATGATTTCAAAGGTATCATAAACACCACTCATTTTCTTTTGGCTATTCACAAAGGGGTTAAGTTAGCAATAATATTTGAAAGACCAATTAGCACTTCAGAAGTTAAGGCTAGGCTTTAAGATGGGCCCTTTCCAAATGAACCACTATGACTAATTGGTGCAGTTTTCCTTTCTTCCATGAGAATGAAGGTTTTCAGAGTACAAATATTCAGATGGATTGCAAAGTGAACTGTAACTGAGGAACAAGTGCCTTCCCCCATTCACTCACAAGATACAATCAAATCTCCATCCTCTTCTTGAAGGGGTTGGAACCTGTACCTCCTACCACCAGAGGAAAGATTCAGACTACCAGGACATGTAAAATTTCAAAAGTGGCACTTTGATAAACTCTATACTATCAACTGTTCCATTTTCCATGAGGAGTGTAGTACAGAGAGAAAGAGTGGATAGACACGAGCAGGAAGAACCACATCCTGGTGATCTCAGTAGTCACCTAGGGAGGAGCTGACCCAGCAAGAGTTTGTTTCAATGAATGCATAATGCTAAGTACGTAGTGGAGTGCAGGCAGAAACCCACTTCATACTTCTCCCAGAGAGACCCCCAAGTCATTAGGCTGTGGTTGTATTTTTTCCACTCCAGCCCAATGAATTATTAACGACTTAAAACAGAGTGAAAACCTTCAAGCTGATGTGACTCATGAATCTGGCACTGCAGAGCAGCAGACAGCTACAGCACTCAGCTGCAAAATTGGAGGAGATGCTCTAACTTTGGGGGAAATGAATAAAAGGTTTCATGATCATTTCTTACTTTTTCACCAGTGTTTCATCGAGTGCTTTCCTCTACTCTTTCTCATACCAGAAGAAAATCAGCCTAGAGATAGATGCTCTCCTACAGTACAATATGGTAACTTTGCTTCTGAAAGGAGCAGGGCTTCAGCCATATCCCCCAGTCCAGCACCTCTTGCTGGTTAACTCAAGCTTTTAAAGCACTGACTCTCCATGCACCCAGCTCCCCTCTTGCATTACACAGAGGCCCTTGACACTCAGGACAGCACAGCTGAGTACATCAGCCAACAAAGCACTTCAAAGCTGTAGTTTTGGTTGAGCACTGCCACCCACACCCACCAAGATGAACAAAGTGGATTTAAAAGCAATAAAGGATGTGGCTGCGCTCTGCCTCTCTATGTAACAACATCAGAATGATTCCTCTCCTCCTTTTCACTATGTGTTTCAAAGATCACGTTGGGCAATCTGAAAGGCTTGTGCCAAGCCATGGAATATCACACTGCCTTCCCACCTTTTTTTAGTCGAGCCATAAAAGCACTCAGAAAAAGAAATTGTTTATATTTTTTTGCAGGATACAGACTACAAGTCTGACTTTAATATCATTCTCCAAGGTTTCCCTTAAGATCTTTTGAACTTTCAGCAGGTGCTTTGTATAATCTCATGTTGCTAATGATTTTAGGCAGCAACAAACAGCCAACTGTGCCTGACTCAGCAGTCTCTCACTTTCTATATGTATCACCCAGATGAAAAATGCAGCATTTCCCTGCTGGCTGTTCCTTTGAAATTTGCCTTGTGCCTTCAAATAAACAGGGAGATCAGGGGATTTATAAGGGACAGGGGGAAAAAACAAGAAGATCTTTTACTTGGAAGCTGTCACATTGATGTCTCTCAAACATCTGCCTGCAAATGAAAAAATTAAAGCCTAACTAAACCAAACCAGAAATGTATTGTTCATAGAAAGGTAGGTCACAGTTCTGCAGTCAGGTAGCTTTTTGTGAACGGGAAGAGTGTTGGTAAAAGGTTGCAGCAGGACTATTTATCTACTGGAAGAGGTCGTGTGATTAATCATAACTGAATTCCAACTTAACTGGTCAGGGAAAAACAGGTCCAAAATGCGACAACAAACCATCTAAAATTCATATGACACTGCCTACACAAAATATGCATTTGATGAATTGAGGTGATGGAGTTTCACTCTGAAGAGACAAATCTTTACCTCACAGATAAGTTTTCTAGGATGCCTACTTTGCACCTGAATTTTCTGAGGCACATGAAACAGATCATAGTACAATATATCATGGGGGTACTGCTCTTAACCTCTCCAAAGCAACAAAGAAGAAGCTCCAAAGACTGGTTGATGCCATAAGAAACTCAAAAAGGTTGTAAATTAATTCTTTTGGTTTTGTTTTTATTTTCCTAGAGAAAGAGAACTGAAGAATTGAATGAGAATTCTGTGTTAAAGGAATTATAGAAAGTATGAGCTAAACCCAAGATGGATCTTTTTTAACCACAGGCAGTAGAGGCAATTAGCCCCAGAGAGGCAATTAGCTTTAGCATAATTCCAAAGGAAAGTGAGAAAAAAAAAAATCATTAGAGCCTGGAACTTATAGTTAACCTTCCCTCCATCCTTTAAAACAGAAAAGCTGGTGAGGAAAAGACTCACCCTTGCTTTCTGTTGGAGCAACCATTGATTCTTCAGAAAATTTAAATTATTTTTGTTTACCTATTTTAAACAAGACCGTCTGGTTTGCTGCTTCATGATGTCTTCAGATCTTTCCTCTTCGTTGTTCTGATTATGAAAGCACCTCACACAGTCTCTTCATGTCCCAGACCAGTTATGCCAAGAGATTCTACAGCTCTGTGGTAACTCCAGACATTCATCTCTGTAGTTCTCAGCCACCTTCACCTTCAAGGGTGGGTCATAACATCTTGTCAGCTCAGAAAAAATTAGAAAACATAATAAATTTAAAATAAAGTCTTTCAAACAGCAAAGATGTGTGGAGTACGAAAAGCCTTTTGGCCCAAAGAAACGTGCTAAGTGAGGACTAAAATGGCAATGCACATTTGGAGTAGGTTCCTCAATACAGGAGAAATAAATGCATCAGAAAATTAGAGGAAAGACATGGGGTAAGTACAAGTAGAAATGTTTATTAACAAAGCCATTTTCTTTTTTGGACAGGAAGAGACTCCTAGAGACCTGTGTGAGACCAAGGAAAAATAGGACGTGTTGAGTCAGAGAGTGCCCAGGGAGAGCAGGACTGAGCTGCTCCCTTCCCAAAGTCATTTCACACATCTGCTCTCAAAGGCAGTTCTCTGACCAGCTTTGTGCATGAGCCCTCAGCTATGGAATCTAAGATCAGTCATAATCTTATGTGGTGGTTTGGATAAAAGATTGCTTTCAGGCGCATTTTAAACCTTTCATTTCCCTGCTTTATGCCTTCCTTTTGAACAGCCCTTTCAGCTTTGTAGCCAGGAGCTTATCTCTTGTTTTAATCATACCTGTGGTTTCCAGTAGACTGATGTCAGTCTGACAGTCTCAAGATACAAGGCTTTTATGAAAATGACAAAATCCTAATAAACTTATGGTGCTGACAAACCCTTTGGACAATCTTCAGTGAAAGCTACATTGGGCAATTCCAGAAGCCAGGTTAGACCTCCTGCTAGCTTGAAGAAGTCCCTTGGAGAGTGGAACTGCAAGTTACTAAATAAAACCAATTTACAGATTTTATTCAGTACCCTTTGACAAAGCTGAGACAATGTGTGGGGGGAGTGAAGAGGTATTAGCATACTTATTGAGTTTCAGGCCTTTTTTCTGAGTGTTCACTAATATTTTTAATGTCTTGAGATTTCCAGTTCTTCAGAGCTTCAGTGGAAGAGAAAGTGCTACAGCAGTGGCATGCCGAGTGGTGTCTGGGGTATTTGGAATCGGACAGCTGCAGGCTTCAAGACCAGCAGTAATTACAGCGTAATATGTGGGCTTCTGGAGCTTGTATTAGCAGTTGTACAACAGATTAAAATCAGACATAACTTGCAGTTACAAGGTTTCCAACAAGACACCTGCAGTACTTCAGTCTTACAATTTATAGTTCCTATTCAACCATCTTTAACTCTGTGACAATATTAACCTTAACGTTGAGACACTTTGAATCTTAACATTCAGCAATTGCATCTGGGAAAGGCATACCTCCTGCATTCCTTAAGTATTGTTAGAAGAGAGTGCATTACATGTCCTTCCACTTCCCAGTTTGATGTCTTCAGTGTTAGGAATTTTTAAGAGGCTCTCAGCTTCAGCCTGTGTGCCCCTGCCAGCCCATGATCCTCCAGCTCTCTCTGAGCAATAAACCACAGGTGCTTCACACGCCCTGAATGCAAATAGCTCATTTTCTAGTGGTTCTGATGGATACTAAAACATCCCCTTGATGTCTTGTCCCTTCCTTTTGGATGGGATTTTATGCTTTTTTAAAAACAAAATAAAACACACTCAAGCTTCAAGCTCCCCAGAAGAGGCTCGTAAATCTGCCATGGAAACTATTACCTGATAGATAGTTTAGAACAATATTTTACTACAACTATCCTACCTATTGATTTTTCCTTCTAGTTTATCGTTGTGAACAGAAATGTTAATGATTTCTGTTCAGTAGATTTTACCTATTTTTCTATTTATGAACACACACGGTTCCTCCACTTCATTGCTTACAGGACTCTTGAGAATGTTTCTCCTGTAAGTAGATCATCCATTTGCTATGAACTGTAAATTCAGAGTGCATAACCACTAAGTACTCTGTGAAGCTGAGTGGTGTTATTTCTTTCCTGAATGAGCCATTCAGAAACACATGCATTTAAAACTGCAAAACCTACTTTGAAACAATTTTTTAAAATAAAAGAAAAAAAGAAAATAAAAAAAGTACTATTTAGTGAAAACCTTCAGAATCCAGCAATTTACCATGTGAATGTGTGACAACCATGTGGAAAAAGGTAACCATGAAAAGGTGGACAGTGCAATGTGGCTGGATTTTTATTTTGAGCTTAGAATTAATGTTATCACTCTTCCTACTGCTGTTCTAAAGTAATGTAACTGCCTAAAGAGCCATTCATGGTTTTCTGACTCTTCTTCTTAGGGAAAACATCCATTGAAAATGTCAACAAAAAATACCTAAAGATGAAGAGCTATAACCCTCAAGATCAAGGTGAGCAATCCCACAAATGTCTCAGGTGCAAGCAGTCAGAAAAAACATTTGCATACATCTTTTTTGAGGGTGATTTTCACTGCCAATTAATGTAATCTGACAAAACTAGAGGCACAGACACTTCATAAGATGTTCTTACAACACAGTATGTAGAAACTGCTGTGCCCCTTCCTGTCTTACATACAAAACAGCAGCAATATGCTTGAGTCACTGAGAAAAACAGACAGATTTTTGCTCATAGAACCCATGTTAATGCACTGACTTGAAGGATATACGGCTTATGGAGAAAGCTGATACATTTCTAAGGCCCTGTGACCTGCCTGATTTTGTAAGTTCAAGTTTTTTGTGATATGAGCCATGAAGCAACTCCTTGTTTTTGTTGGTCACAATGTTTTCCATCTGATGATTATTTTCGATTAAATGAATGAAACAACCAGCACATGTCATTACAAGGCCTGAAAAACACAAGCTCTGAAAGGATCAAGATCCCTTCTAAATGATCATGGGGGAAGTTCAACTGCTTTCAGTGCACCCTGAAGTCCCAGATGCATAACCAGGAGCAGATCCTCAGCTGGTGCAGAGCATTACAGGATCGCTGAAGATGCTTTACACCAGCAAAACATCTGCTGCCAGCACTTTTGTAAAACTGCCCACACTTCTCTGTGCATCAGTTGAGCAGTGGTGGATGTACTCCTTGTGTTCCAGCTTCCATTTGGAGCAGGGATGACAAAAAACCAGTCATCTCCAGAGTACAGAGGTGAAAAGCCCTGCAGTGCTCACAGGTGAGAGAGGACTGGCTGGACTGAGAACCCCCACAGCACTTTGCTTAGAAAAGTCCTCCTGCAAAATGCAAAAAGGAGACGTGCTAATTCTTTGATTCCTGGTGCCAGGAGGAACAGAACACAGGAAATCCAGTATCAAATGCATCAGCTTTTCTCTGATGCCTTGTCTGCCTTCACTGAAAGCAGGAAAAAAAAAACTGACCAACAGTGTCCAAGAAAAAATAATGTATTTTCAATTAGTTCTTGTGTTCAAACTCAAGAGCACCTCCTGAAATGCTCTCTACAAATCTCCCCATTAAAAAGTAAACACAGTAAGTTAACTCTACCCAAATCTGTCTTTGATAAGAGAAGAAAAACTACATTATTCATATTTGAAGTCAAGGAAAGATTCCTCCAAGGATGTTGGAGAAATTAGACATCAACTATGCTTACTCTTGCTGTGCCTTAGAGTAAGCACACCCATTTCTTTCCCTTCTTGCACTGAGAGGCAATCAATAAAGCAAACAATATCTATTGCTAGAAAAAGAACAGAGGAAAAAGAGAAGAGATCATTCTTTCTCTGCGTATATACCCAGAGAATGCCAGTATTTTGAATAATTCTGGCAGTTCTGACCCCTCTTTCCAGAAGTCTGTAGCAGACCTGGAAAATTTTCATTAAAAGAGCAACAAGAATGGAGAAAAACAGGACATCTTCAGCATAAGGAATGAATAAATAGGCTATGGTCTACAACCTGAAACAGAGATGTCTAAGGGGAGTTCTGATTGTGGTCTATAAAATCATTTGTGTTCCAAAAAAAACAAAAGGAACCAGCAGTTCCCAATCCTACCCACTGCAGACCATCACCGAAGCTCACAGGCAGCAAGCTTAAATTCCATATTAAACAATATCTGCTAGAATGTTACCTCCTTCCAGTATCCTACTGGAATATTTGGAGGAAAATCCCTTGAAAATCGGTTTTCTACATAAGAGGATTCAAATGTACGTGCATGATAGTACATTCCAAGTGTAATTTCCACATGCAAGTTTTAACTAATTCTGTCCCTCTCTGCAGGGTTACTGTTAAGCATTGTAAACCAGTGAGGTATTTTAAATGTTAAGAATGGTCCTTTCCAAATGGAGCAGTCCTCTTCTCACTGAGAGAATGAGGAGTATCATGGCAGGGCCAGTTTTATTCTGGCACAAAGGCCCCATGTGAACAGCACTGACTCCTCTTGGAGCTGCAGGCAGTGATGGGAGTGAGCCAGCAGCACCACAGTAAACAGCCATCCTACCAACAGCAGCAGATCATCCCAACGTCTGTACCCTTGGGAAAGCTGCTAGAGCAGCTGAGGACTCCGAGCCAGATCGTCTGCTTGTGTGATTTGCAGTAGTTTGATTTACTCACTGAAGAGACTCTGATTCACACCCTTTCTTGGGTGTCCCATTGCTGCTCATTCAAGGGCAACAAAACGCAGTGCTTTGGGGAAAAGAATAATCAGTGTAAAATATAAACACTCTCTTTTGATACCAGTTTTTAAAATTGTTTTTCACCTGAAATTCCCATAGTTAAGATTCCCATTATTATGATTTGCTGTCTCAAGAAAAAAAAGCATTGCTTTTGTATAAGCAATTAGAATGGTATGAACCGGAAACTTAGGCAGCTTTATGCTGAAAATATTTTCTCCCAGGTGTGTCACATTCACTTCAAGTTTTATTTCCATTGTATTCCAATAGTTAATTAAAGAAAAAATACTTGCAGATACTATAACAAAAGTTGGAAACTGATTGAGCAATCGAATTGGAAACTGGTTAAGCAATCTAATTGTCTCAAGAAGAGAAAAATGTCTTTGAAGAAAATATTATATTTACCTACCAGTGTTTAAAAAGCCATCATTTTAAAGGAGAAGCAAGTAGAAAAGTTAAAATAGCATGATATTTTTCATTAAGTGGTCTAAAAGTTCTTCTTGGCACTCTGCTAAACACAAAGGGCATTTTGCTTTGTCACTAAGTAATGATATTTACTTTTATCTTTTCTGTCAAAATGAGCACCTTTGAACTTAGATGGTTTCACAACATCCACTATCAACATATCATTCTATTGGCCATAAATGACCCAGAGTACTGCTTTCTACCAGAACTGCACCTTCCCTCAAGTTAACTGGGGAAGATCAAAGTAAATCAGCTATGACATGCAGCAACCCCTTATTACAGAACCACACTGGAGCCTGGGATTACCTTAAATGTTTACAACAAATAATGTTCTTATACTGAGCTGGTTTTTAATGACCTCCTGAGAAGCTTGTTCACATCCACATCTGGACAGGAACATTTGCTGGTGCTCAACGTGCAGGATTTTTACAATCTCCCTTCTGCACTCTAAATACACAATGATGGTAAAGATTGGGTTTTGCTCCATAGAACTTACATTGTACATATGTACTAGACAAGGGTATTTTTTATTTGAATATAAAAGGAACAGTGCTATATCAGTAGAAAAATTACAGCTATTATGTACTTCTATGCCAAAATCCTTTCAGTGAAGAATTGGCTCATGAAGAAACCAGTTATTTAAGCAAAGCTGCTCTTGGTTTGTTCGCATCTGTTTCAAGAGAAATCTCAAGAATTCTTCCAGCTTGTGTCACTTACTGGAAATACCACATTGGAGCAGCCACTTCTCTCCTGCCTACGCTTCCAAAACCTCCCCGTGGTGACGTGTGGAGAGGCAGAGAGGGATGGTGGAGCCAGTCCATCTCTCTGATGCCAACTAGACATCTGCAGCTCAGTTCTTCTGACTGCTTTCCACAGCCTGAGCGGGACAGAGTGCCCAGGGTGGAGGGAAAAAAAGCTATTCCAATATGTGAAAACTTATTCTAAATGTTATTAACACTTCTGCAGTTACTTGTGTTCATTTTCTCCTTGTTTAAAAAACACAGTTTGAAAATCTCCCATTCCTGCAGATGGTAGAAATATACAGAAAACAAAAAAGAGAGGCTCATTTATTGATAACACTCCTCCCTTCAGCACTGAGTATAAAGAGGCTTTGCACTTTGTGGCTCCAGAGCCGGGAGTGAGAGCGCTGGATCCCCAGGTGTGTTTTCATCTGAGAGCACGACTGCTTTATCTTGAACAACAAAGATTGCTATCAGTGCTAACAAAGAAATATGTATAATCCTTCTCCTTAAAACTCAATATTTCATGAAGAAAACCACGTTCTTCAGATTTACCATAAAGCAAAATGGTATAAAGAAGGCTGTAGAAAAGAGGGGTAGGAAAAATCACTCATCCCCGTTCAAAGAGACCTTATGTTCACGAGACTGAAAGACTGTGCATCCTGTGCTGTAATCATAAGGGAGGGAAGATCCTTGAGGAAGAAATGAACTTAATCTTCATTTAAAAACAAAAACCACTTTCAATACCTTTGTGTATTGACAACAAGCACACAACAAGGGTCTCATTGGGACATTACTTGGCATAATTTAGCTCTCCTATGTCTTGGTCTACTGAAAGATAAAACCCTGTTTAGATCCCAGTTGAGACAAGTGGGTTTAGTCACAAAGTTTGCCACCACTTTCACTGTTGTTATTCTCCCAGATCTAAAATCAAGCCTCAAATGTTGATGTTTCCTATGAAGTGTAGTGAAATTTAGTTTACATTTTTAAAGTCTAAACTCGGCAATTATGAGATATGTTTTTACTTACAATCCAATTAGTAACTTTTCATGTTCTGCAGTGCAGAACTTTTGACCCAATGGCAGAACATTCAGATTTGTGAAGAAGAAGGAGAAGGAAGAAGACGTAAATCCACACCCAAAATCCTCCATATTGTAACCTATTATTACCTATATCTTCTAAGCCTAATTTTCTACATTTCTACATATTCCACCCAGTGACATAACTTTTAATTACACAGCGACAACCTCAGTGTTATCACACAATTTAGGAAGCTTTTCCCAGGGTTTTGGATCCAATACAGTGTGTTTCCGAGGATCACTGCCTCTCAGCACTGAAAGGCTGAAATTCTCAGAACTCAGGGTCCCAACATTTCTCCAATCACAATAAATTTAGATTGACTGAACAATATTAATACTAGCTTAAAAAGAATAAATTTTCAAAGCTACTAAAAATCACTAAAGCATTCACAAATGCTTGGGTGAAGCATTTTCATACACACCTGAATTGTTGAAGATTAAAGATCTCTATAGGCCAAAGAGAAATAAAAGGATAAAAAAATACAAAAATCAGTTTTTAAATACATGTAAAAATGAAACATATTAATTCTTCTGTCTTTGAGCATTCAAAAATCAAAGATTTCTTATATAAGAAAGAAAAAGAAAAAAGTTACTCTTTGCTAAGGGAAAAGAAACATTCCACTTTGAGGTTAGATTAAACATTGATCAGATATGAAAGCTTTCTTTTTTCTTTTTTTCATAGCTAGAAAGCTCCGTCAATGTTTTTTTTTCCCCTAAGTATATTACCCATTAGATTCTCCCTTCACCTTCTTTTCTACTAGAGCTAGTAAAATAATAGAAAATATCAAGTATTTTTCTGGGACTTCTTGCACAGTCACTGCTTAAATCTGTCTTAAAATCTATCTATTCTTTGGTGCATTATTATTTGCCTTTGCAGTATTTTTAATGTTTGAAAAAACAGGGTTTCATGAAACGTTACATAAGTTGTATTTTCAGCACAGTACCAAGATTGCAGTACAATATTTTGGCACAGCTGATTTTGATGAATTAATTTAATTAATTAGCTTGATGAATCAGCTGGACCTACAGTTTCTATCCCTAATCAGTCAGTTAACCTGTGAGACAGACAAAATAATTTGAGAGTTCTTAACTCTGAACTGACGTCACATCTCTAACAGCAGCCAAACAAGGCTGTATTAAGCAGAGGTGTTAAACTCATTAATAGCAAAATATTGTTGGGGAAGTGAGGATGGAGAATCTTCTTTTAGCTCTCAGCACCATGCAAGGCTAAATATGAGATACTTTGCAGTGTGATTTAAAAGGGACAGACTCAGAGTTCACAGTAAACCAGGCTGGCAGAGTGCAGCAGACCCTCACGAGATTGCCTGGGAAGAGGCTCCTTCAGGGCCTTCCAGGGCTTGAGTCAAAAGGAATGATGTTACCTGATCTCCTCCTTTCTTATATGAGATATGTGAAGGAGAAGGTGGATGTGAGAAGGACTGGTTATGCCATACTCCTCAAAGAAGGCATTTTATTTCCTTCCTAAATGGGAAGTAGGGAAATGTGATATCAATGAGCTGCAAAACAAGTGACTCAAACAAAGTAAATTTAACTGGAGAAAAAAACGAAACCCCCCAGCAAGCAAGATATTTTACTGCCTAACCATCTTTCCTAGATTTGGTCTGTGATTCATGTGAACATCTGCCTATCCCAGACTAATCCACTCCCAACACTGGGTGTTTGGGAAGGGGAAAGAACTGGACTGCCAGGCACAAACCTGAGGTAACTGGACACAAGAATGATAAGTGTCAAGGACTGCCCACAAACATGCTTAGCCTAACAAAAGTACTCGCTAGAAGTTTCTTTCTCCTTTTCAGCCACCAGATAATGATAGTAATTGTGGAGGTACAAAAATAAACTTCGGATGCTTTTCATCTGTCAGGAGATCATAATTCACAGGCTTTGGGCACACAATAAACAAATGGTGGCAGGACAAATATTGTCAAATCTGTCACTTCTTCTGAAGAGAGAGGAATCATCCAGGGTGGGGAAAAAAATAAAGCTGTCAGAGATGGGTCTGTGCAGCAGGAAATTCTGCTGCACAGGTTTGTCAGCAGCCCTGATAATCCTGTTTCCCAGACAAATCACAGAGCAATATTAACAGCAACCCAAGTGGTAGCACTCAACAGTGTCATTCCACCAGATGCAAGATCTTCTGCCAAGATAAAGTTTCAAAAATAAACAAAATAAAGGATGGTTGTGATAATATCCACAATGTTTAAATAAATAGACTTTCCTTTCCTTCTTGATATGAAGGGGACAAGTCTTCATCTCATAGGAACTGACACGGTTCTACTGCCTACTCTAAAGCAGCACCAGCAGAGCAGAAATTCAGGTAAACAATCTTTCAACAGAAGCACCTAACCATCACATGGGCCTGTGAGGCTCAAATCTTCATTCTGGCCCTAGCAGTATCTTTTGCACACAACTAAGCAGTGACTTGGATGGGAAAACAGTTTATTCTAACACCCTGTTTATTTGACAACGTGTTCAGTCTTAGTCCAGGTCATGAGATTTCTGTGTATGAAAGACCAGATGGTACATCTAGAAATTGCTCTCTATAAGAATTTTCCTCCTCCAGAGAGAGGAAGAGAGATTACATCACCTCTCCTGCATCCCAAACCCCAGAACATCTTGATTGGTTTAGCTTCTGTTTCCTGATTGGATAGACAACATGCAATATAAGTTTTTAGTTGCAAATACCTGTAGGAAGCAATTAAAGCAGAATAATTCATGCATTTATCCAGAGAACAGAAAAGCTGACAAACAGACTCTCAGCTTTATGGGTATAACACTATTAAGAAACCACAGGGAAAAAAGGCTGTCCTCATTGTGAGGACAGCCCATAGATCTGAAAGCTGAAGCTCTGCCTTGCTATCCAGAAACATTAATAAATTCTACTGGTCAGTACCACACACAAACATAAGTATGTCAACAATGTTTAATTGTGGTCCACAGAGTGCAAGTAAACAAACAAACTCCTCTTTTAGAAGATCTAAAAAAATCTTAGAGCTTAGCTGCAAAGATAATCAATTTTGCAAATACTATCTGGTGAGCCCTTTAGGTGCTGAATTGAAAAACAACATGTAATTAAGGACTTGCCTTGAAACACTATGGGCACATACAGAGATTAAAGAAACACTAGCATGCTCAAAAATAAGAATGCAAAAGCAGAACTCACCCACCAAATTGACTGAAACCACCACTGTGAGAACACAGCTGGGGCAGGAAGAAAATTACATGAGGTTATCTCACATCTGCCATAAGGTTCAGGTCCACTAGCCAGGCACAGCTTCCTTGCACAGCCAGACACAGACTCACAGAAGCTGGCTGGACATGACAGAAAACTGAGGAGCTGCTTCCCTAGTACTCAGCAGGCATGGATTCAGGGCTTTACAGAGCCATCAGCTGGAACCATCTGTGACTGTCCTACTACTTCCAATTTCTGTAGGAAGTGAGCCTTAGAGAGCCAGGAAGGGAAAGGCTCTCATACAGTCTCAGCTATTAGAGCTGCACCAGCACAGAAAATTACTGCCTACCCTCTGAAGTTGCCTGCTTGGTTGTGAACACCCCATGTTCATACCAAATCGTGTAATTCACCTTTCTTGGGCTCCTCTACCTCTCCCAGCTAACATAAGCAACAATGGCTGAGCTACTTGAAAGCAGCCACACTATTTAGGAGCCTAAACCCATTGTTTTTGCTGTGCGCTAAATACACAGCAAAATATCACATCTAATCTCACAAAACAGGAGTTCCTTTGATGTTTCCAATCAGATGTAATGTGCAATAATATTTCAGCAAACCTCAAATGATTTTTTCAAATGTGAAATTCCACAGATGTCAGTGAAGTTCCACAAAGATGGATTCCAGCCACTCCATGGAGACCAAAAAACAAGGCAGTAGTATAAAGGCCATCAAAATCTGAAGGTATCCTGCCAGTGAACCAGCTGAATAAGGGTGAAAAAACTTCACCAGAAACCTCAGGCTAGCCTCATTATTAGGCAGCTTCATTTTGATCTGTAGAACAAAACACTATTCTAGTGCACAGAAAAAAAAAAGACGCAGTGCTTTTCTGCAATTTATGAGTTTATAAAAGAGTTCCATTCTAGGTCTTGGTTGACTCCAAGGGCACAGCATTGATTTGCTTATAGTATGAGGAGAGTGTGCCTCAGGTAAACCCTTCTTGTCTATCATACAAAGGCTTGCATATAGATCTTTTGCAGATTCATTCTTGATAGATAAGAACACACAAGCACTTCTGGAACTGGAGGCAAGTGAAAAGGAATTGCATTCCCACAGCAATCCATACAAGTTGTTAGAAGAGACAGATGCTACTTCAAAAAATTTTATTCTACAGGGTTTGGCAGACAGGAGTTTGAACTAATAACTGGTTAGCACCAGAGGAAAAGAACACACACACACACAGGAAAAAAAAAGAGGAAAAAAAAAAAGAAAATTTAAAAAAGCAGCTTCTTGACTGTAATTTTGTTGCCTTCTCGAAACTTGAGAAAAAGCTTTTAAGATACTGCTTACCATTTCACAGGGCCTGAAATAGTAACTATGCACTGAAACATCACAAGATGATAAAAAAAGGTATCTTCCATTTATCTTAATAGAAAAGGTTTCTATTATAACAAAATGAAGGGACCTGCATTCAACATAATCAATTTTGAATTTAAAAGCTAAAGGGAAACACCACAGAGGGAAGATGCATGAGACATTAAGAATGTGACACCTATTAATTAAAACCTTGCCTGAGTAACCAGTGCAGTATTAAGACCTCATTAGCTTCATTCAGGTAGACAATCAACATGACAGGGCCACAGGAATTGCTTCCCTTTTTGGCACTTTTAAGTGCAAGGCAAGCATAGTTTAATAAAAGTGTAATTGTCACTGGCCAAAGAGTTTAGCTTAAACCTCTCAGTACATCTGAAGCCTAACACTGTGTGCAGCCAGTTGAATTCAGTATTTCAAGATTTATACCCCTCCATCAGGATTAGAGCTATTTTTTTTTCCCTGCTTGAACAGGAAGCTTCCATCCCTGTAGCAGCAGATCAGCCTTTCTACCCCATAAGCATCCTAAGAAAACTAGTTAATCTGCCAGTAGCTGGACACATTATTTCCTCTTTTTCTTCATACACTATCAGATGGTTAATGTGGAAAAAAGTAATCTTTTTCTGAAGCATTAATGTTTTGATATTATGAGGCACTTAGGGGGCTTGGGGCTGTTTCAATTCCATTTTCTTTCCTGATGATATTTAAAGTGATGATTAATTAAATATCACTTCTTTTTACAGGTGTCAGCAAGGTGGAGTGTCAGGGAAAGGCAAGAACAGCGTATGGGAAAAAGGCTACTCAGAAAATGCACAAACTACACGGCCAAGGTGCTTTATACTACAGACAAAAAAATTTGAAACTGTACCAACTAGAGCAAAATTCAACAATTTCTTTTGATTCAGTAGCACATATATGCATTTTGTTTTGCTATTTATAAATAGCTTTCATAATTGCAGACCTTGACGTACCTATCAAAGGTCATACAATTACTAAAAGTTCATAAACTTAGACATTGCCTCCTTTTTTATATTTAATGCCTCCTTCTTTTATACTTAACTTTCCTACATTAGCTGCTTTATGGCCTGAAATATCTAAGAAGAGACAGAAAGAATACACAAAAAGAAGACAGAAGGAACATAAAACCCAGAAAACAGTGGTGTGCAGCATTTCTAACAAGTAGCTCAATTTCTATTCACAAACATATCTAAAGTGTCGTGCTGAAGGGTATTCAGATTTAAAAGTTTGAATGGCAGATTGATGGCACATAGTGGTATTAGGGAGAAAAATGTTGCATAATTTCATTGCATGAAACCTCAAACTGACTAAAAAAAAATATCCTGTGATGATACTAAAATATTGCAAATGAACGTCATCAGTGCTTTTTTTAACCAAAATATCAGCTAATAATTTTCTCTTTCCCAAACTGCAAAAACAGGCAGACCAATATCCAAGAAGCACATTTTTTTCCTGACAATCATGAACAAGAAAGAAAAAGTCATTCACACTGGATCTGACCTGGAACCAGCTCGTGCTGTACTAGGAGTCTTCAAACACACCAAATAAAAATCCTTGCTTTCGAAGGAGAAACACGCCAAAATTTGGAACAAGGAAAGTCCATTTTGTAACATTCGAGACTACGCACTTTGTAAGGCAGTCATGAGATAACTAGAAACTATGGGAAATGAGCCCAGAGGCACTGAATTTGGCAGGGCTTAAGACAATGACAAAAAACTTTGTCATATTACATGTGCTTACAGTATTGTTGCTCAGACTGGAAAATACATGTGGATATTTTGGAGGATTCACAGCTGCAGTAATATCAATGATTTTTTTGTAATTCATAAATGTTCCTGGTAATTTAAACCAAATATTCCCACATTTTCCCCACTAATTGTACAGAAGACAGTTTCTTTTTTTAGGTAATACTTCTAAAAGTTAACAGTTTACAAAATAGCTTTTGATAGGTTTTCAGCTACACAGGATAAGGGTACATCAAAAGACAGTTTTGGGCATGGAAATTCTAAGCCTAGATTTTTCATAGTAGACAATAGTCTTCTTTTT
Organism: Corvus hawaiiensis; assembly: GCF_020740725.1. Lineage (NCBI taxonomy): Eukaryota > Metazoa > Chordata > Aves > Passeriformes > Corvidae > Corvus > Corvus hawaiiensis. The sequence continues at coordinate 101,094,068 of NC_063215.1, read as the reverse complement.
TCTGGCTGCTATATTTCAATATATGACAGTACCTGACAGCCATAATGGTAATTGGTATCTGGGTCTTAGAACGGCCAGTTAATCTGGTTAAGTGCTTTTGAAAATTTCCTGCCTTGTTAAAGTTCTGATATCATAACATTTTAGAGGTTAAACTACTCCTGCTTAAGCTTAGATGAAATGATAGCTCTTATACAAACACATAAATACAAACCTAACCAAAGGGATAGTTAAATGCCACTGCTAATTAAATAAACACTAATTGCTTCCCACTGCCCTGGTTCTTTCAGGAGTGCTACTAATACAGGAGGACCTACCCCTCCAAGGGAGGAAACAGACATTTTTGGTAAAATTTTTTCCTTTTGCTTCTTGTCAAGAACAAGAAGTTCCAAGTAGCAGAGTGATATGGAAAAATACAAGTCTTGATAGAAACAGCCTAAGGAACCTGTGTGAGTCACACCCTGCCCATCGCTTCTGCCACATCTGACTGGAGACCATGGAGGAAAACAGCACAGCCTGATGAAACTGAGTCACCTGGAGTGAAAATCTGATGGGAAATTATCACCTGCAGGTGACTCAGTGTGAGAGACTGGAAAGGTTGATATCTCGAGATATTATGGGGTGCATGAGTGGGGGGGAAGGAGGAGTTTGGGCCTTGCCCTGGAGAAGCAGTGCCCTGCCCAACACCCCCCATCCCTAGAGCCTGTATCCCAGGCCAGCAGTGGTGCCAATCCCTGGCACAGTGGAGGAAATGCTCCACACCCATTTCTGGAGCCCCTAACCCAGCTCCTGAGTGGCCAAATGACCAGAAAACCCACCTGGGGGAAGGGCCTGGGAAGGCCAAGGGGTATTTAAGGCCAGCCATGAGACAATCAGATGTTCTTGGCCCTACCTTCTGGAGTTTCTATCAGCTGGACACTGCTGGAACCCAGGAGTCGGTAGCTGTAGGTGTCTTTTCCCATATTTTTTCTATCTTTCTTCTTCTTCTAATTCCCTCTTCTAGGAATTTTTGAGTAACTTAAAATAAAAGAAGCTTGGAGTTTCCAAAGTTGAATGGGCCAAGTTAATGCTTTGAGAAGTGTTTTGTGTTGATTGAATGTGGCTCTAAACCTTTTACCAAAGTTCTCTGATTTTCTAAAGCTGCCAATAAGTCTTTTTTGTTGTTTTTACCTCTTGAGAATATCCTGTAGGTATTTCTCCTGTTCATCCAACTCAGACTACATGAACAACCAAAAGCCTCATCAAGCAACTTTTTGGGGCCTTCCATTCAGCCACAGAGAGATGAGGAAGGAGTTACACAGTTCCCCAACCTTCCCTGCCCACTCAGAGTGCCTCAGGGTGGCCATCATTAGCAGGGACCAGGACAATACAGTTGTGGTACTGGTGCAAGCAGCCCACATTTCTGTGCAAGAAGCACAAATCAGATTTTAAATCTACACTGGCTAACAATACAAGGAAAGAGGGAAAGGCTAGGACAGTGCAAATACAGAAAAATGTGCCCATATTTTGAGTACCACCACAAGACAGCTACTGGCAAGTGCTGCATCGTGCTTTGCTTTAAAGTAGAAAGCACTTCATTTTAATTAAGTAGGTAATATTAATTGCCTTCACCAATGCAGATGCTACAGAGAGAATATCACACAAACATGTGAGGAACAGTGAGTGATACGAGAGCCCAAACCTACCAAAATGAAGGGAGCCCAGTTAAGCTGTCTCTTGAGGTTTTCTGGCCTAAGATGCTGTGACTTAAGCTCTACTCGAATAACTGGGGTTTGATCCCTTCAGCTGCCTCTCACTTTGGACCTCAATATCTTGGGCCCCTTATCATCAATAAAAATCACAACTTAATCCAAGTACAAAATATAAGGATGTTATACACCACAGCCCTTAAGATTACTGAATAAAACAAGGTGTATTTTCTGTTTGTTGTGGGACAAAAATATGATGTAAATTCAATTTAATGTTCAACAACAAGGGAGGAATAGATAAGCAGAGAAAAAAACAGAGCATTCATATTTATAAAAACCTTAATGTAATTTAGGAGCATTAATAAGCCCTTCTGTTTCCTTTAGCACTCACAGTATGACATTGTTCTTTAAATGAGGAGCTCACTGCAACAGTCATAACTGTAACTAAATCCAAGGAGGTGGCCAGCTACCAGGAAAATATGGCACACATTTGCAGTGTTAAAAAAAATACATTACTAGGAGTTTTTTGATATCGTCTTATTGTCAGACAGTTGCTCTAAATTTGAAACATGCAAGCTCATACAGAAAAGGCTTTACTCAGGAATCCAGGGTACGTAAACTCTCTAAGAAAGAAAACCATTTTTTTCTCTTTCTCTGATGCATTATAAACACCACCTGACATCACTTATTGTAATTTGTTTCTTGCCTACTCAAAATCCATCATCTCTCATTGTTCATCTTGATTTGTTCATGTCCACTTAACAATCCCCATCCAACTTTGTTCAGCTTTGTTTGTGTATTGAGCACTGGATGGTCATTATCTGACAATATTCATCCTCATTTGCTTGGTAATGCTCCCTGATATTCTTCTTGAAGGATTCATCATTGAATTTCCCAATTTTTCCAATATGCCAATATCCCTATCTATCTGTAAGCACTGAAACTAACATTTTTTTTCTTTTGTTCTTCAGTTTAGAAACTGTTTTTCAGTTCCAGTAAATCTCATGGAAAACCCTTTCCCCCTGCTTCACAATGATGAATACCCAACATTTCCCATTTTTTCGTCATGAGGGATATAGCTATATTAATTTATTTACAGTCATAAATATGTGTATACATATACACAAGCATATAAATATATATAACACTATAATTTCCAGGATAAACAAGTATCACTTCAATAAATAATGCATTCTCTTGACCTCCCGCCTTCAGAGTAAAGAAGATGTCAAACAGCAGTGTTGTATTTAGAAGAGCAATATATTTAGCCTTTCTTAAGCTGAAGAGGAATATATTTCATAATTCATTATGCCCTTCTGCCTTTGTATTTTGTGAATTAAAAAAACTGAATAAATAGTTCATAAATACATCAGGAAATATGGCATCTCTCTTACTCTTGAATTTTCTTCAAGTGCTTCACATTTTTAACATTAACCTCTTAGAAAATACTCAGTATTTGATCTGAAAATAACAAATAAGTTTTTCACACATTTGTAATTTCTCAGTCAAGGTGATCTGAATCTACTCAGTAAATAAAATAACCTTTTCATACCATTTAGAGTGTAGGTCTTAGATCCAAATATTTAGTGCACATCCAAAAATAAATGGAAGAGTTCTCAATACTCTCTTCAATTATTTCTACGAATAGTCTGCAAATTAATTTGCTTGCTAGCATACCTGCAGAAGGTGACAATAGAAGACAAATAAATAATTTATACAATGTGAATGAAGGTATTATTACTGTTTCATGAACTGCTCCAAACAGCACAAATCTGCCTTGCCTTGAGGCATCTGTTACAGCTGGCATCATTTAGTCTGGCCAAAGAACTGGTCAAAGGCTCCAGAAGTTGCACCTCAAGGTTTCTTGTGATTATGGGTGACTCATTGTACCGAAATGAAGGAAAACTGCAGAAGAGGGCACCATTAGGAATTTAACCTCATCTCACATGCAGGAGGTTGAAGTCCTAAGAATGAGATCAACTGCAAACCCCACGATATTTTCAGCCAAATGACACCAACCTTTAAGCAAAGATGGGCTAAATACAGGCCTCCCCCTTTGCATGACCTTCTGTTCCCTCCTCCTTGCATACAGATTTTGTGCTTGCTTTCTCCTGAGCTTCAGCTTCCTGCGCTGCTCGATGAGTTCAAGCATCCCGCCTCACTTCCCTGTTTTCCCCTACACACACAATTTCCACATTTCCCTTCCCACTTCCCATTGCAGCATGGGCCATATGAAACTCATCTTTCACCAACTATTTTGGCAGCTCTGCCTTTTATATTCCCCCTCTAGGGTATCTGTATTTCTGGTCTAATGTACAGTAAGTGTGTTATAAAGCAAGTTAAATGGTTTTTCCACTTCTGACAGGTAAACCCAGATGAAACATCACTTCAAGCCCTGTTTCTTTAGTGTGCATTTCCCCAATTTTTGTCCCTAATTCTTTAAAGTTGATGGGTTTGTGGCAAATAAAGACCAGCACAAACCCATGGAAGGTAAATTAGATATAGCTGGGGATATTGCAGCCTAAATGATACCACATTTTCAAATTTCTCATTTGAATTCAGCTCGGACTCTTTCCTTCCAATTATGCCAACAACACATACAAGCTGGCCCCATAATAGCTATTAATTCATCACAGAATTAATGTTAAAAACTATATTTTGTATAAAGCTTTAAAAAAATTATATCACTAGGATATAATTTTGTGACCCTCTCATGCCCTCAGCTGTCTCAGTACAACGTTCCCAACATTATCGAAAGCAATGAGTGAATGTGCATTTATATTCCCCTAGGGAAGGCTGTTTTTAAATAAGAGTAGTCCTGTATCTCCTAAAAAATCAAGTTTCTTAAGCTAGCTCAAGACAGCTTAAGGATGCACAAGAGCCCCCTGGAACAGCCTCAAATAACTATATGTCTATTAGCATATATAATCTTATTCAATCCAAAGGATTTCATACAGATTCATAGATTTCAAGAACTTGGAAGGAAGATGTGGTTTGTTTTTTTAAATGTGGCTAAATATCATAGTTCTGAGCAGATTAAGTATCCACTTCTTTTAGTTCTGATCAGAAATAAGGGGAAGGTGGAGAGTATTTTTATGCCAGAAGTAGAAGTAAATTTTTCTGTCTTTTTTTTTCCTTTAGTTGAATACATGGATAGATAATGTGCATTACATTCAGCCTTATCCTTCTATCTTCATTCAATTTTCCAAAATTAGCTATCCTCATCTTACTGAAATTCATGCATTTCTTCCAGACGGGGCTTCATTATAGGTGTTTCAAGACAGTTATCAAAGAGTATAAATCTCACTACAGCATTTGGAAGGTGATAAAGAGCTTTAGGAAATAAAAAACAATAACTTTCTACTGGCAAGGTC